>NC_085141.1:129282706-129605187 GCF_024139115.2 Armigeres subalbatus
GTTTAGCTTCACGCGCACTGACGAAACTACCCATACAGCAACAATCATAGTAACCCATGAGTCAGCAGACAAAATTTGACAGCTCTATCAGTAGCAACAGTAAAGCAACTCCGTGCAGAAGTGAGCGCGTTCAAAGAACGGCACTCCGCCTCGTCAAAAACGTAGCGTAGCACTTTGTGGACGCCGGATGCGCTCGTTCCGGCTTCTACAACATCTGGGCACTCGGAAGACCGAGGGAATAGGGGCTGCATCGCTACATGCGCTTGTCCGGGAGGTCGGTGCAACCAGCCAAACAGTGAAGAAGTACCTGGCGCACATGAACGTGGGAAATTTATCAAAAGCAGATATCTGCCTTTGCTTTTTTATCACCATCCGAAAAAAGTCATTTTTTTCTAATGCAAACGTTAATTGTGTTAATCACCTCCAAAGTGTTAGTTCTATCATCTGGCAAGGTGACATTAGAAAGTTGGTTTTAAAAATCTCGGAAAAACTAGGTACCATGTTTTTTTTGTAGCATCGAGCACAGTGACCATGTTTTTCGAACAAAAATTAACGCAATTAAAATGCATTCAAATATAACGTAATGCAAGTATTACTGCCTAAGATTTCAATTCACTCGAGTAATTGTGCATGTTCTATGAGAAGTTAAACCGTTCACGTAAGGGCCACGTGCCACAGCCCGATATGTGTAAGTACATAAACGGGAACCTTCTTACAAACGAGCGTGAGGTGATTCAAAGGTGGCGGCAGCACTACGAAGAGCACCTGAATGGCGATATGGCAGACAACGGTGGCGGTATGGTAATGAACCTAGGAGCACGCACGCAGGACATGCGACTTCCGGCTCCGAATCTCCAGGAAATGCAGGAGGAGATCGGCTGGCTGAAAAACAACAAAGCCCTTGGAGTTGACCAACTACCAGGAGAGCTGTTTAAACACGGTTACCAAGGTTTGGGAGGATGAGGTTCTGCCGCAGGAGGGAATAAAAGGTGTCGTGTGTCCCATCTACAAACAGGGCGATAAGCTGGATTGTGGCAACTACCGCGCAATCACATTGCTGAACGCCGCCTACAAGGTACTCTCCCAAATTTTATGCCGCCGACTAACACCAATTGCAAGGCAGTTCGTGGGGCAGTACCAGGCGGGATTTATGGGTGAACGCTCTACCACAGATCAGGTTTTCGCGGTACGCCAGGTATTGCAGAAATGCCGCGAACACATTATGCCCACACATCACCCAAGCAGCACAAATTGTTTCACTACTGAACATTTCACTGTGTTGCAACTAAGAAACAATCTCTGCGTATGTGGCATCAAATATAACACTCTTGCAATCTAAAAAGCGCAAGAGGTGGAGCCTACGAAAACATCCTTCGATTGCAGTAAAATTGCAATAATGTTGCAAAATACTACAGCAGAAAAAAATAAAATAGAAATATAAAACTGGATTCGATTTATGGATCTTGTGATTGATAGTCCTTCACTCTACCACAGCACCATTCAACACTACGAAGGGACTGCATGCTGACCATAAAAACCATACGATTATGAAGTTTTGTACTCGGGTTTCCTGTTACTTGATTGCACCATCACAAGAAAAAATGTGAGTTGTCAAAACGTTGAACGATGCTAAATTAAACATGAAGACACATTCAACTTATCTGCAACTTAATTTAAACAAACAATGAAATTTTGAGAGACGCATTGAAGTTACATGGTGAAAAATATGCAACTTAATGATTTTGTTTCGTGTTTGCAACATGAAGTGCAGTATTCTTTGTTTGTTTGTTTCCAAATGTCAAACACGTACTGCATTGCAATTTTAATGAAACATTGATCACAGTTCGAACATTTTTGACATCTTGATGCAACTTTTTAGTGCTTTGATGTTTTTCCAATGCCATTTTATGAAACTGAATAGAATTAAGGTGCTTTTAGGAAGATGTTGCGTGTGCTACTTGGGCATCTATTTATTGACTTGAAAGCCGCATATGAGACGATTGATCAGGACCAGCTATTACAGCTAATGCACGAAAACGGATTTCCAGATAAACTGATACGGTTGATCAAGGCGACGATGCATGGATCGGGTGATAGGCATAGTTCGAGTTTCAGGGGCATTCTCGAGTCCCTTCGAAACGCGTAGAGGGTTACGGGAAGGGTATGGTCTTTCGTGTCTGCTATTCAACATCACTTTGGAAGGAGTAATACGAAGGGCACGGATTGACACGAATGGTACGATTTTCACGAAGTCCGTCCAGTTATTTGGTTTCGCCGACGACATTGATATCATGGCACGTAACTTTGAGAGGATGGAGGAAGCGTACATCAGACTGAAAAGCGAAGCTAAACGGATTGGACTAGTCATCAACACGTCGAAGACGAAGTACATGATAGAAAGAGGTTCTAGAGAGGTCAATGTAAGCCACCCTTCACGAGTTTCTATCGGTGGTGACGAAATCGAGGTGGTTGAAGAATGCGTGTACTTGGGCTCACTGGTGACCCCCGATAACGATACCAGCTAAGAAATTCGGAGACCCATCATGACAGGAAATCGTACGTACTTTGGACTCCGTCAAACGCTCCGATCGAATAGAGTTCGCCGCCGTACCAAACTGACAATCTACAAAACGATTATTAGACCGGTAGTTCTCTACGGACACAAGACCTGGACGATGCTCGTGGAGGACCAACGCGCACTTGGAGTTTTCGAAAGGAAAGTGTTGCGTACTATCTATGGTGGGGTGCAGATAGTGGACGGTACGTGGAGGAGGCGCATGAACCACGAGTAGCATCAGCTGTTGGGAGAACCATCCATCGTTCACACCGCGAAAATCGGAAGACTGCGATGGGCCAGGCACGTAGCCAGAATGTCGGACAGTAATCCGGTGAAAATGGTTTTCGACAACGATCCGACAGGCACAAGAAGGCGAGGTGCACAGCGGGCAAGGTGGATCGATCAGGTGGAGGACGATTTACGGACCCTCTGCAGACTGCGTGGTTGGCGAAGTGCAGCCATGGACCGAGCTGAATGGAGAAGACTCTTATATACCGCACAGGCCACTTCGGCCTTAGTCTAAATAGCACGAAGAACACGTCGCCCCTAATGTTTCGACGTTCGTCACGTAGGTTTCAGCCGAGCTGGCCGGATCTCGTCGGAAGAGGAATCTTTGGAACTGTCTGTCTGCCCTTCTTATACAGAACTGGTGGTACATCTCCTGTATGTCCCCGCTAAACGCCACGCGTCTTTCCCGAAACTTGCTGATTACGGTCTGCAAAGGCACCAGCTGATCAGAATCGGTTAGGAGCTTCGAGTTTAGTGATATCCCATTGACAGATGCTCTCGCGTCCCACTCGAGACGAACCTTCCCTGGTTTTCGCTGGTTGATAACGACGTTCAGAGGAATATACCAGACATTTCCCTTCACCATATCTGCCAGTTTGTCGACGGTAGGTTTATGCATATCGCCTTTTATCATGTACTCAGCTATTGGCAGATGAACCTTCGAACCAAGCTCCGGATCTCCAGCTTTCTCTCTAACGCTTTCAATAGCCATTGGGTAGCTATCTGGATATCTCTGCTCATCTCGTCGTCAAAGTAATCCGGTTTCGTACCGGTCTCCAACTCGCTTTGTTTTTGTCTGCATGATGATACGAGCTCGCACATCTTCGTTTAATTCTGCCATAGAGGCTACCAAAGGATCGTCCACCAAAAACTGAGAACGCGTGGCGTCGTGTAGCTCCACGTGTAGTTCCAACGAGCGAAGGTTGACTCTTACTTCTGATACTACGGTTTCGCTCGGTTGCGGGCCGTAAATCGTCCACCCTAGCTTGGATTTTACCCCGATCGGCTCGTTAGGTGATCCAACTCGTGATTCGAGTGGAGCAAACACATTTAACTTATCCAGTCCAAGAATGATTCTAAGCTCTTCGATCCCGTAATTCGCTACGGGAATATTGTTCAGATGTGGCTATCGGTCAGCTAATTTTTCAAACTGGAGACTCTGTTTTGGTAGTTTCAGTTCGGCAACAGTGCGAACGTCTTTCAACGGAAACTTTTCATCCGATTCACGGGCTGAAATCATAAGGTTGACTCTTTTGGACATAGTTTCGAATCTCTTCACATTGACTGTCCATGTTTCTACCAGCGGTTAGGCGAGCCCTCGGGCATCCAACTCTCTAGCTACGGCATCTTCAACCAGAGTGGATGACGAACCTTCGTCCAAGAATGCCAGAATATCTAGTGCATAGTCCCCGAAATATAGAGTTACGGGCACCATCCGAAAGATCACGTCGCGGTTTAGTGCGCCGTGTGCGATGCATGCAATGTCCATAAGCTGCGCGGATCCCTCAGCATGATACAATAGAGGGGGATGGCCACCTTGACATCCATTGATATTGCAGCGAATCATGAAGATACAACGACTTTTCCCGTGGTTGTTCAAACACAGGGCACCTGAACTTTTTAAAGTCGCAGAAGCGTAGTTTGTGATCCGACCTTTTACAGACGAGACAGGGCTTGGTTTCCTTCAAGGGGGGTGGAACTGCCGGTAGGCCAGAAGAAGAATGGTGAACGTTTATATACTCCTTTCGTTTTGGATTCGCTTTCCCGCAGTGCGATGGTTCTCGGGTGTCACTCAAAAAGAGTGTCGACAACTCTGATACTTTGGATGCATTTGCTATAACGTTGTTCATAAAAACGGTGAATATTCTCAAAGGAGATCCTATCTTGCTCCGTTTGAAACGGACCCAGTCCATTTTGTAATTCGACGGTAGTTTTCCCACCAATTTCTGGACAATCATTTGGTTATTAAAGTGATCCGCTAGTTTAGTCGCCTCCAAATGGTCGCACAACTGCTTCATTGTTATTCCGAACTGCATGAAGGTTTCCAAGCGGTCGGCCCTTGGCGCTTGTGCATTCCGCACTTTTGTGAGAAGGATCTTCAGCAGTTTCTCTGGTCTGCCAAATATACGACGAAGGTCGTTGATGACATCCGGTTTCGACTCTGGAAGGACTAGCCGGCTCCGGACAGCTTCGAGAGCATCTCGTTAAAGACAATCTTGCAGTTGTTTCAGATTATCTAAGTTAGAGATACCGCAGGCCTTAGTAGTATATTCAAAGCAACTTATGAACATTGGCCACTTCTCTACTTCACCCTTGAAAATAAGCAGGTTTTTCGATACGGCTTGGCAGGCTGCCAATTGTTCCTGGGATATTTTCACTGTATGCTGTTGTGGTCGATCTTGCGGTGGTGGTATGATTTCCCCCGGCCCATTCATCGTCGCATTCCGCACGATTCTTCCGAGTAGTTCTCGGTCTTCGGAAGTACAGGCGAAATCTTCACCTGCAGGGTATTCTGAGTTACCTTTTTCCTCAGGTGCATCTTCGATTTCACCGTAGCCTGCACTATCCGCTATCAAGCAGAATAGTTTGTATTTCGCTCCATTTCTACCATGATCCTGCTGCTTCAGCCAGAAGTGGACCTTCTTATCAAACTACAATTCATTGTCATTATTCAGCTTCTCGCCTCCAACAGCACCTTCTGTTTCTTCGGAAATACTCTTCGCAATTGCTTTCTTCGTATCTTGAAAATGCTCGTGCAGCTTCTTACGTTCGCTAGCAAATCTAGATCTAGCTTCTTCTTTCAGCTGACTTTCCAACATCTCTCGTTCCTCCTTCAATTGGCGCTCCTTCAGATCTCTATCTTGCTGCATCTTCTTTTCTTAGAATTCCTTTTACTTATGTTGACGTTTTCCTTGAAAGACACGCTCCATATCGAGACGCTTTTCTCGAATGATCATCTCCTCTTCTAAGGCTTTTTTCTTAGCACGTAGCTCGGCTTCTAACTAACGCAGTTCTTCGTTCGACCTGCTATCCCCTCATTGATAGATCGATCCTTCTTCACTCTTGGACTTCGAACTCCCCTTCTTGCTTGAACTCCTCTTTGTTAGCTTTGGGAATTACAGTTCGTTGCTACATTTGTCACAGCTCCAATCCGAATATTTGGTTGCTGCCGTAACTCCGACGCACGAGAAATGCGCCCTTGACTGGCAAGTATCACATTGCACCATGTCGCAGATTTTATTCGACTTACGGCACTTCATGCAGTCACCCACAGTCGAGTCCATCCTTTAAGGTTAAATTCTTTGATTCAATGTTCGGAATCACTTTAGGAAATTGTCTTCGTCATCACCGTCTACGTTTACAGCTGATTGAAGCTAAAATAAGCATTTATTACCAATAGTTCAGTTGTCAATTAAAGATTTGCTACTCACAATTTCGTTTCCTATCCGTTATCCTCTTGCGGACGGGTCTCGCTAGGTCAATGCTGGCAATGTGCAATACCTATTTTACATAATTCGCAATTAATTGTTCATAGGTAATAAGTTATTGAAATTGTAAATAGTTTTCACTTATTGTATATAGACGTAGGATTAGGATATTTTAAGAGTAACTTACCATGAAATCACTATAGCAATCCTCAGACCTATGCTGTGCACTTTGCATATAGCCTAACCTGAATTTCGACTCGTACCTATTTATTCACAATTTAGTTAATTTTAAGCAGAAATCTTTATCAAAATCAATGCAACTTACTTGTATAGCAGCGGTTCTCAACCTTTTCCTTGAGAGGTACCCCTTCGAGCTTTTGCATTCATTGAGGTACCCCTTATTTTTTGGCTATAAATGAAAATAAGCGTAACTTATAAGATATATGGCCGGAGTTCTGTCAAATCACACCAAGCGCTATAGAAAATTACCAAATTTTTAGCCCAAGTTTTAGTTTAGCAAATTTAATTGATTACAAACCTTATTTGATATCCACCAACCCCATAACTGTGGACATCCTACATCAAATGTAGGTTTGAATGGCTAGGGAATGATCTCCGTTTTCCTTGTATGAACAAAATATCACACATCAGTCAAAGCGGCTTCCGAGCCTCTTGAAAGGAGGCTTCCGAGCCACTTGAAAGGAGGCTTCCGAACCTCTTGAAAGGAGGCTTCCGAGCCTCTTGAAAGGAGGCTTCCGAGCCTCTTGAAAGGAAGCTTCCCGAGCCTCTTGAAAGGAGTCTTCCTGAGCTCTCTTGAAAGGAGGCTTCCGAGCTCTTGAAAGGAGGCTTCTGAGCCTCTTGAAAGGAGGCTTCTGAGCCTCTTGAAAGGAGGCTTCCTGAGCCTCTTGAAAGGAGGCTTCCAGGCCTCTTGAAAGGAGGCTTCTGAGCCTCTTGAAAGGAGGCTTCTGAGCCTCTTGAAAGGAGGCTTCCGAGCCTCTTGAAAGGAGGCTTCTGAGCCTCTTGAAAGGAGGCTTCTGAGCCTCTTGAAAGGAGGCTTCTGAGCCTCTTGAAAGGAGGCTTCTGAGCCTCTTGAAAGGAGGCTTCTGAGCCTCTTGAAAGGAGGCTTCCAGGCCTCTTGAAAGGAGGCTTCCGAGCCTCTTGAAAGGAGGCTTGAGCCTCTTGAAAGGAGGCTTCTGAGCCTCTTGAAAGGAGGCTTCCAGGCCTCTTGAAAGGAGGCTTCTGAGCCTCTTGAAAGGAGGCTTCTGAGCCTCTTGAAAGGAGGCTTCTGAGCCTCTTGAAAGGAGGCTCTGAGCTCTTGAAAGGAGGCTTCCTGAGCCTCTTGAAAGGAGGCTTCCGAGCCTCTTGAAAGGAGGCTTCTGAGCCTCTTGAAAGGAGGCTTCCTGAGCCTCTTGAAAGGAGGCTTCTGAGCCTCTCTTGAAAGGAGGCTTCTGAGCCTCTTGAAAGGAGGCTTCCAGCCTCTTGAAAGGAGGCTTCCTGAGCTCTTGAAAGGAGGCTTCGAGGCCTCTTGAAAGGAGGCCTGAGCCTCTTGAAAGGAGGCTTCTGAGCCTCTTGAAAGGAGGCTTCCTGAGCCTCTTGAAAGGAGGCTTCCAGGCCTCTTGAAAGGAGGCCTGAGCCTCTTGAAAGGAGGCTTCCAGGCCTCTTGAAAGGAGGCTCTGAGCCTCTTGAAAGGAGGCTCTGAGCCTCTTGAAAGGAGGCTTCTGAGCCTCTTGAAAGGAGGCTGAGCCTCTTGAAAGGAGGCTTCCAGGCCTCTTGAAAGGAGGCTTCTGAGCCTCTTGAAAGGAGGCTCTGAGCCTCTTGAAAGGAGGCTTCTGAGCCTCTTGAAAGGAGGCTTCCTGAGCCTCTTGAAAGGAGGCCTGAGCCTCTTGAAAGGGAGGCTTCTGAGCCTCTTGAAAGGAGGCTTCTGAGCCTCTTGAAAGGAGGCTTCCAGGCCTCTTGAAAGGAGGCTTGAGCCTCTTGAAAGGAGGCTTCCAGTTCTTGAAAGGAGGCTTCCTGAGCCTCTTGAAAGGAGGCTTCCAGCCCTCTTGAAAGGAGGCTTCTGAGCCTCTTGAAAGGAGGCCTGAGCCTCTTGAAAGGAGGCTTCCAGGCCTCTTGAAAGGAGGCTTCTGAGCCTCTTGAAAGGAGGCTCTGAGCCTCTTGAAAGGAGGCTTCCAGGCCTCTTGAAAGGAGGCTTCTGAGCCTCTTGAAAGGAGGCTCTGAGCCTCTTGAAAGGAGGCTTCTGAGCCTCTTGAAAGGAGGCTTCTGAGCCTCTTGAAAGGAGGCTCTGAGCTCTTGAAAGGAGGCCTGAGCCTCTTGAAAGGAGGCTTCTGAGCCTCTTGAAAGGAGGCTTCCTGGCCTCTTGAAAGGAGGCTTCTGAGCCTCTTGAAAGGAGGCTTCTGAGCCTCTTGAAAGGAGGCTTCTGAGCTCTTGAAAGGAGGCTTTGAGCCTCTTGAAAGGAGGCTTCTGAGCCTCTTGAAAGGAGGCTTCCTGAGCCTCTTGAAAGGAGGCTGGAGCCTCTTGAAAGGAGGCTTCCGAGCCTCTTGAAAGGAGGCTTCTGAGCCTCTTGAAAGGAGGCTTCTGAGCCTCTTGAAAGGAGGCTTCCGAGCCTCTTGAAAGGAGGCTTCCTGAGCCTCTTGAAAGGAGGCCTGAGCCTCTTGAAAGGAGGCCTGAGCCTCTTGAAAGGAGGCTTCCTGAGCCTCTTGAAAGGAGGCTTGAGCCTCTTGAAAGGAGGCTTCTGAGCCTCTTGAAAGGAGGCTTCCTGAGCTCTTGAAAGGAGGCTTCTGAGCCTCTTGAAAGGAGGCCTGAGCCTCTTGAAAGGAGGCTCTGAGCCTCTTGAAAGGAGGCTTCTGAGCCTCTTGAAAGGAGGCTTCCGAGCCTCTTGAAAGGAGGCTTCTGAGCCTCTTGAAAGGAGGCTTCTGAGCCTCTTGAAAGGAGGCTTCCTGAGCCTCTTGAAAGGAGGCCTGAGCCTCTTGAAAGGAGGCTTCTGAGCCTCTTGAAAGGAGGCTTCTGAGCCTCTTGAAAGGAGGCTTCTGAGCCTCTTGAAAGGAGGCCTGAGCCTCTTGAAAGGAGGCTTCCTGAACCTCTTGAAAGGAGGCTTCCTGAGCCTCTTGAAAGGAGGCTTCTTGAGCCTCTTGAAAGGAGGCTTCCTGAGCCTCTTGAAAGGAGGCTTCCTGAGCCTCTTGAAAGGAGGCTTCCTGAGCCTCTTGAAAGGAGGCTTCTGAGCCTCTTGAAAGGAGGCCTGAGCCTCTTGAAAGGAGGCTTCCTGAGCCTCTTGAAAGGAGGCTTGAGCCTCTTGGAAAGGAGGCTTCCTGAGCCTCTTGAAAGGAGGCTTCCTGAGCCTCTTGAAAGGAGGCTCTGAGCCTCTTGAAAGGAGGCTTCTGAGCCTCTTGAAAGGAGGCTTCCGAGCCTCTTGAAAGGAGGCTTCCAGCCTCTTGAAAGGAGGCTTCCTGAGCCTCTTGAAAGGAGGCTCTGAGCCTCTTGAAAGGAGGCTTCCGAGCCTCTTGAAAGGAGGCTTCTGAGCCTCTTGAAAGGAGGCTTCCTGAGCCTCTTGAAAGGAGGCTTCTGAGCCTCTTGAAAGGAGGCTTCCAGGCCTCTTGAAAGGAGGCTTGAGCCTCTTGAAAGGAGGCTTCTGAGCCTCTTGAAAGGAGGCTTCCTGAGCCTCTTGAAAGGAGGCTCTGAGCCTCTTGAAAGGAGGCTTGAGCCTCTTGAAAGGAGGCTTCCTGAGCCTCTTGAAAGGAGGCTCTGAGCCTCTTGAAAGGAGGCTTCCTGAGCCTCTTGAAAGGAGGCTTCCTGAGCTCTTGAAAGGAGGCTTCCGAGCCTCTTGAAAGGAGGCTTCTGAGCTCTTGAAAGGAGGCTTCGAGCCTCTTGAAAGGAGGCTTCCAGAGCCTCTTGAAAGGAGGCTTCCAGCCTCTTGAAAGGAGGCTCTGAGCCTCTTGAAAGGAGGCTCTGAGCCTCTTGAAAGGAGGCCTGGAGCCTCTTGAAAGGAGGCTTCCGAGCCTCTTGAAAGGAGGCCTGAGCCTCTTGAAAGGAGGCTTCTGAGCCTTCTTGAAAGGAGGCTTCCTGAGCCTCTTGAAAGGAGGCTTCTGAGCCTCTTGAAAGGAGGCCTGAGCCTCTTGAAAGGAGGCTTCTGAGCCTCTTGAAAGGAGGCTTCTGAGCCTCTTGAAAGGAGGCTTCCTGAGCCTCTTGAAAGGAGGCTTCCTGAGCCTCTTGAAAGGAGGCTTGAGCCTCTTGAAAGGAGGCTTCCTGAGCTCTTGAAAGGAGGCTTCTGAGCCTCTTGAAAGGAGGCTTCTGAGCCTCTTGAAAGGAGGCCTGAGCCTCTTGAAAGGAGGCTTGAGCTCTTGAAAGGAGGCTTCCTGAGCCTCTTGAAAGGAGGCCTGAGCCTCTTGAAAGGAGGCTTCCTGAGCCTCTTGAAAGGAGGCTTCCTGAGCCTCTTGAAAGGAGGCTTCCTGAGCCTCTT
The DNA here is from genome assembly GCF_024139115.2 of Armigeres subalbatus. NCBI lineage: Eukaryota > Metazoa > Arthropoda > Insecta > Diptera > Culicidae > Armigeres > Armigeres subalbatus. Next base: position 129,293,433 of record NC_085141.1, read on the forward strand.
GAAAGGAGGCTTCTGAGCCTCTTGAAAGGAGGCTTCTGAGCCTCTTGAAAGGAGGCTTCCTGAGCCTCTTGAAAGGAGGCTTCTGAGCCTCTTGAAAGGAGGCTTGAGCCTCTTGAAAGGAGGCTTCTGAGCCTCTTGAAAGGAGGCTTCTGAGCCTCTTGAAAGGAGGCCTGAGCTCTTGAAAGGAGGCTTCTGAGCCTCTTGAAAGGAGGCCTGAGCCTCTTGAAAGGAGGCTTCTGAGCCTCTTGAAAGGAGGCTTCCTGAGCCTCTTGAAAGGAGGCTTCCGAGCCTCTTGAAAGGAGGCTTCTGAGCCTCTTGAAAGGAGGCTTCCTGAGCCTCTTGAAAGGAGGCTTCCAGGCCTCTTGAAAGGAGGCTTCTGAGCCTCTTGAAAGGAGGCTTCTGAGCCTCTTGAAAGGAGGCTTCTGAGCCTCTTGAAAGGAGGCTTCCAGAGCCTCTTGAAAGGAGGCTGGAGCCTCTTGAAAGGAGGCTTCCTGAGCCTCTTGAAAGGAGGCTTCTGAGCCTCTTGAAAGGAGGCTTCTGAGCCTCTTGAAAGGAGGCTTCTGAGCCTCTTGAAAGGAGGCTTCTGAGCCTCTTGAAAGGAGGCTTCCTGAGCCTCTTGAAAGGAGGCTTCCTGAGCCTCTTGAAAGGAGGCTTCTGAGCCTCTTGAAAGGAGGCTTCCTGAGCCCTCTTGAAAGGAGGCTTCCGAGCCTCTTGAAAGGAGGCTTCCGAGCCTCTTGAAAGGAGGCTTCCGAGCCTCTTGAAAGGAGGCTTCCGAGCCTCTTGAAAGGAGGCTTCCGAGCCTCTTGAAAGGAGGCTTCCGAGCCTCTTGAAAGGAGGCTTCCGAGCGGCTTTTAAGGCTCTTGAAAGAGAGCTTCAGAGCCTTTTGAAAGGCGACTTCGGAGCCTCTTGGAACTATTGAGCAGCATGGATGTAGGCTTCCGAGACTCTTAGAAGGAGGCTTCCAAGCCTCTTACAATGAAGTTAATGTGCTTTAAAAAAAATGGTCTTCACGTCTCTTAATTTGAGGCTTTCGAAATTTTTGGTTCAAGATTTTTTTTCACAAGCATATTTTAAGCATCTTATTCAACAGATAGATTCGATCAGATAGATTACAATAAGATTTTCAAAATTTGTCTATTCGAAGTTCTTTTCATACTTTGTCCAACAACCCAAAGTTTTAGAATAAAAACTATGCAACAATCAAAACTGTATCAATGATTGTTTTGGAACTGTACACATCCGCCATTATGCATTATTATACGAGGTACCCCCTGGGGTCAGCGAAAGTACCCCCAGGGGTACATGTACCCCAGGTTGAGAACCGCTGTTGTATAGTATCGAATATAATAAATCCCTCATAAAGTAATATTAAATATCGGATATAGTGTAACTTTTCGACATATTTTAATTTTGCGTAAATTCTTCGGTAGATTCTTCTACAGAGTTGTAAGAAAATTTAGCAATCGTCAGTTGAGTGTACTTCAAAAACAAATAAAATGCATAATAAATCTAATGAATCGGGATGTAAGTTGATCAATGGGTCTGATGGCGTCTTAATTAAAAGTATAGTTAATTAGCATCGAATAAGATAGACAAGTTATATGATAAAGTGCATCGATCCCTGTAGTAAAGCCTGTCCACGTTAGATTTCGGACAATTCGATACAGCTCAATCGATTTATCGCCATTTCATCAATTAGGACGTAAGCTGAAACATGCAGCACATAAACCGGATAGATTTGGCTGCAATGTAAATGGATTGTCTTCGTAGTTTGTAAAAATGTTTGAAAATGGCGTTGGAAGATGAGTGTCCGAAATTTAACGCTTTACAAGTAAAAACTATGTGATAATCTTCGTTTTGCAACTATTCAATACTTCACCTATGAATAGCTCAATTATGTCATACACTGTATTTCAAATTACATGGGATAATTTTAGTCAAAACTCAAAACAAACGAGCTCATTCGCTCTAAATTAGCCACTCACAGCAGGTAGCTAATCCTGTTTTCCTAACAAAGCATCAACCAAAACACACTCTTGCAAACATAACCGAAGCCAACACCTATAAAATGTGAACGACCCTTAATAACACTAAAGCAAAGAGAGCAAAAAAAAAGTTGCAAAATAATTCTTTTCACCTCAAAACGGTAGGCATGGGCAGCATCCCTTTTCACTTTCACTGTGGACGCAACTTCAGCCGACATTCAAAAGAGGGTATCATCCATAGTTTTGTGTTTGCTTTGTCAACGGAAGGCTAACCTTCTCACCTTTCGAAGCACCGCCGCACCGCACCACACCGACCGGCTCCGTACTGATTAATATCTATACGCAGTCACTGGGAAATCATACACCGAGCGACCTTTCGCTCCAAGGGTGCTTCATTTCCCATCATTGTTCCAATCGAAAATCAATGCAACTGGTTCAGGTAGAGGGACATGTGATTGAATCCAGATTGAAGATGAGTCGCGCTCGGTGTTGCTATTTTCGGGTATCCTTTCACCCGTGCACGCAGAGTTTAGTTCAGTGCGGCACCGATGATGGCATCGACTACACAAATTCAGGATGCCCGGAATTGAATAACGAAACCTAATCCAGTGCTGGCTTCCGAATCTTTATTGACAATTTTATTATTTATGACAGTGGGAACGAATCGATTTCCGCAGGCTTCAACTCTTTCGCCGGGGGATGTTGATATTGCTAAGGATGTTAGCTGACAAGCAGGTAATATTTGGTTGGTTTCTTCCGAACGAATTTCCAGGTCCGTTCGAAAACATTTTCGTGCGTTATCAGCTCCAGTAGGACTTATAACACAGTTAGTAAGACAAAAACATTTCTAAAATTGTACTTATAGGTCTGCCTCAACATTGTTTTACGTGAACAGTCGATTCTTTTCATCATAATACAGTTAATTGGTCCTCGGCGCATGTTATTGAGAAATATAAAAAAAAAGTTAAAGTAGCAACACAATAATTCTTTTCAATATTGGTGAAGTCTCTGTAACAGCTTTTCTTTTTTCCAGTCACAGCATCACGAACAATCAACCCGCCTAAGAAAGCAGTGCAAGCATCCAGATAATGTCAAGGTCGTGCCGGGAAGCTCGCCGGTTTTTTATCTGTGCTCAACTTTCTTTTTAATTCACTTGAACCATAAAAAAGCAAGTGCAAAAAAAAATAAACGGGGCAATAAACGACGTCGCGACGCGTCCCAACATAAAGCATAAGGCGTTAATTACACAATCGATTAACGCGGGCTTCCTTCTCCTAGACGACTCAGCCCGGCAACGGCACTCTACTACTGTTGTTCCTCTTCCGGCAACATAATGAGGCAGCGTTGGGTAAAAGAGCGAGAGGATAAAAAAAAGTGAAAGTATACTCGTGGAAAAAATGGAGCAGTCGTTAATTCGAAGTGAAAGCGCCGCAAAAAAAACTCTTTGGGAAAAAAATCTCCGCTGCGTTTGATGATGCGAGGAGGTGGGCGGTGGATTTTTATCAGGGAAAATGAGCGTAAAAAAGCTTGAGAGGAAAAAAAACATTTCATTATTTAAATTTGCTTCATTCATTCACAAGTTGACTCCGGCGCCAAGGAAAGAAAAGGAGCAACACTTCAGCACTAGACTTACGCCAGACGGCACGTCTCAGGCACTGGGCCAACAGTGTTTTACGCGTGATGATGAAGACGACTACGACAATAATGGTGGGTCGGGAAAAAAAATCGCGGAAAGCAGCCTAATGAAAAAGGGTGAATTTTTACGGAAGATATAATTGAGTTTTTTTTCCACAAAAGTTTTTTATATCGCAGTTTTTTGTTCAATCTTGAACTGGGTCATTGAATCACGGGTAGTTGCAGGAGAAAGTTGAAGCTTGATAAATATGTAACCTTGAACCTGTTTTAACAGTGTTATTGAATCTGTCATGCTTGATTTATAGGTGAAAACTTCAGGAAAACAAGCATTTGTATTAGATGCATGCTAGATTTGTTTGTCAACCTATTAGGTACACATAATGTTTTTGTTGAGATCTAAGTGAATGTTTCTGTAAGACGGTAAATATTTTGCTTAAAAATACCAGATGGCAAATTAATCGAATTTCGGTTGTTTAGTTTACCTACAAAGGTGCCCGATTTTACCAAGCTAAAAAAACAAAACTTGGTACGTTTTAACGTACCTACCCAAGTAACATTTCAAGTTGAAAGCCATAATTTACTCTTCAAGAGTGTTATAAAACCAGCATTAAGCCAAAGTGGTACTAGAGTGCTTTCAGTTGGGTCTATTTTGACCTAGATATGCTTTGAAAACGTTAAAGTTTTGTCACGTAGTAAGATAAGAGTTTGAATTTTTTTAACTTTTCCTAACTCTTGGACAGTGTTGGTAAAATCATTCAAAAATCTCCATAATTAGGCCCTCCCGCGCGAGCAAACTTGTTTACGAATTTTGAGGAATGCATCACGAGATTTTCATACTAAATCGCATTGTTTAACTAATTTTTCAAAAAAAAAAACCTTTCGCTCCAAAAAGCGTTTAAATTAATTTGAAGGCAATTTGTTAAGAAAAATATTTTGAGCTTTTTAGTGGAATGTCTTCACTTGTCGTAAGACGAGTTTGTACAATCCCATTTAATTCCACCACTTAATTGTACCTTGACAGATACGTATTTCGACCTCAACAGTAAGGTCGTCTTCAGTGTCTCGTACTTCACTCGACTTCAAGTACGAGACACTGAAGACGACCTTACTGTTGAGGTCGAAATACGTATCTGTCAAGGTACAATTAAGTGGTGGAATTAAATGGGATTGTACAAACTCGTCTTACGACAAGTGAGGGCAATTTGTTGTTTACAAACGCAAGAGTATCCGTTGTTCTATACGATGAACGTCGAGTTACTGTTTTTACCGAAGGAGAGCAAATATTAAAACCTACGATGATTCGACTTTAGGGCAGCCCAAGTCCTGGTTCCAGGTGGGACACTAAACAGTTCTGACACGACGGCCCTCCGACTAGACAGGAGGTTTGCACAGGCCCAATAAGCCGCCTGGAAAACCTATAATTACGAACAATATAAGAGATAATGCGACTCGATATAATCGGCAAAGACCTAGGCGACTAATAAAGGATCACGATTGGAAGCTTGGAACATGGAACTGCAAGTCGCTAGGTTTCGCAGGTTGCGATAGGATGAATTACATCCCCGCAACTTCGATGTCATGGCGCTGCAGGAGATTTGCTGGACAGGACAGAAAGTGTGAAAAAGCGGGCATCGAGCGGCTACCTTCTACCAAAGCTGTGGCACCACCAACGAGCTGGAAACCGGCTTCATAGTGCTGGGTAAGATGCGCCAACGTGTGATTGGGTGGCATCCAATCAACGCAACGATGTGCAAGCTGAGGATAAAAGGCCGTTTCTTCAAGCATCATCAACGTGCACTGCCCACATGAAGGGACTCCCAACAACTAGAAAGAAGCGTTCTACGCACAGCTGGAGCAGTCATACGATTGATGCCCACTGCGGGACGTCAACATCGTCGAAGGGAGAAAATGTATACACCGGTCATCGGACCGGATAGTCTGCACACCGTATCGAATGACAACGGCCAACGATGCATAAACTTCGCAGCCTCCCGCGGAATGGTAGTCCGAAGCACCTTCTTTCCCCGCAAAAATATCCACAAGGCCACATAGAGATCACCTAACCAAGAATCGGAAAACCAAATCGACCACGTTCTAATCGACGGTAAATTCTTCTCCGACATCACGAACGTCCGCACTTACCGCAGTGCGAATATTGAATCCGACCACTACCTCGTTGCAGACTGCAGTATGCCTGCGCTCAAAACTCTCGACGGTGAACAACACGCGTCGAAGTCGGACGCCGCGGCTTAACATTGGGCGGCTACAAGATGGTAGACTAGCTCAAGGATACGCGCAGCAGCTGAAAGTGGCACTCCCAACGGAAGAGCAGCTAGGCGCAGAATCTCTTGAAGATGGCTGGAGAGATATACGATCCGCCATTGGTAGTACCGCAACCGCTGCACTTAGCACGGTGCCCCCGGATCAGAGAAACGACTGGTATGACGGCGAATGTGAGCAGTTAGTTGAGGAGAAGAATGCAGCATGGGCGAGATTGCTGCAACACCGCACGAGGGTGAACGAGGCACGATATAAACGGTGCGGAACAGACAAAACTCGATTTTCCGGAGGAAAAAGTGCCAGCAGGAAGATCGAGACCGTGAAGAGACGGAGCAACTGTACCGCGCTAATAACACACGAAAGTTCTATGAGAAGTTGAACCGTTCACGTAAGGGCCACGTGCCACAGCCTGATATGTGTAAGGACATAAACGGGAACCTTCTTACAAACGAGCGTGGGGTGATCCAAAGATGGCGGCAGCACTACGAAGAACACCTGAATAGCGATGTGGCAGACGAAGATGGTGGTATGGTGATGGACCTGGGAGAACGCGCGCAGGACATAATTTTAATTTTACCGGCTCCGGCTCTCCAGGAAATCCAGGAGGAGATTGGCCGTCTGAAGAACAACAAAGCCCCTGGGGTTGACAAACTACCAGGAGAGCTATTTAAACACGGTGGTGAGGCACTGGCTAGAGCACTGCACTGGGTCATTACCAAGATTTGGGAGGAGGAAGTTTTGCCGCAGGAGTGGATGGAAGGTGTCGTGTGTCCCATCTACAAAAAGGGCGATAAACTAGATTGTAGCATTATCAGGGTCTTAAATAGTATGTCTATGTCACATAGGTGACAGACATAAGTTAACTTTATATACAAATTTAATTAAAATTCTCACACTTTTTTGATTGAAGTGCTCTAAAAGTATAGGCGCCGGTGAGTGCAATAGCTTTCTATTAATCACTATTTTATTTTGCGAAAAGTTGCGATAAGCTTTTTTCTAACGTTTTAGTTTAAAATATGCATAGCATTTTTGGTTTCTAAGTAAAACCTTACAAATACGTATTTTTTTTTTTCACAAGAACCTCAAAATGCCTTCTTCTAGAAGTGTCTTATTTCCAAAATCTCCTGGCATCCGAGAATCTACCAATTTTGATAAGACGCTCTAAAATAATTAATCAATACCAATTTTAGTTTTTTTTTCACATGAATTTTGTTGTTGTGATTTTGTTTATGTCTATAATTCCGAAATACGTAATTATGCTGAAAAGTTTTCTAAAGCATATGAAAACTTTTAGTATTGGATATTAGCATGGTTCATCACTTTGCCATCAAAATGATTCTAGCTATAAAGAGTTTCAAGTTCTAATGTTTGAGTTCGAGCTAACATGTATCACTATACTTGTCAGCAATAGACAATGTTGGTACTGAGATTTGAACTGAAAAGCTGAACTGTATCATATTTGTGGAAATAGTTATTCTGCTCATAATTATAGAAAAGAAAGCAAATGAGCAAAAAATGATCCTGTTTCGAATATTTAATATTATAGCAGTAAGATATAGAATATTATAGCTGGCATGGCATGGGCCGTTGAATTAAATGAATTGGGGTTTATTTTTCATGTCGAAACAATTATTTGAACAAGCATAACAGATGAGTGAAGCTACCGCGATTCCATCACACACTATTACTTCATTTACTTTCTTGATCTCCTTTGCTTGAACGATAACATTTGCTATTTCAATAGTCATTCAAATTTTTGAGCTAATTTGATTGTAATTGAACAGAGAACAAGCTGTTTGAAGTTTTAATTTACTACGACAAAACAGTAACTTTAGTCATGAGAAAACGTTTCGCAGCACTGTCTATTGACCTTTTAAAAAATACTATTACGTTGTGAACAAAAGCATGCAATCAGATCGTCTTTTGTTTTATCTTGTCTTGTCTTAGCTAAGAATATTATTTAGAGCTTTTTGCCTTTCTCGTATACCAAAGTGTAACGAAAAAGCTCCAAGACGATTTTGTGATGGAAGGGTCGGAGACCCATAGTGTGAATTGATGTGATGTCTGTCTGCGTGTATGTGTGTGCGTGTGTGTATGAATGTGCGCAAAAAAACTCACTCATCTTTTATGCACTTATATTGATCCGATTCATTTGCAATAAGTTGCATTTGACGGGGAATCCTGTCCCATTGTTTCCTATTGAAAATTGGCCAGATCGGACTATGGGATCAAAAGTTATGGCCAAAATACGATTTATATACAAAAAAAACACATCAGATATACTAAAAACGTTTCTACGTTTTTTGAGTTCCAGTTTAATTAATGAACACCGTGATTCATAAGGAGGCAGTGGTAGAGACGTCCACCCTAGTTTTCGCAGAGATGTTGAAAAACGGCTGTATATTGCCAATGTAGTGCTTCCAACACCCACGTTAAAGTCTGTATGTGACAAAAAGCATCAAAATACCATGATACAAACATAAAACCTATTTTGAGGGACAATTTGAAGTTTTGGCCATCCTTTGTTTTAAAGCGAAACACTGTGTAACGTGCCTACACATCATCTGTTCATCGACTTAAATGGATATGATACAATCGATCGAGAACACGTCGAAGACGAAGTACATGATAGGAAGAGGTTCAAGAGAAGACAATGTGAGGCACACACCGCGAATTTGCATCGGTGGTAGAAGAATTTGTGTACTTGGACTCACTGGTGACTGCCGAAAATGATACCAGCAGAGAAATTCGGAGTCGCATAGCGGCTGGAAATCGTACGTACTTTGGACTCCGCAAGACGCTTCGATCGAATAGATTTCGCCGCCGTACCACTCTGACAATCTACAAAACGGTCATTAGACCGGTAGTCCTCTACGGACACGAGGCCTGGACGATGCTCGTGGAAAACCAGCATGCTTAACAACCCGTTGCTTGTACAGTCTGGTCTACGAAAACCGTAGTCAAAAAACGTTATCAGACTACAACGTGATTATATAATTCAATACCATTAGGATTATGGTTTCTATCATAGTTCGGCTATCGTTTCGAATTGCGAGTTTACGGCGTTTATGAAATAAAGACTTCCAATAAAGGCTACTTGTTGATTTTAATTCAAATGATAAGTAGGGTAAGTGTACCAGTTATGGCACTAGATAACATGGTACATAATATTTATATAGTTTTTTCTAGGAAATATATGGAACATTCTTTTGAAAAATAGTTTAATTGCAATATCTTCCAGTGACCGGAGTAGATAAATTTGATGATTTCATCGCGTAACTTGTTAGAATGTGACTTCAAAGCAATCATCTATGGTACCAGTTATGGACATAGTGTTCGTTAATTCGCCATACATGTGTACCAGTTATGGCCTTTACTAAGAAACTACAAATAAAACAAATGATTTTCGGGATCTGGGAGATCATTTCGGATTTTCTAAATCACTTTTCCCTAGGGAATGTTTCAATGAGCAGGGATTTTTTATTGTTCGAGAATTCAGCGGTATCCTTTGGTTTTACACCTTCAATATTCTTCAATATGCTGCAGTTTTAGAAATATTTATCCAATTAAAATGTTTGATTTCTTTGTACGTTTTTTAGTTGTCTTAGATTTTACCAGTTCTTTCTTCAACTTGTTTTCTTCCTTCTTTCTCTCACGTGTTTCAGCTTTTGATTTTTTAATTTCTTCACGTTCCTTTGCTCTCTGTATTTTTCGATTTTCAGCAGCTTTTTTCTCATCTTCTTTCTTTTGTAATTCGTCAAGTCGCTCCTTTGCCGTCAAAACAGGAAAGTATTGCTTCTTATAATTGCGATGCTGCGTACTACGTCTTGGAGTTGGCGGTAATTGCAAAAGCTCCAATAGCCTTCGCGAACGTTTTGGTTCAAACTTGTTATTTGCATCTCGCAATACAGAAGACATATCTGGTGGAATGGCTGGAAGATCGGGAATTTCCTTGTGCTCAGATGGTGCAGCTGCAGACGTATCAGATGTCAGTACTGGTTGGTATCCATCGAGATCGTGTCTATTTTCAATGTCAGAGTCGTACAGTTCATTACAGGAAGTGATACAATCTACACCAAAATACAAGTACACCAAAAATACAGCATTAACAGATAAATAGCAATATTGATTTTAGGATTAATAATGTATCTTTTCTTACCTTCATTGTTGATGAGACTGTCTGCAAAATTATGCTTGAAGTTGCTCTCATTAAGATTTTCACGTCCGAATGTGTGAGTGACGATAAAAGGATGATGCAACTCAGCGAAGCTTGGGTTAAAATGAGTATATTTCCATACATTGTTTGACTCCTTTGCAATCATAGTGATGACCCAATCAATTTTGAGGTTATGAGCAGAAGGGAAACAAACATGTATTTACACATGCTGAATCGCACATTAGTGTGCGAGCGCTAAACGTCACTCATCTCAATAGGACTCATTGCTGCGTTGACAATAGACAATAATAGAGCATCAAGGCATCTATTTGGTATAAAACCACCGGGTACTTCTATTATAATAGGATTTTCATTTATACTATTGCTGTTGCTATTGCTTGTTTCTGCTGATGGGATATAAATGGTGTTGTCAATCAACATCGGCTCATCATCGGCACGCAAGATTTTCGGAGGCTGAGTGGAGTATACTTTCATGTTCCATGTTATCGTTATTGCCGATGCTAATGTACGGTTCAACAAATTCTTGATAAAAGAACCGGATGGTTCGTTCCTCTCGTGACAGAAGACTAACATCTCACTGAATTCTTTTTAACGTTCTTGATCCAATCATGTCAACAGCTTGAACGATTTTGTTTATATCTATGGAAATGCGATGTTGTGCTGTTAGTAATAATAGAGTTGTTGATTCACAGGACGATTCAGTATTTGTAGGTAGCATACTTTGTGGCAGTGGTGATGTTCTGTGGTCATCAACTTCAAAAGCCGATGAATGTAGTTCCATTGAGTCTGTCGTAGTTTGTAATGTACATGTGACTGATTGATCATTTTCTGGAATTGAATGACGATCGTTCTTCATCGATATGCCACATTCCTGCGAAACTTTTCGCCTTCGTGCAATGCTCTTGTTGTAATCTACATTATTCGGATCAAAAGGAAATGATCCACAAACCCGAAATCCGTTTCTAATACTGCTAGCCCAACTAACATTTTTGGTGCTAAAAGCTTCAACTTCTAGCCTTTGGCTGTATAATATTTGAATAAAAGCAGCCAATGCTGAATAAAAGAAAAGCCTCCGCAAATAATCCCTTAAACTTCAACTCGACTATTACCCAAATATCTATCAGCTAGTCAGTGTGCCGAATATATTTAATCTTTTATCGTTTATGCAGCTTTCATATAGTCATAAAACAGCTTTGTCTGAATTAGCAACAAAGCTTATCGGTTAAGAGCTCATGTATATAACTGAGTTGCTTGCTAGCAACTTCCCATATTACGCTGAGTAGTATTCACAATGAAAACGTTTTTGCTGTTGTTATAGCACTAACAATATAGCGTAATGGCGCTATAAATGAACTAACGAAGCTTTTAGGCAACTTCTGTACCTTTGAAGATTACACAACGTTTAAATAAACCTATTACTGCTTCTTTTAATAGCATATCAGTATGGAACGTCAAAACCGCTATGTTTACATTCGATTTTTGTTGCCGGAGCTGTGTATGAGCTATTGATTTCTGTAATGCAGCTACAAAGATATTCACCTGCTATTATAGCAACTGACAAAGCGCTGTCATTAATGCTAGCAGAGAGCGTAAGAAAACAAGCCATTTAGAAGCGATATTTCTGTTGACGGCTGCTGTTAAACGATTAGCAGCAAAGTAGCATCTATACAGGTCGAGAAAATGTTGCCTAAAAACAATTTCAGCGATTGATGATGGATAAAAGTTAGCCAACAGAACATGCTGATAGATGTTTGAATAATGGTTGAAATAATGCTGAAAGCATAATTTTTAAGCTTATGTGCTGAAAGCAGCATGTAGGCCTCTTTCTAACGTTTATACAGCATGAATCTGAAAATAGCGTTAGTAAAACAACCTATAGGGTATGCGAAGAAGCACATCCATAATTTTCTTTGTTATTTACATATGTCAAAGTGACGGTGATGACAGAGCAGCGGCCATTGAATCAGGAGATCATGAGTTCGAATCTAGGTAGCAACAAAATTGATATTTGAGTTTTCACAAAAAAAACATTGAATAAACTCCCGAAATTTACTCTCCTCTCAAATAATATTTAATCAAATTGAATTCAGTGGCTGTATAAAACTTATTTAACAGATTCAAAAAATCTGAATAAGCGCCATGGAAGCGAATTATATTACTAAATGGTTTAGTAAAGATTGAGAAAAAATTGTGTAACATGCTGTAAAGTAGTTGTGAATAGATTCGCCAGATTTGCTGGTAAAAGCATTGAATAGAAGTTCTTGATCATATGTATAGCACACATATTCAGCTTGAAGCCGTATAGACGAGTTGAAATAACATTTACATTGACATTAAATGTTAGTTGGGAGGCTTGATCCCCTTGTTTACAGTATTACTCAATACTTTACCAAAGTGCGCCAACGTTAGAATTTCACCTTGATTCTCAAATCGCCACTGTTCCACTTCACGCCTCCATTCGTCCTTCAACGGTTTAAATACTGCAACATCGGCTGGTTGAGTAATATGTGTTGTGTTCGGGTATAGGGAGATGAGAATTATTCCCAAAGACTGGCAAAGATCAGCTACTTCTACAGATGTGTGGGATGCATGTCCGTCGACGAAAAACACAACCGGCAGTTCCACATTATGTTGCACGAGATATGGATGAAATATGTTGTGAATGTACTGTCGAAATTTGTTGACATCCATCCAACCCCTCTCGCTCTGTCCTATGCCCCTCCCGGGTGCCTGTTCAACCTCGTAAACGTTGCGAGATCCAGTTTTGGCTATCACTTCTCGTGACTTTGGATGCAAATAAAAGGACGTTTCATCCCCGTTGAAGACCCGTTCAGGATATTCTAAAACAAAGAGCAAATTTTCTTTTTCCAGCCAATCCGATGTTGTCTGGAACCATCCTTTAATATCTTCCTCGCTTACTCGTGAACTGGCGGAAGACACCGCTTCTGGTGTTCGCAAAGATAAACCAGGATTGCGGCGCATGAACGACTTGAACCATTTTCTTCCTAGAATGAAATTTAATTACTTCAGATGTCACTAATTACAATTGAATTCTTTACTTACCAGGGCGGTTGTTTTTGAAAGGCGTTTCTCTTGGATTCTCCGTCAAAAACTCGGCAACCTTGAACACCAAAGTCCTCCGGGAAACAGGAAATCCACGCTGCTGCATCCCAATAAGCCACTGCACTATCTTATGCTCTTCTTCTGCAGACAACACAGAACGAGGCCCGGTTACATTTTTATTTTTCCAGCGGCCGCTCAGCCGGTATCGGATTGTAGAAAGTGGAAGTTTCAGCATCTTACATGCCGTATAAAGCGTTTTCTTTCCGGTTCTCACGTACTCGATACATCGTTGAATGAGCTTCTCCGAATGTTTTTCCGCTCCAATATTTTTGCGTTTCTCAGCAGATTGCTCCATCACAATACAGATTGTTTTGTTTTTCACTAGGCAGATAATATATTTTAATAACCACATTAATTAATGAAAAACAATCAGATTTTTGGTAAATATGATGGACTGCAGTACCAAAGATCATGTTTATTCACATCTGTTGTGATTCACTGATACAAAAGATATTTTAGTTACTAGATAAAGATTGTCGCTGTCGTCGCTGTCCGGAACATCTTTTGCTGGCGAGGATAGGGGAGCTAAATGTCAAATAAGGAAAATGCATACGATTTGACAGCTTGGTACTCAACATGTTCCGGACAGCAGAACAAAGGGAACCGAAGAGACAATCTTTATCTAGTAACTAAAATATCTTTTACTAATACTGATTATTATTCCGTTTTCTTTGCACCACTTCGCATGTGTCGAAATAGAGAACTCTGCGTTTTCAGACACGTTTTTAAATTCACAAAATTATTAGTGAATTTGCATATTTTAGGAGATATAACAACATTTATGGGAAAGTTTATTTGTAAAGAATCTCGTTGGTGTTCAATCATATGATGCTCAAAGCAATAGGTTTAGGAAAAAGCTTATTCAAAAATGACTACTGCGTTAACAAGTCAGTATGATGGATGCCATTACCAGCACTATGATTGAATGATTATTGATATTACTTTGGTAAAGGTATTTTTTTGATAAAAATAATCATGAAATGATGTTATCAATACTTATTTCTCAGTACATGATCATTACATTCAAGAAGAAAAAATAATAAAGTTTTTTTTAGATCTATCAGTATGGCCAAAACTGGTGCTATGGCTACGACTGGTACACCTTCCCTAAATCTCAAAAGATTTTTCAGAAAAATAGTTCGTCACCAATTTAATAAGATTATTTATAATTACAATTAACTTGTTTCAAAATTTCACTCGTGGTATAATCATCACTGTAAACAACTTTTCATTATGTCATATCTGGGAGCTGCGGACTCGATCGAATCCAATTTTCAAGATATTTTGCTTGAAACTCGTAAACTTCCTCTCGGTGTTCAATGTACACGTTACGGTTTTCTCACATTGAATTATCATTGTGTTTATCTTTATAGAATTAATTACAAAGATTTCGTCAATTTACTGCATCGCATAAATTAACGTGTCGAATATTAAATTAATTCATACCCTCCACTTTTTTTGAATCCGTCGATATATTTAAAACGACGCCAGAAAATTGAAATTTGTTCAAAATGAGCTATATTTAGTATGAGTTGATTTATTACGCATCCCAAGATAAACACTCAGATCGTGATCATCTCAATCAGCCTCCGTTGAATTGCGCTGGAGCGCGCCCATTTACTTTACACACGGCGGCTATTCAACTATGGCAGCCCCATTCGGCGGCTTATTAAATTAAACAGCACAGACTCACACCCTGTGTAAAAGCTTATGGGCGCGCTGCTGCGCAATCTTTGCTTGCGCGTTATCTCCGCGAAGAGTTGAGCATTTAAGGAGAGCGCGACAATATACGTGTACTCTCTCGGCTGCGCTCAAAATGCACAAAACCTCTCTCGATGCGATGGATACTTTTTGACAGCTTACCTTGGAGATTTTTTGGCACTCGTTTTGACTCTATCCGCAGCTCCCAGTGTCATATAACATTATTAAATTGCAAAACAGTAAAGCATAATGAAATTCTTATAGGTAATCCATTTTTCTAGTTTCTTCAGTTTTCTGCTAATTTACTGTGCTTAATCAGTTCTATGCGTCTACGGAATATGAAAAGGAACTATTATATTCAAAATGTACTATGAAAATAATAAAATTATGGCCTACTACGTGGCGTCTTTGCTCAATAAAAAAATGTCTTCCAGTATTTGGTCTAAAACATTGTCAAATAATGGTTTTAGAAACACAGTTTGTTCTAAGAAAAATTAGAATACAAATTCTTCTTTGATTTCATATAAAAATATCCGGATTCGGCTGATATTTGACAAAGTTAGAGCGTTTGTAAAACTGATTTTCTTTAAAAAAAAGAAGACATTTTTATCAAAATTTGCATATGAGTAATTCTCGCTGAAACCGGGCCACTATTTGCACGAGGTTCTTGAAAATGCTTAAATTTATATTCTTTCGAAAGCTTTCGGCGAGTATATTAAGGATCCAAGTTCAATTCTTCAGAAAGATGAACCTCTCGTTAGTTATACACGAAATCATTTTAATGGACCCCTCAATTTTTGTCAATTCTTGAGTGAAAGCTAACTAAATCGATGGCGAAAGTAGCCGAAATGGTTAGATGGGTCCGTAAAGATGGGAAGGACCTGCCGACTATACTGAAGTTTCTACCATACTATACGCCTCAGAGGCGTGAACGGAATGGATATGCTGTCTATTTGGTACCTCCAGGCGAAAAGTTATTACTGCAGCAGCCTTTACGATGAAAAAAAGGATAACCATTCGGCCGAGTACCAATCTATGCCGACGTTCCTGGCAACCTGTACCTGAAAATGCTTGCGGGAATTGATATCGTATTAAAAATAAAACACAATTTATCTCTGGATTACAACCATGGTGGGAGTTCGAGAGTTCATCACCAAATGTCTTCTCCTGACGATGAACTACCATGCAAGAACTACCATGGACTGAAGATGTATTCGGTGAGATGCTTCTGCTGGTGATCATCGGTAACAGCATGGAATGTTGCACGAATCATTACAAGAAGCAAGGGATACAGAAATGAAGATTTTGTCCAAATATTCGTAAAGAAGTTTGGGCGGATCATACCCGTGGATGTTCCTGGATCTGAACTTTTTTCAAGCACCAACCAACATCGTAATTTGACTGTGCCGTGTGTCATTTATTAAGTATTACCTTATTGATTTATATTATTCATTCTCTGAGCGTTTTTATTTTCTATTGATTTTACGTTACGTGTTATTATTTCAGTAATATTTCTCTCTGCTTTCTCCTGAACCTTTTCAAATAAGAGCATATCCTAAACTAATGTAGCTCCTTTATAGTAAACGATTACTTCTTAAAAGTATTAAATACAATAATCAAAATCATTCTCGTGACAAATTTATACATCTTACACAGGAATCACAGGATACAATTAAGCTATTACGACACAAAATAGGGATTAGTATTTTTTTCCTCCAAATTCTAAGCGAATTTTGCTTTTTTAAATGTGTATGACCTAAATCGAATTATGTGAGAAATATTGTTTAATTCAATATGAGATGAATCATTAATTTCTTAGGAGACTAACTCAGGAAAACAATTTTATGCATGTTTTACAATTGTGCGTTTTGATTTTTACACAATATACTAATTTAGGCTTTCCGGGTAAGCAAATGGAGGAAGAGGATTTTTTTTCGTGAAAAGGTATTAGTTCATCTTAAAAAGTATTGTTCACTTGATTATCATAACATTCTTAAAGGCTATCAATAACGAACGTGATAGCGTAACGATGAATTCAAAAATTATAAAATGTCATGGTATATTTTTAAAATCATAGAATCCAAAAACTGTAATTTTCAGTGAAATCTAAATAACAAATGTTTACTTTTCTAGCTTTAAAAGTTGAATAGATTCGTTTACTTATTAAAGTTTTTATTTTTTTATCAAATTACTTTTCATCATTCCAATAATTCTTAAATTCAAGTTTATAATTAAATTAATAAAACGAAAATTTATCCCAAACGATTCGTGATTTTCCGGACCATTGAAGCACGTATCGATGTAGTTAATAAAACAATATCCTCTATACTGGTGCGATATTCGAACAAAAACCATAGGAATTCAATCAACACGTCTTGCAGAAAAACCGATGATAAAACGTATGAATTGCGTAGATTAGCTATATTAACATCAGACAATGTTAACATTATTCCAAAATTAAGTAAGATTGTGTTGGGAGGTAATGTGAAACAGGTAAAACCAAGGTAAAACACAATTTATTCAGGTCGTGTTATCTAGAATTTTCTTAGTTCTGACCATGTTTATACATCATTTGACTTCTAAGAAATAACAATATTGGTGATAGAAGAAATCAGAGTACCTTGTGCTCATGTTGTTATGTTTGATACTGCCTTCCTTCTTTTATATCATCTTTTTAGGGCTCAAAAAATTCAATTTTTCAATTTTTGGACACTTCCTAATTTATGGGCAATCAAAATATTGACTGCTGAGAACCCACTGGAATTTCTGCTGAGCTGAACCAGTTTAACTTCAGCAGCCATGACATGGACAAACTGGTGAGAACGTTCCAATTCATCACTTTTCTTTCATTTATTGTTTTACCAATATACAAATGCATAGAATTTGCCACTAAATACGCACAGGGCATCGTTTGCTACTATTGCCGCGGATATTGTGGGAGTCCCAGGTATCCGGTTCAAGCTTTAGTTAGCTACGGTGGCTCTTCTCGACCTTCTACTCCCTGAGTAGTTAGTACAAATAAGGGCGTCCTTGTGATGTTTTGCTGTACCTGTTATGAATAACTAGTACATCCCATTCCCCACACTCCCTGAAGAAACATTTCTTGCTTCAGAAGGGAATCCTTTTTATGGTACTAGTATTCGTAACAAAAAGGGCACCATTACGGAGCATGAGATTTGATCAA
Source organism: Armigeres subalbatus (assembly GCF_024139115.2). NCBI lineage: Eukaryota > Metazoa > Arthropoda > Insecta > Diptera > Culicidae > Armigeres > Armigeres subalbatus. The sequence continues at coordinate 129,311,518 of NC_085141.1, forward strand.
ATTATTCGTAGTACTACTTGACCAACACCCCCAGCTGGGTGAGGGATAGAGGATGACGCACACACACACACCCCTCAATTTTTGTCAATTCTTGACTCATCAAAACTATCGTAACTTAAACATTTCTCAACCGATCGTAGAGATCAGCATATTGTTGGAAAGAGGAAGAGTGTATCCTCAATTTGCAATAGTAAAAATAGAAGCAGCCATATTGAATTTGGCCGCCATCTTGGATTTCTTTTTGAAAACTATTTTTCCGCCAGGTTCGCAACCACCGATTTTGAATATTAATACACCGATGGAAAGCTTAGCTTATATTGTGCATTGTGTCAAAATGTTATGTACAATGTTAAGCAGAGAACTTGTAAGAGGACGCCAGCTCCGGGTAGACCCCGCGGCTCAAGATTAAGCGACCTGGAACAAGACATTACATTCGAATTTTCTCCGGACAATACGGAGTATACGGCCATCATAGATATAGATAGGTTGCAGTAAAAAATCTAAAGAATTTCTTGGTAATTTTCCGTGGAAGATCAAAAACCTTCCAAACATTTCATTAAATACGCCAATTTTTTTTTCTGGGGTGGATTTTCCTGTTCAAAATTCAGAACAAATCGAGAGCAAACAGAGAAGACGTCAAGGACCCAAGGAGTGACCTGAAACCATCTTAGCTAAGTCACTCCCAACGATTCTACAATTATCACCTAGTAATGTAAATCTGCGGTTGGTACGAGATGTTACCGTTCAACGGCCTAATTGTGAAATCAAGTTAAGAATTGATTCTCACAGGTATTTTCAACAGCGCTGCACAGTAGGCCTAGCCGCTTTTATGTCGAGTCTATTACTCTCCAGGATCCTTTCACGAACTGGCTGTGTATGTGTAGATGAGACTAGACTGGACTAAATTGAGAACAAACGTATTTCTAAATCTAATTGGTGATGAACGAATAATTCTCAAATCATAAGAATTTTACTTACTGATTTTTTTTGGTGCAATTGAAAAGATTTTCAGATGAATTTCCGTGGAAGTTGATAAAAATATTCGTGGACAATTCGGAATAAACCCATGGAGAGGCAATTCAGAATAAACTCAGGAGAAATTCCCCAAGGAAACTCAACAGAATTTTCCAAAAAACTCAAACGAATTTCTAATAAATTCAAAAGAATTTATTGGGTAAACTCAGAATAATTTCTCTGGGTTATTTTTGAATAGATTGTTAAGAGAACGAAAATGTGTGTTGCTATTGCTTCACGATAAAACTATCGCATTAAAAAAAAATGCCTCGATCAAATAACGATATCGTAGCCATAAATATGCGCATAAGTCAATTTGAAAAGACAAGTAAAAATAGATTGATATTTATCTGTTTGAACTTCAATGAAACCCTCGTCTTAAAGTCAATGAACTTTTCAGCAACACAAGAACCGTGAAGCTCATCTGACAAATCTAACACATTGAAGTAATTGAGAGATCTCTACGCCACTGATCTTATCTCTACCTCTATATAAGAGCATTCACTATCTGTTTCCAGCTTTCGATGTAGTCATATGCAAAGTTGCCTAACCGTGCTTCCCGATCCCTCCGTAAAATATTGAAACACTCTTCTAAATCCTCATCGTCAGCAGCAGTTAGCCAGCGTGAACCCATTCGCGCTCTAATCCGGAGCACTGGGCTATCCCGATTCGGGAAAACCGTTGGCGTTGCCAAAACAAAACCCCTCATCCTTGGCAATCATAATCAAAACATCGCATCTCGTTCGTTTGTGATGCGGAACCGTTTCCTTTTTTCCCCGGAACGCGCACGAGATTAATAGGACGCAATTATTCAGCCTATGTCCCTCGGCATGGCGCGATTCGAAACGCGCAATACCTAAATGGCAACAGCAGCAGCAAACAGTCCATCTTTTTGCATATGGTCGATTTTGTCGCGCCCCGTGTCGTCGCCGTCGACGTCGTAGTCGTAAACTGTAACCTCGGGTGAGATAATGGTGCAGTTCGGCGATTGATGACGACGACGCAAATGGCGGACGGAAATAAATCAAGTCAAGCAGCGCGGTCTGCTGGGTCCTTAACGGCGGGGCTGGGTATGTGGCGATTTCCGAAGCGATAACTAAAATAGTTTGGCCACATGGAGCGCCGCCTCTCGAGGTACTCTCGAGCAGTGTGACTCAAGTGGCCACTCGATGCAAATCGAGTGACGAACGGAATCGAATAGAATGGGTTCTTGACTTTGACAAAGGTTTAGTGAGATATATGTTGGGGAGGAGAGTATGTCGACGAGACGAGGGTAACGGTTCTTTGAATTCAAATTATTATTTTAAACATAGTCAGAAATAAGGAATTGCACCGAAAATTGTGTTGTTCACTATGGAAATTTTTTTCAAATTTTTGCAGAAAATTCTGCCAGCTTTCCGTGGGAAATTCCTCTGGGATTCCACGAAAAAATATTCTGAACATCAGCTGGAAATTATTATTGATTTTCACGGGAAATTCTTCCATCTTGGTGATGGCGTACATTGTAGTTTGTTTTTGCCGTGCTGTGTTAATTAGTTTTAATTTAGTGTGAAATTGGTGAAGTGCCGCGGGAAAAGTTGTTTTAACGTGTGCCCATAAGTGGATAATATCAGGATAAGTAGGAGATAAATCATCTCCATAGCTTGTTACTGTTTAATTTGTGTTTTATTTCTCGCCACAGTGGCAATAAACGAAAGCCGAACAGGCTAATTCGTGGGCCAGCTGTGGTTGATTTTTTTTATTGTTTTTCGATCGTCTCTCTGTGTGTATTTGCATGCAGCGCGTCCACTGCTGTGTAAAGGCATAAGCAATGGAGTGCTACAAATGCAAAGTGGGGATAGCGATCAACGCGTTTCCCTTGCTCTGCTTCCAATGCGAGCGATATTGCCATGCGCACTGTAGCTCGGTGGATAACAAAGCAGCAGCAAGACTGATCACGGAGAACGTTAATGTGTTTTTCAAGTGTGACGAATGCCTGTCCAGCCTGCATTGCGGCGAGCAGAGTAAGTTGCTTCTGGATGCCAAAATGATGGAAGAAGGTATGAAGAATATTTCTTCTCTATCTGAATCTATCATTGACATTCGAAATCAACTTACTGCTCAGATTGGCATCGCGTTAAAGAACGGGATGGATGAAATTGTCCAAAATGTAAATGCTTCAATAAAAGGACTTGAATTATTGGTTAATAGTAAAATGGAATCTATGATTTCAATTTAATGCGGATAAAGGTAAAATAGCTGCAATGAAAAAAACGCAGGACTCGTCAAGATTGGTTCAATCGGAATCATCTTCTAGTGCGCGTAAAAAACGGAAAATTAGTAATAAGGATGAAATTGTAGTTAATTCAAATGACGATGTTTTTGATGACGATGCTCCATTCGTTACGGTTGTCAGAAAAGAAATAAAAAAAGTACTAGTAAAGTGCCTGAAATTGTGAAGCCAAAAGATCGTAAGACTCGTCCTGTCATTGTGGTTAAACCGAAGCAGTCAGATCAGAGTAGTGATGATACTCGAAAGTTTTTGAATAACACCTTAGATCCAAAGATACACAAAATTAGTAACTTTAGGAACGGGAAAGATGGCTCCATTATTGTTGAGTGTGCAACTGGTTATAATATAGATGAAGTGAAAAATGGCATGCAAAACGAATTGGGTGAAAACTATACTGCTGTTGTCCCAACATCGGTGCCAAGATTAAAAGTGTTGGGTATGAGCGATAATATTCCTCCGATGACTTCATTGACTTTCTCAAAAGTCATAATGAAGACATCGCTATTAATGATGTGAAAGTAATTAATGTTTACGAAAATCCTCGCTTCAAATACAAGCAGTTCAATGCCGTGATTGAAGTAGATAAGGATACATATAGTTGTTTGTTGACCGCGAGAAAAGTAAATATAAGGTTTGATCGGTGCCTTGTTAAACCCGCGATTAATGTTTTGAGATGCTTCCAATGTGGAGAATTCGGGCACATGAGTACAGAATGTAAAACCACATTGCGTGCTCTAAGTGCAGCGATAGTCACAAAACTTCTGAGTGCACGTCAACTGTATTGAAATGCGTTAATTGTTTAAAATGAACCGGGAGCGTAATATGAAGTTGGACGTCAATCATCCAGCATTTAGTACTGAGTGTAAGATCTACAAGAAATTGTTTGATCAAAAGAAAAGCGGCTTGCGTTTCAATGAATAGCAACCAAGTTCCAGTAGTAATGTGAACCAATTAGATGTTTTGTATTTGAATATTGCTGGTTTGTCTACAAACTACGTAGCTCTACGTACGATTGTAGAAGAAAAACGTCCATTTTTGGTATTATTAGCAGAAACACATATTGTAGAGTATGAAGCATTCGATCAGTACAGCATTCCAGGATATAAAGTCGCTGCTTGTTTATCACATTCAAGACACACTGGCGGAGTTGCTATTTATGTCAAGGAATCGGTTCACTTCATGCTTCAATTGAACGAGGCTTGTGAAGGAAATTGGTTCTTGGGCATTACAGTTGTACGTGGCATGAAGAATGGTAATTATGGTGTTTTATATCATTCGCCAAGTTCAAGTGACCAGCGTTTTATTGAAATTTTAGAGAACTGGTTTGAAATGTTTGTCGATTTAAGTAAACTAAATGTAATAGCTGGTGATTTTAATATCAATTGGTGTGACGACAATTCGAATCATTTGAAGCGTCTGACTGAGTTTTATAATTTGAAACAAAAGGTTGTGGATTACACGCGAATTTCCCGACACAGTAGAACTATAATTGATCATGTTTATTCTAATGTTGACTCTGTAAACTCAGTTACAGATACTTGTTTGAAAGTAACCGATCATGAAACTTTAGTGATAAATGTAGAAACTATTAATAGACTTGATGATTTTGTTAAATTAAAGTGTTGGAGGAAATATTCGAAACAAGCTGTTTCGAATCTTGTTGCGAGAAACGAGGATTTTCAAGTTATTTCCGGGAACTTAGATCAGAAAGCAGCTGTTCTAACGAACGTTCTGAAATCGAGTACCAATAAGTTAATTGAAGAAAAATTTGTATCTTTGAATAACTCGAACAGCTGGTACAATTTAGACCTGTTGCGTCTCAAACGCAAAAGAGATAAATTGTACAAGAGATTTTTGCGAAGACGTAGTCATAATAATTGGAATAGGTACAAGATCGCGCGGAACACATATTCACAATCGTTGAAAACAACGCGTTGTGAATATATTCAGAGGAAAATTGATCAGCATCAGAACAACAGCAGAGAATTTTTTTTATTTTTTTGTTAAAACCTAATTGTTCCAATCCGCGGTCCATAGCTTTCAACGGCACAATAGAACAGTCGGAACAAACAAAATCTTGCATTTTCAATAGATATTTCTTCGATAGTGTTTTATCAATCAATCAATCTATTGATTTGGTTGATGAACCCGATGAAATTAAACAGCCGGTTAATAGTAGATGTAGGTTCGAGTGTTTTCGCCCAATTACAATTGATGAACTTAAAAACATATGCTTTTCATTAGGTAAAACGGCTGGAGTTGATAACGTTAACGCTAGAGTTCTACAAGATTGTTTTCATGTCATTGGACACAAACTGCTGGACCTCATAAATGAATCACTGAGAACCGGGCACGTGCCGCAGGTATGGAAGGAATCTCTTGTGATTCCTATTCAAAAGTTGCTGGAACGATTAAAGCCGAAGAGTTTCGTCCCATCAACATGTTGCACACATTAGAAAAATATTAGAACTTGTTGTCAAAGGCCAGTTAGTTACATATTTGAATAGTAATAACTTGCTAATACAAGAACAATCGGGATATCGAGAAGGACATTCTTGTGAAACCGCATTGAACTTGGTGTTAGCCAAATGGAAAGAGAACATGGAGCGTAAAGATACTATCATTGCTGTATTTTTGGATCTTAAACGCGCATTTGAGACAATTTCTAGGCCCTTATTGTTGGAAAAAATAAAGCGCTTTGGAATTTCGGGTTCTGCATATGAATGGTTAAGAAGCTATTTGTCTGACAGAACTCAAAAGACTGCTTTTAATGATTGTGTTTCAAATCCTATGGAAAATAATCTTGGTGTTCCACAAGGAAGTGTATTAGGGCCCGTTTTATTTATTATGTATATTAATGACATGGGACGGGTTTTACGATTTTGTAATATAAATCTATTCGCGGATGACACCGTATTATTCATTGCAGCTAGAACTATCGAAGATGCAGTTTCACGCTTGAATACAGATTTGCGTTCTTTAAGTAGATGGTTGAAGTACAAACAGTTGAAATTGAATGTAAGCAAAACTAAATACATGGTAATTTCACGAAATCGAGTCATTGGTAATGTTTCCGTTCAAATTGATGATGAAACACTTGATCGCGTTCGGGAAATTAAATATCTTGGCGTGATTATTGATGATAAATTGAAATTTGATTCTCATATCAACAATGTCATCAAGAAAATAGCCAAGAAGTATGGAATTTTATGTCGATTAAAAAACGAATTAACTGTTGCGAGTAAAATACAGTTGTACAAGTCAATCATCTCTCCTCACTTGGACTTTTGTGCTTCCATTTTATTTCTAGCTAATGAAACACAAATATCGAGGTTACAGCGTTTGCAGAATAAAGTAATGCGTTTGATTTTAAGATGCAATAGATTCACTTCCTCCTCCTTTTTGTTGGACGCTTTACAATGGTTATCAGTGAAGCAGAGAATTGTTTATTTGACTATGGTGTTCATCTTTAAAATAATAAATAGATTGCTGCCACGATATTTGTGTAATCGAATTGAAAGAGGAAGTGACATTCATGGATATAATACTAGAAACGCGGAAGAAATAAGAACACCTTATTTTTTGCATGGTGCTTCACAAAATTCATTGTTTTATAAAGGAATAAATGTTTTCAATTCGATGCCTGCACACATCAAGCGAGCAAGTACACTATCACAGTTCAAGAGACTTTGCATTTCACACGTGAAAGCTGTTTTTTAAACAGCTATTTATTTAAGTTTTTATTATTGACTAATTGTGTATCTTGACGAAGTTTGTGATAACGGATATTTTTGTTTGGACGAATGTAAATGATTTGTTATTTCATTAGGGCGCTTATAGACTATATTGTTCGCCTCGATGATGATGATGGTATTTTATTTGTTGATGTGTTTTAACTTTTATTCTTTATGTGTAGTCTACGAAAGTTTGAGAATCGCGCGCGTAATACAGGTATAAATAACTTTTTGTATTTATCACTACAATTTGAAATATTTGAAACTGTTTGAAAGATACTACAGAAAAGTAGGAAGCTCTCAGATAGAACGCGATTTTCTCGAAACTTTTGGTATCTACGGAGAGGTAACACAAGTTTTGAATGTTGTCGAGCTTTGTACAGTAAATTGATTGGTACTAGCGAGAATGGTTTGAGTACGCGCTTCCTGACGAAACTTTTGGCATCATGCGAGAGGTATCACAAGTTTTGTATTTGTATCGGACTCGCTGTATCACTGATGATGCTTGCGAACATCTGCAGTAGAACTCAACGGTTCTTTTTACTTATTTATATTTTTTGCTGGAAAGCGATGATAATTTGTATTGTTGTTTATATCTGTGAAAATAATCGGATCGTTTATTGTTTTGCAAAATCTGATTAAATTGATCACAATTAAATATCTTAAAGATAAATCGTCTAGCTCAAACCTTTGTAGGGGTATGTGGCGGGACCATCATCATCATCATCATCATCACTTCTAATTTAGTCTAGTCTACACTCTGGAAAATTGGAGAATAGATTTATTCCATACATTGTTTTGTCATTACACGTAGGTGTTTTTACGCGGTTGGAGTTCATTAATTTCTCGGTTAACCCGAACTTTCAAAGCTTTTTAAAAACCACCTGAATTTTTTTGATTTTTTGTGAATTTTAACTCATTGTTTCATTGACGCTGAAGGTCTATTAATATTTATATTTATATATTTTCGAATTCCAGTTTGCTGATTGATTGCTTACAATGATCAACCGAGAGAATGTAGCTCGGGTAAGTTGACTTTGCAGACTAGGGGGAAATTGGATTAAAGTTATTTTTACGTGAAAAGTCTAATAAGCGGACCGTAGCTTCCATTGTTTAAATTTGCTCCTCGATCTGGACTAGATTCGTCATTTTGATGCAAAACAATTTGGAACAGCATAACTACAATATATTGATTCTAATTTCGTCATAGAGTAGAATCTTCATTCAAGCCAGCCTGCACGTAACAACCTTACAGCTGCCCAGCATCCTGCAAATTGCTACTTTTCAATCCCCCTGGTAAGCTCTCACCTTTCAAGCTACATTCTAATGCAAATTAGGAATCCGTTCTATAAATACAGTTCCATCCTCCCTTCAAATCCGATCGATACATTTGCATAATTTTAAAGTTCAAATTACATGCCGGCTTGCAGTTTGCATAGTTTTTCATCTCCGATCGGGGTAAAAAATCCCCGAACGACCCACCTAACAGGAAACAATTAGCCCAACGCTGGCTGCATCGAACGGAATCACGGCACATTTTTGCAAGCCTTTCTCCGAATCGACCGAACCGGCATCGGCAGCTGCTTTCCGGTGGATGGAAATTAATAATCAGACTGGAAAGTGTCCCAGCGCCAACCGTCTATTTGCCGAGTTTATTAATCTCGCAAATTGCACCACCGTCAATCGGCCGAATGTAGATCAATAATTGCCAAGGATTTTCCGCCAGCGTAGTTCGATTTGCATATGACCTTTTATGCGAGTTGCCATCAAACTGCACCCATTGGGCTGTCAATCAACGTTCGGCGGAAAAATGGGTTCGTTTGCATACGGCAAAAAAAATCGTTGCACGTTGCGCAAGGATTTGCTGCTCATTAGGCGTTATTCGCCAAAATCCTACCTGCTCGCATCCGTTTCGAGCTCACGCGCGTTAGCGTCCCAGTTGGGTGTCCCCGACGGTGCGATGGCTTCCCCGTGCGGTTCCTTCGATTTTTTTTTATTTAATTCAAATTTTAATTTACACTACAATGCGGCCGGAATCGACCCCTAAGAAAAGGGTTCGAATCAAACCAGGTGGCAAGTTTTCTATCATTTCTTCCCGCTTGGACTGGAATAGTGTTTTCGTGCGAGATCCGAAACGGGGATGAATTTGAAGCTTGTACAGGTAGGACAGCAGTTCAACGCGACGACTGAGTTTAGTTGTCATCTTGCTGCGCAAGGGATTCAGAGTGTTCAGCGGCAATAGAAGGAGATACAAGGCAATATTATAAGTGGTCGAAAAGTTAGTGGAAGTGAATAAATTGAGTTGATCTGAGGTGTTATTTAATTACAAAAGTGGGCAATCATATGTGAATAAAAGTGATTCTGAATAATTGATAAAAACGAATGTATTAATTCAATTACTATTAGGTCGTGATGACCTCATTCCAATACACTATTTACAATTGCTGCGTATTATATCAATTAACAGATGCTGTTGCTTAATTAGTGAAATTTTGAGAAACCTTGTTCAAAACTAAAGGAAGTGATAATAGCAAGAGAACGCATTTAATTTTTACAGATTCTAGATACAGTACCCAATTCCAACGTGTATGCCTTTTGTGCAGATTGTTAATTCGGTGTTAGGATTCTTTCGAAGGAACCGTAATTTGTGAAAGGCCCCTTATGGAATTGCCAATAACTTTTTTCAAAAGTTAATTACAATTCAGGATTTTGATGAACCTGAAATACGTTTGAACTATAACTTTGTCTAACCGACATCGCTATAAATTTGGAAACGGCATCGTGCGGACCAAATTCATCTCAAACTAGCAGAACATACCGTGCTTTGCTCGGGTTGGCTTTGTGCTCGAGTCAGTATGTCAAAATTCTGAGTTGATTGCGATGCCACACACTAGAACATTTTTGTGCTATCGCAATGAATTTGATCACAACTCGACAACTTTTCAACCAACCCTGTATTGTACAGCAATGCTAAGAAACTGCCACATCCACCACGTTGCGCACAAATTTTCAAAATTATCAAAGTAGCTTTTTCTGAAGATATGTTTTTAGGCAACTACCTTATATTTCGTTGCGGGTAAAATTAAGCGAATAAGGAGTACATTTTTTATGAGCGGTACAGCTTGAGCTTGAGCTTGAGCTTGATTGACTGCTCGTAGTTGCTACTCCATTATGACCAGATCAGCTGTTCTTGTACAGGGAACCAACAGATGTTTGCTTGGGACTAGCACACATCTTCAATGTACAAGTACTGGTGATCTCATTTGTTAGGTCATACTGGCGCCTGCCACGTCAGAATGCAAGTCAATGTAGGGAAGGGGGAAGAAATGATGATGCAATCACTCCGCCCACTACAAGCCGAATATACCTCTGCACTTGCCACGAGTTCATGCGGAATTTGTTGGAATTTTTGGGTTTAGGTTCGAGAGGCAGAGGTCCGTCTTGGTTAACGAGCTGCCAATGTGATAGATAGGAGAAAGCAACTGATGGAATTTCTAATTGGATGTAGGAAACGAGCTCTATAGTTTCTTTTCCAATTCTAGCAGATTACTGTTAGAATATTCAAGTTGAAGGTATAGGAATAGTAATGGAAACGGTTTGGAAGTCCATTTCCAGTTCTAGCGATTGCTAGAACATGAGAAATATAGAGAAAGATACAAAGTAGGAGAATGGAACGAACCTGGGATTGAACCCACGACCTCCTGCGTATGAGGCAGAAGCAGTAGCCATATGACTACCAAGCCCGTTACATTTTTTATGAGCGGTACAGTATATAAACTCCGCGAATCGATTAGTGGAATGTACCCCACGTTACGGTTTGTTGTGGAACTTTGAGATCTAAATATCAAAGTATTAGTTTTTTCGCGACCAACCAACTCCAGACCAACTTTCATGTGATCGCTTTGGGTTTGTAAGTAATAGAGTGAGTGCAGTATTGACCCTATTTTGTCACTCTCCGAGTTTCTCTGCCCCCAATTTTTTGTACCCCCGATTTTATCACGTTTTAGACCCGATTTTGTTACCCCAAAGGGCGTACTCGATTATCCGGAGTAATTAACCCATCTTACATAGATATAAATATATATTAGCCGTGACAAACCCGTAACATATCCAATATGCTCCAGACTTATATTAAAAAGCCAGATTATTCCACCTAGTGGTGATAGTGCCTTTCTCGCTTTTCTCAATAGTGAAACGATCCGACAGGGACAAGCAGGCGAGGTGCACAGCGAGCAAGGTGGATCAATCAGTGGAAGACGATTCACGGAGATGAAAGGATGCGGATTTTAAGTGCTGCAGAGGCCACTCTGGCTTTGTGGTGCTTTGTGATGAAATTTTTTGATTTGGCATTTAACGGATGTTCCGAATTTTTTATAGAGCCACGGTGAACATGCATATAAAATAATGTGACCAGCAAGCGTCCTGCGAAAGGTGGGACGCCAATCAGGATTGCGTCACTGGCTTGAAAATGTCGAACTGCTCATATTGCCAAAAAAATCGATTGACCGAACAATTCAAAAATGCCTTCAAAAATGTTTGCAGGAAAAGGCCTTTTACTCGAACGAGGTGACCTTTTTTAGAAAAATTATCTGTTGGGGCAAACATTTTTTTCTAACAAATTATCTTTTCAGCGGCTGATAATTTGGGTGGGTGGCTCAAATTAGTATGGAAAAAACTTTTTTCATTTTTTTTTTGATGGGCCGGCCTCTTATTTGGTTCTATTTGATGCCTTGATGCTCTGGACAAAATTTCAGCCGAATCGGTCAACGTTTGGGCGGTGCTAAACTCGTTGGAAGTTTATATGCAAAAATGTATGCAGAAATATCCACAAACAGTGATTTGCAGTTTGACAGCACAATTTACGATCAAGAACTGCAATACTCAATCAGGTCTCGAAGAATTTAATACAGAATGATATGCAGAAAACCGCGAGAGGATTAGAATTTGCCCGGCGAAGTTATTAGCATTTCTCTGAAGTGTTGTTTGAACAAATTTCGTTTCTTTTACCTTTGAAAAGAAATAAATTTATTTTATAATATATTTTAATTTATATATTTTTTATTTATATATATTTATATATATATATATATATATTTTTTTTTTTTTTTATATATATATATATATATATATATATTATAATAATATAATTTAAATTCACCTCTACAACACTCCAGTAAAATTCTAATATCTTTGCCTAATAAGCTCTAATCTTCTCGCGGTTTTCTGCATAGAATTCTGTATTTAATTCTACAAGAACTGAATGTGTATAGTTATAGAATAGAATGTGTGTAGTTCTTGATCGTTAATAGTGCCGTCCAACTGCAAATCACTGTTTTTCGATGTTTCTGCATACATTTTTCCATATAAAATTCCAACAAGTTTAGCACCACCCAAACGTTGACCTATTTGGCTGAAATTTTGTCCAGAGCATCAAGGCATCAAATAGAACCGAATAAGAGGGCGGCCCATCAAAAAATTTGAAAATGTGTTTTTTGAGACACCTTAGTTCAGCCGTATGACCCCTTCGCCCGTATGTCGCTTTAAGCCAAATGACATTTTCAGCCTAACTCTTTTTCGACCTTATAACCGTTTCGCCCAAATGGAAGTCGGTTAGATGACCCTCACTTTAACATGTTGTTCGACCAAGTGGCATTTGAAGAAAGGCTTTCCTCCGAATAACTTTCGGTTGAACGACGGGAAGGACCGAAAGGCCACAATCCTATCTGGCTTAAAATGTTGTTTGGCTGAAAGACAACTGGCCATTTGGAGACACGGGTTGACATTTTTAGCCGTACAGCAAATGACGTTTTCGGTCAAAAAGCCCTTCCTGCCAAACTACCATTTCGGCCAAATGGAATTTTGTCCACAACCAGGGTTTGAATCCAAAGGAAAATGAGAAAATCTCTCACTTATCATGTCTATATACACTCTCGATAGGTAACATTCCGTGAGAATCGTTTTTCGGTATCTGTTACGATAATGAACTGATTGAGGGGGCTACAACCCATGCTAAATTTCTTTTAATAAGCCCCAATTGCGGGGCACCGGTTCTGATGATGAATTTCAACTTGTTTTACACAGCTGGGCTAAAAAAATATAATCCCCAACATAAAATGAGCGAGAACAACGCGTTTTATCAACTCCCCCCCCCCTTTTCCACCAAATTACCAGTGCGGCTTACAGATGGTGAAGAGTGGTTATGTTTTTTCCCGACTTTTTTTTCAATTGTCAATTTGAGGAATAATAAAAAGTTTCGGTGATAAGTTAAAAAACCCAGATTAATCCACCTAGCGGTGATGATGCCTTTCTCGTGCGGTAAAAAATAGTATTTTGGCCATAACTACCAAGCCTATTGTCCGATCCGTCCAATTTTCAATAGGAAACAATGGGGCAGTATACTGCGTCGAATGCAGCCTGTAAGGGAATCCGTTTAGGGTAAGTGCAAAAAAAGTGAGCGAGACTTTGTTACGCGCTTTTTTATGAGAAAAAGTATTTTGGCCATAACTACCAAACACATTGTCCGATCCGTCCAATTTTCAATAGGAAACAATGGAGTAAGATACAGCGTCGAATGCAGCCTGTTGTGAGGCAATCCGTTTAGGGTAAGTGCATTAAAAGTGAGCTAGACTTTTTTACACACACACACACACAGACATCACCTCAATTCGTCGAGCTGAGTCGATTGGTATATAACACTATGGGTCTCCGAGCCTTCTATAAAAAGTTTGTTTTTGGAGTGAACATATAGCCTTTACGTATACTTAGTATACGAGAAAGGCAAAAAGTGAGCGAGACTTTTTTACGCGCTTTTTTATGAGAAAAAGTATTTTGGCCATAACTCCCAAGCCCATAGTCCGATCCGACCAATTTTCAATAGGAAACAATGGGGCAGAATACTGCGTCAAATGCATCCTGTTGCGAAGAAATCGGTCAAGGGTAAGTACAAAAAAAGTGAGCGAGACTTTTTTACGCGCTTTTTTATGAGAAAAAGTATTTTGGCCATAACTCCCAAGCCCATAGTCAGATCCAGCCAATTTTCAATAGGAAACAATGGGGCAGAATACTGCGTCAAATGCAACCTGTTGCGAAGAAATCGGTCAACGGTAAGTACAAAAAAAGTGAGCGAGACTTTTTTACGCGCTTTTTTATGAGAAAAAGTATTTTGGCCATAACTCCCAAGCCCATAGTCAGATCCAGCCAATTTTCAATAGGAAACAATGGGGCAGAATACTGCGTCAAATTCAACCTGTTGCGAAGAAATCGGTCAACGGTAAGTACAAAAAAAGTGAGCGAGACTTTTTTACGCGCTTTTTTATGAGAAAAAGTATTTTGGCCATAACTCCCAAGCCCATAGTCCGATCCGGCCAATTTTCAATAGGAAACAATGGGGCAGAATATTGCGTCAAATGCAACCTGTTGCGAAGAAATCGGTCAAGGGTAAGTACAAAAAAGTGAGCGAGACTTTTTTACGCGCTTTTTTATGAGAAAAAGTATTTTGGCCATAACTCCCAAGCCCATAGTCCGATCCAGCCAATTTTCAATAGGAAACAATGGGGCAGAATACTGCGTATAATGCAACCTGTTGCGAAGAAATCGGTCAAGGGTAAGTACAAAAAAAGTGAGCGAGACTCTTTTACGCGCGTTTTTATGGGAAAAAGTGTTTTGGCCATAACTCCCCAGCCCTTAGACCGATCCAGCCAATTTTCAATAGGAAACAATGGGGCAGAATACTGCGTCAAATGCAACCTGTTGCGAAGAAATCGGTTAAGGGGAAGTTAAAAAAAAATGAGCGAGACTTTTTGCTCTTTTGGTGCGCACATACACACACACACATACACACACACACAGGGGCAGCAGGGACCATGTCCAAGGGCTTGACGACCCCTCCCCAGCTGTCTGTGAGTCAGGGAGAACTGCCTAGGGCGTGGTGGGATTTAGCAGTGGGCTCTGCTAAAATCCCTCCCAAAAAACCACAAGTGCCCGTAAGCAGACTCTATCAAAGCGACTGTGTGCCGCTTCAAAAGCACAAGCCCAGGGAGTGCCATTGGCACATCAGGATCGATCCCAGTAAGATCCTGATTATGGTATACTGGTTGCATGTTATTGGTCTTGTTTTTGGATATTGAGATATTGTGAACGCGAGGGCTGGTAGTCTGGTTATTCTATTCTCTTAGTAAGGCCGGGTGACACCGACCTGAAACGGCAAATGGGCTAATGGCCAGGCTGTCTTCCGTCCCCTAAAACCGTGGCGGGCCTTGTAGCACGCGGTACAATCCTGTGGCTCAGCTGGCAGCTGAGTGGGAGTAAACTCAGATGCTTTTCCCTGACTAGCGCTGATCTGGCTCTGAACACGAAAGTGTCAACCTCGCATGGCCTCCCTGCATGCCGTAAGGTATGTATAGATAACCATGGGATCGCGAAGGTGACTACACCAGCAGGATTCGACAGCAGCCGCAAGAGGACCCAACAGCGATGAATTCTAACAACACTATACACAAAACGTCGAGGGATGCAGGTGAGGCGAATGGTGGTAAGGAGAACCCTTTCACCAGACGTAGCGGCCTTGAAAGGTCTCCCCAAAGATCGCCGGGGGAAGGCGATGGAGAAGCCCGTGGAGGGTCTGAGGAGGTGCCGGTTGAAGTAAAGATGGACGGCCCCACCCTGACCCGCGTCATCAAATCTGTGATGGCGAACCACGAAGAACGCGGTGGTCACAAGATGGAGGTAGTCACGGAGGTATCCGACGTGATTATGTCGTTCCTAGACAACCGGGTTAAGTACAGCAAGGATCTGAAACTTGCTGTGCAGGCACTCTGTGCCCCTAGTAGTTGAGGCCAAATCGGAGTGGAGGTCCCTACTAGAGGCCAGTAAGAGTGCGGAGAGAAAGCTCCGCAAACTTGTCAAGGAGCGAAAGCAGGCGGATAAGGACAAAGAGGAGGCAGAATCGAAAATTCGTCTCCTGTCCGAGGGCAAACGACTGGCGGAGAGCCAGGTCGAGGAACTCCGCAAAAGGATGGCTGTAACAGGGGCGACCCCGAAGCTGAGTAAGGTTACGCAGGAGGCGAACCTGACAGCAGCTGTCGAGAAGTCCGCAGCCCCGAAGCCAGAGAAAAGGAAGAAGGTCGAGCAGAAGGATGGCCATCCCAAGCCGGTGAAGCCAGTGCCCCACCATCGAGGACCACTGAAGCTCGCCGGGAGGAAGATCTACCGTGGAGGAGGTCGTGAATCCCAAGAAGGCGAGAAGGCAACGGCAGCAGGCAGCAGAGAAAGCGGCAGGCGGAGCGATACGCGCCACTGTTAAGAAGGGTAGAGCCCAGAAGGAGACGGGTGCGCCTTCCAATGTCAGTGGTAAGCGTAAAGACAGAGGCGAGGCGATTATCGTCAGTACTGACGACAAGAGCTACGCCGAAGTCTTGAAGGCCATGAGAGTTAATGACAAACTCGCTGGCCTAGGAGAGGATGTCAACTGCATCCGAAGGACGCGGAGAGGCGAGATTATTCTCGTCTTGAAGCGGGATGCTGCTCAGAAGAGTACTGAGTAAAAAAGTTGACGGAGGAAGTCCTGGGCGATGGGGTTCAAGTAAGAGCCCTATGTCCAGTTTCGAACATCCAGTGCAAGGGCCTGGATGAAGTAACCGAGGCTAGAGACCTGGTCGACGCACTGAGAGATCAGTGCAATGTCGAAATCCAGGAATCTACGGTTCAGTTACGCAAAACTTCATGAGGAATGCAGGTTGCCTCATTCCAAGTGCCTCAGGCTGAGGCCAAAAGGTAATGGATAAGGCTAAACTGAAAGTGGGTTGGTCGGTATGTCCGCTAAGTATAAGCCAACCGCTTCAGACCTGTTTCAGGTGTCTTGGCAACGGTCATAAGTCTTATGACTGTAAAGGACCTGATCGCAGTAAGCTATGCCGTAGGTGTGGAGCTGAAGGCCACCAAGCTCGCACCTGTCAGGCTGCACCAAGGTGTCTGATCTGTCCCCAGGTACAGACAACAGACACCTCACCGGTGTCCAGGCTTGTCCGGCCTCTAGAAGGATCCAGACACGCAGGTAACACAGCTGAATCTGAACCACTGCAAGGCGGCTCAATTGCTGCTACAACAGTCGGTTACTGAGTGTAAAGCTGATGTAGCTTTGCTGTCCGATCCATACCGCATCCCTGCCGGTAACGGTAGTTGGATTGCGGATAAGTCTCAGATGGTGGCCATCTGGACTTGTGGGCGATATCCCATCCAGGAGATAGTATCATCACCTGATGATGAGGGTTTCGTTATAGCAAAGGTAAACGGTGTTTACTTTTGTAGCTGCTACTGTCCTCCCAGGTGGAGTATAGTGCAGTTTACTAGGGTAGTAGATATTCTTGCAGCAAAACTAACTGGCTTAAAACCGTTGGTTGTAGCAGGCGACTTCAATGCGTGGGCAGTGGACTGGGGATCCCGGTCCACAAACGCCAGAGGTCATACCCTGCTAGAGTCGCTAGCGGTATTGAACGTAGTCCTGCTGAATGAAGGCCAAGTGCCAACGTTCAGGGGACCGAACGGTGATTCATGCATCGATGTGACCTTCTGCAGCGCGGGATGGACGGTGGAGCCAGAATGGGAGGTTCATGAGGGACATACCTCCAGCGATCATCAGGAAATTCGTTTTATGATCCGGTATACCCCGTAGCAACCACAAGGCGGATCGGCAAAGCCGATCTAGGATGGCGCACCTCGCAGTTCAACCCAGAACTCTTGGAGGAATCACTACGATGGGAGACGCGAACAACGGGATTAAGTGGCGACGAGTTAATCGATGTACTAACCCGTGCATGCGATGTGACGATGCCTAGGAGGACCAAACCTCCCGGAAACCGGCAACCTGTGTACTGGTGGACTGACACAATTGCAGACCTTCGTAGAACTTGTCTTCGTGCAAAGAGAAGGCTGCGACGTGCCAGAACAGACGCTGATAAGGTCGAGAGACGCAGGGTGTTCCAGACAGCGAGCAGAGCTCTGAACTACGAGATCAAATGTAGTAAAAGAGCCTGCTTCGAGCGGCTGTGCAGGATGGCAAACGACAATCCATGGGGAGATGCATACAGGATGGTGATGGCTAGGACCAATACCACGCCACCTGAGAAATCTCCGGGATGTTAGTCAAAATAGTCGACGGGTTGTTTCCGAGGCATGAATCATCGAACTGGCCCGCTACACCGTACGAGTCAGTTGACGTGGTACCGCTAGTGACTAACGAAGAGCTTATCGTAGCCGCAAGAAAACTTAAGCTCAATAAGGCGCCAGGCCCGGATGGTATTCCAAACCTGGCCCTTAAACACGCCATTCTTGCCAATCCAGATATGTTCAGGAGCTGCCTCCAGAGATGCATGGACGAAGGAAACTTCCCAGATCGATGGAAACGGCAGAAATTGGTGCTATTACCGAAGCCTGGCAAACAGCCGGGGATCCTTCGGCATACAGACCAATTTGCCTACTCGACACAGCTGGAAAGCTGCTTGAGAGAGTCATTCTGAATAGATTGTCGGCTTATACAGAGTGTGCTGGTGGCTTATCTAGCAACCAGTATGGCTTCCGTAAGGGCCGTTCTACCATCGAAGCAATTCGAGCGGTAACGGATACGGCCAAGATAGCGAGAGGTTTAAACAGAAGAGGTATTAGGTACTGCGCGTTGATTACACTTGATGTAAAAAACAATGCTAGCTGGGCAGCAATTGCTGACTCCCTGCACCGATTGAGAGTTCCGGATTACCTGTGCAGGATACTGAAAAGCTATTTTCAGAATAGGGTGCTGTTATACGACACTGATGCTGGTCAAAAGTCGATCGTAGTGTCCGCGGGTGTTCCACAGGGATCGATCCTTGGACCGGTTCTGTGGAATATTATGTACGATGGAGTATTACGCCTAAGTCTCCCGGCCGGTGTGAAAATAGAAGGCTTCGCGGATGACGTAATGCTAGAGGTAACAGGAGACACTCTCGACGAAGTCGAACTGAAGGCTTCATACGCGATTGGCAGAGTGGAGGAATGGCTCAACTCGAGGCGGTTGTCCCTTGCACATCACAAGACGGAAGTCGTGGTAGTGCATAACCGTCATGGGTTGCAACAGGCGAGAATAAGAGTAGGGACCTGCACAGTTAACTCCGTGAGGTCTCTCAAGCATCTGGGCGTGATGATCGATGATAAGCTCAATTTTACGAGCCACGTCGATTACGCATGTCAGCGGGCTTCATTGGCGATAAAATCTTTATCACGAATGATGTCCAACAGATCGGCGGTGCATAGTCAAGTGCGTAGGCTGATAGCTGGCGTAGCATTGTCTATCATCCGTTATGGCGTGCCCGCATGGGCCGTAGCACTAAAAGCCGAGTACAATGTAAAGAAATTGATCAGAGTACACCGGCTGATGTGTTTACGTGTCGCGAGCGCATATCGCACCATATCGTATGAGGCGGTGTGCGTTATAGCTGGAATGATGCCGATCGACATACTCTTAGAGGAGGATGTGGAGTGCTACAACGAAAGGGACTCGGTGCAAGTGCGACGTGTCAAGAGAGCAGCTTCGTTGCTTAAATGGCAAAGAGCATGGGACACCGCAGTCAAAGGTCGTTGGACCCACAGACTGATTCCAGATGTGTCCAACTGGGTTGATAGGAAGCATGGTCAAGTCAACTTCCACCTAACACAGGTGTTGTCTGAACATGGCTGCTTTAAGAAATTCCTACACAGGTTTGGCTTCGCAGATTCTGCGGAGTGTCCTGAATGTGTAGGTGAGGTAGAATCGGCAGAGCATGTGATGTTCGCATGCCCGCGATTCGAGATAGAACGCAATGCCATGCTGCTTATTAGTGGTATGGATACAACCCCGGACAACCTCGTCGAGAGGATGTGCCGGGATGAAGCTATATGGAATGCGGTGAACACAGCATCTCGACAGATTATGTCGAAACTGCAGCGGTGGTGGCGTCTTGAACAAAACCAACGTGTGCAGTAAGGGCACCTGTGATGCAGTGAACACTTTGCTCATCCCGACAACCAACATGTCGTGGGTGGGCTGCGGGGACCTCAGTATGTAGATATAGAGGTCATTGCGGTTCACGCGCGGTGGTTGTTGTCGGGGTGCTCGTCTCCAACGTGAGATTATGATACGGACCGTTAGGTTACTATCATAGCTTGCGATCGACGGGTGGTGAGGTAGCCACCCTTGAAGTCGATGTTGTGTGTATTGACGTCAAGTGCGTTAGCATAGGCGTGAGCGTTCTCAATAGTCCCCCCCTGATGTATTGCTTAATTGCGGGTACGGACTGGCGAAAGGGTTTTGGTTTTAGTGGGTCGGGTAAGAGTTACATGACATACCCATCCCCACACTACCTGAGTACCTCCTCAGGTGTCTGGTTGCAGATTTCCGTTTACCCTTGCTCAAGAAAAAAAAAAAAAAAAAAAAAACATAAACACACACACACATACAGACATCACCTCAATTCGTCGAGCTGAGTCGATCGGTATATAACACTATGGGTCTCCGAGCCTTCTATAAAAAGTTTGTTTTTGGAGTGAACATATAGCCTTTACGTATACTTAGTATACGAGAAAGGCAAAAAGTGACATTTAGGTATATTTGAAAAACACATACGTAGAGTCGCTTAGATGTGCGAATGCTGCTGAAACTTTTATTGTGCAGTGCAGTGCACCCGGGACGACCCGTTAAATCTTTGGCAAGCATTGAAAATCGTTGGTGTTCTGGCATCGATCAGCAATATTGGAGTTGGTCAAGTGATCCTGGATGGTTCTGTAGTCCTCACTGGCCTCCACGACGTTTTGAAACAACTTGCTACTAAAATTGGGTGATTTTATTCCAGATATCAAGTTTTAGTTTTAATGACATCTCTTCTTTTTCGGATAACATAGAGTATCATACATTATAATATGGCGGATATCAGATATTTATGAAATGTTTTATTTTACACTCATACCCGAGTAGACGAAAATAGCTCAATAATATCAAATGTTGATTAGATAGCAAAATGAGATATGGACATGATTGATCTTAAGAGATAAAAGATCAGACGACAATATCAATATTTTGCACTGAAATATCATAAAGAGATCAAGTTTTGCTATTCGTAAGAAGTAATCAATATCATGTGCCATTAGTTTGTTCTTATCCATAGCATATCTTGATATTTAAATGATATTTTGGTGCATATTTTTGATATTGTTGCCTGTTCTTTTATCTCTTATATCAATCAAATCCATATCATGTTTTGTTATTCTGTTCGTGGCTTCTGCCCGGGTAATGCTTTTAAATGACTAGAACATTCAACGTCATTAAACGATCGTACGCAAGGGCTTCGAACGTGAGCAGGTAGTCGAACAAATTATTTTTGTTGTGTTATTGGGTTAGTTGATTGTTCATTAATTTTATTAAAATAAATAACGAAGTTGTTGGACAAACACTTCGAGTGCTAAAACATTCAGTTTTGAAACGAGTTGCATAGACTACACAGTTAGAAAAATCCACTAAAATTTACGATAAAAATCATGCACATAAATGGAACGCTATTATTAGCGTAATTCCACACAGGATATAGCCTAAATGTATACAATATTTGACGTTATTTGAATATTTGACGTGACGATACAAGTTATAAGCAATCTTGTTAGGAAGAGGACCATTTCAGCGAAGAATAGCGTAAATTTCCGCATGTCAAGTTTACGCGCTGTTTATTCTTCATAATTTTTTTCTGTGCATTTTTTTTTTTTTTTTTGAATGACGAGAAATAATGTTCATTATGATAAATCGAAACCAAAAGCTAGTCCATCTTGATCATTTCACACGATTGTATTGTCAATAAATACAGTTGGTACAGACAACTTTTTTTATTCTTTGATTGACATGATATGAAATACAATCAGCAATAGCTGAACTCTATACCAAATTTCCAAAACGACATATCTGCTTTTGTAAACAAAGTTTAAAATGTCGATTTGACAAAACTCCCACGCAACTCAACACTATCAATACGTAGATCAAGACATCTGCTACCTGTTGATGGTGTGATTGCGTGGGAATTCTATCAATTTCGTCAAATCGACGCTTTAATCTTTGGTTACAAAAGCAGATAAGTCGTTTTGAAGAACTTTGAAGTTATTCCATCAAATGATTTTACTGTTTAACAGAATCATACATTCATATGTCTAGGTCTACTATGGAGCAAATTTAATTGAAATTGCAACCACAGGTAGTTTAATTTAGATTTTCATCATCACCGGTCATAAGACGAGTTTGATGATATTCCGGAACTACCACCACGTTGTAATCTTTACGGATGCGTGTTTCGGACTTAGCTGTGGGCCTGACTTCGGTGTCTCGAAGTCGAGACAAGCGCGAGACGCTGAAGACCAGTACTGAGATTTTCATTTTCATTGAGAGAAGTTACGCGATATTTACAATTAGGTCTCTCACA
Organism: Armigeres subalbatus; assembly: GCF_024139115.2. Classification (NCBI taxonomy): domain Eukaryota; kingdom Metazoa; phylum Arthropoda; class Insecta; order Diptera; family Culicidae; genus Armigeres; species Armigeres subalbatus. The sequence goes on from NC_085141.1 coordinate 129,334,002, forward strand.
CTCTCATTGAAAACTTAAACAAAGAAAGCAATTTCACCATATTTTCATAGATTTTTATTTCATAAAAATGCGCCAAAGTAATGTGAACAAGCTGTTTCTACTTAAGGGTCTGTCTCATTTGGAGAATTAAACTGAAATTAAACTTAAAAGTGACATTTCAATAATTATCAAATAACCCTGCTCGCAGAGCAAGATTAATTTTGTCAGATATCGAATCATTTTGCATCGATGTCTTATTAGAATTGCTGGGTAGCACCAGCCATTCTTATGACTGGGTTATTTGCTAATTTTCGAACTGTCACTTTTAAGTTTAATTATCCAAATGAGACAGAGCCTAAATAATGTTATATTTACCACTTCCAACTCGAACATCAGAAACAATATAATCTCTTAATCGACTAGTCATTGTTGTGTGCTCAAATACATATTATATTAAAATGATTCTGAAATTTAGACTACAAAACATAGCAACCATTCCCATCATGACCGTGCGTAATGTGACCGGGAGCTCGCTACATTTTCATTTGGTCTCTTGAAAATGAAAATGCCCCTGTTTTCGCTTTCACATGACGATCACGAAAACTTCCAGTACTGCTGAGGACAATTTTGCCGTTGTAATCGAGATTCATGTCGGCAGGGCGGTGGAATTGAAAGGAGTGGTACTGGACTCCGTCTCATGACAGATGGGAACATTCCACTGAAATAGCTTATCTTAGTCCTTGCTACACATTCAACGATTAGAAACTATCTGTTGCTATTATTTTGCTTTTGTTCCAATACACTTCTACTGTTATGTTAACGGCTATAAATGCTGCTCATGGTTTTGAACAATTAATAACAAATGCATCAATCGAATCCATAAAAGGTAGAAATGTTTAAAAAACGAAATAGAAACATACTCATAACCCACACACAAAAACATGTCAACGACAGGTAAAATAAACATCAATAAAACGTAAATTGTGATAATATTTCAGGCTGTGCATTCTTATTAAACCTCAAGTTGAGATTCAATAAGGGTTGCTGATTATTTATCGTAGCGATGAACAATTAAACCCCAACCCCAACCACTATTCACTTGGATCGGAGCGCATTGTGCACCAGCTCTGATCAATCACGGAGTAGCAACCATTGATATGTCATATCCATAAGCAATTGGAGAAAGGAAGATAAAGAATATACATGGGAGCTATCAGTATGCAATCTACGAAATACTCCGTTACGATGCAACGCAACCTGTTATTCGACCAACTGACGTCCAAATGCCGTTCCGCTGAATGGCTTTCGGCCTTCGTCTTTTAAAAAATTTCTCGAGTAAATTCCAAAGAATGATGACTCCTGGACAATAAACAGAACTTCCCGTAAAAATAAAAAACATCTTCAATATCCTGAAACAAAAATCCAGATTAAATTCCATCGAAAATAATTTTCGTGATACTCGAAAACTTTACGTAAAAACTCTAAAAAAAATAATGGAATATCCGGAGAGTTCTTTTTGGAAATTCCAAGCATTTATAGACATTTAAAAAAAAACTGTAATGTTCCTATAGAAATTATGAACAGTTTTCAGTGAAATTCGCAAAAAAAAATTCTGGAAAAATATGAACAATTTTCCGTTGAAAATCAAAGATTTCTTGTTTATTATATTACCAGACTAAGCCCGGAGTGGCCTGCGCAAGACATAAAAGTCTTCTCCATTCAGCTCGGTCCACGGCTGCACTTCGCCAACCACGCAGTCTGCGGAGGGTCCGCAAATCGTCCTCCACCTGATCGATCCACCTTACACGCTGTGCACCTCGCCTTTTTGTTCCCGTCGGATCGTTGTCCAGAACCATTTTCACCGGATTACTGTCCGACATTCTGTCTACGTGCCCGGCCCACCGCAGTCTTTCGATTTTCGCCGTGTGAAAGATGGGTGGTTCTCCCAACAGCTGATGCAGCTCGTGGTTCATTCGCCTCCTCCACGTACCGGTCGCCATCTGCACCCCACCATAGATGGTACGCAGCACTTTCCTTTCGAAAACTCTCAGTGCGCGTTGGTCCTCCACGAGCATCGTCCAGGTCTCGTGTCCGTAGAGAACTACCGGTCTAATGAGCGTTTTGTAGATAGTCAGTTTGGTACGGTGGCGAACTCTATTCAATCGGAGCGTTTTGCCATTTCCTGCCAAGATGCGTCTCCAAATTTCTCTGCTGGTATCGTTATCGGCGGTCCCCAGTGAGCCCTAGTACACGAATTCTTCAACCACCTCGATTTCGTCACCACCGATAGAAACTCGTGGTGGGTGGCTTCCATTGACCTCTCATGTACGTTGTTGATGACTAGTCCAATCCGTTTAGCTTCGCTTTTCAGTCTGATGTAGGCTTCCTCCATCCTCTCAAAGTTACGTGCCATGATATCAATGTCGTCGGCGAAACCAAATAACTGGACGGACTTCGTGAAAATCGTACCACTCATGTCAATCCCTGCTCTTCGTATTACTCCCTCCAAAGCAATGTTGAATAGCAGACACGAAAGACCATCACCTTGATAACCCTCTGCGTGTTTCTAAGGGACTCGAGAATGCCCCTGAAACTCGAACTACGCATATCACCCGATCCGTCATCGCCTTGATCAACCGTATCAGTTTATCCGGAAATCCGTGTTCGTGCATTAGCTGCCATAGCTGGTCCCGATCGATTGTATCATATGTGGCTTTGAAGTCGATAAATATATGAAGTGTGGGCACGTTGTATTGGCGGCATTTCTGCAATACCCTACGTACAGCGAACACCTGGTCTGTGGTAGAGCGTTCACCCATAAATCCCGCCTGGTACTGCCCCACGAACTTTCTTGCAATTGGTGTTAGTCGGCGGCATAAAATTTGGGAGAGTACCTTGTAGGCGGCGTTCAGCAATGTGAATGCGCGGTAGTTGCTAGAATGCAGCTTATCACCTTTTATGTAGATAGGACACACGGCACCTTCCATCCACTCCTGCGGCAAAATTCCTCCTCCCAAACCTTGGTAATCATCCAGTGCAGCGCTCTAGCCAGTGCCTCACCACCGTGTTTAAACAGCTCTCCTGGTAGTTGGTCAACTCCAGGGGCTTTGTTGTTTTTCAGCCGGCCGACAGGTTGATTACCATACCACCACCGTTATCTGCCACATCGCCATTCAGGTGCTTTTCGTAGTGCTGTCGCCACCTTTGGATTACCTCACACTCGTTTGTAAGAAGGTTCCCGTTTATGTCCTTACACATATCGGGCTGTGGCACGTGGCCCTTACGTGAACGGTTCAACTTCTCATAGAACTTTCGTGCGTTATTAGCGCGGTACAGTTCTTCCGTCTCTTCACGGCCTCGATTTTCCTGCTGGCGCTTTTTCCTCCGAAAAATCGAGTTTTGTCTGTTACTCGCCCGTTTGTATCGTGCCTCATTAACCCTCGTGCGGTGTTGCAGCAATCTCGTCCATGCTGCATTCTTCTCCTCAACTAACTGCTCACATTCGCCGTCATACCAGTCGTTTCTCTGATCCGGAGCAACCGTGCCTAGTGCAGCGGTTGCGGTGCTTCCAATGGCGGATCGAATATCTCTCCAGCCATCTTCAAGAGATGCTGCGCCTAGCTGCTCTTCCGTTGGGAGTGCCACTTCCAGCTGCTGCGCGTAGTCTTGGGCTAGTCTACCGTCTTGTAGCCGCCCAATGTTTAGCCGCGGCGGACGACTCCGACGCGTGTTGTACACCGTCGAGAGTTTTGAGCGCAGACATACTGCAACGAGGTAGTGGTCGGATTCAATATTCGCACTGCGGTAAGTGCGGACGTTCGTGATGTCGGAGAAGAATTTACCGTCGATTAGAACGTGGTCGATTTGGTTTTCCGTTACTTGATTAGGTGATTTCCATGTGGCCTTGTGGATATTCTTGCGGGGGAAGAAAGTGCTTCGGACTACCATTCCGCGGGAGGCTGCAAAGTTTATGCATCGTTGGCCATTGTTGTTCGATACGGTGTGTAGACTATCCGGTCCGATGACCGATCTATACATTTCCTCCCTTCCTACCTGTGCGTTCATGTCACCGATGACGATTTTGACGTCCCACAGTGGGCATCCATCGTATGTCTGCTCCAGCTGCGCATAGAACGCTTCTTTCTCGTCGTCGGATCTCCCTTCGTGTGGGCAGTGCACATTGATGATGCTATAGTTGAAGAAACGGCCTTTTATCCTCAGCTTGCACATCCTTGCGTTGATTAGATGCCACCCAATCACGCGTTGGCGCATCTTTCCCAGCACTATGAAGCCGGTTCCCAGCTCGTTAGTGATGCCACAGCTTTGGTAGAAGGTAGCCGCTCGATGCCCGCTTTTTCATACTTTCTGTCCTGTCCAGCAGATTTCCTGCAGCGCTACGACATCGAAGTTGCGGGGATGTAATTCATCGTAGATTATCCTGTCGCAACCTGCGAAGCCTAGCGACTTGCAGTTCCATGTTCCAAGCTTCCAATCGTGATCCTTTATTCGTCGCCTAGGTCGTTGCCGATTATATCGAGTCGTATTATCTTCTATGTCGTTCGTAATAGTTGTTTTTAAAGGCGGCTTATTGGGCCTGCGCAAACCTCCTGTCTCGTCGGAGGGCCGTCGTGTCAGGGCTGTTTAGCGTCCCACCTAACACCAGGACTTGGGCTTGTTCGCTTTGAGCAGCACACGGTCGGTTTGGCGGAGCCTACTTGCGGATTCATGCAGCTTTTTATAGAGGTTTAACAGGGCCCACTGTCAAACCCCACCACATCCTAGGCAGGCGCCACAACTCGCAGATGGCCTGGGGAGGGATCGTCAAGCCCTTGGACATAGTCCCTGCTGCCCCTAACTTGACGTGATATATGGTGGAATAATTGTAAGGCGATATCACCTATTTCCGTCAGTGGATACAGAACAAGTGAAAATCATTAAATTCATTTTTTGCAGAGTAAAACAAAAATACAAACCATAATTGTTGTTGTTTTTTCATAATCAATAAAAGTGATGAGATCATGCGAATTCTCCAATCCCCATATCGGATAATTCATTCTCAAATACCGCGTTCACGACGAATATATATAACCAACTAAATCTTAGCCAGTTGTTGCGGCAACGTACACATGGGAGCTCAGAAACCTTAAATCGCGTTGATGGTGATTATATACTGTTCCAGAAGTTATGAGCATACTAACACAAATAGTTGGCAAATTAAACTACATGTGATGCTCCATGAAAATGTCAATTTATCTAATAGATAACATGAATCTAACAAACGATTGCTTCAAATTTACAAATTATTTAGTGTCTATTTTTGGTCATTTTTGACGACTAGCTATTAAATTTGTTGAATTTGTCGAATGCACTATCCTAGTGTTAAAGTGTCACAAATAAACAAACAAACAAACAAACAGTTGAATTTGCATTGCAGGTGTATAGAAATGTTAGTCTTGCGTCGAGAAGAGGTTGCAAATATGTTGCGACGGTCAGAACACCCAGAAAAAGGGCAAACACCTCCGACGACCTCCGCAGCTCAGATGGCTAAAGATAAGATCAAATTTTCAACACCAGGCACATAGCCTGGCACATTGAAGAAAAAACAAACTTGAAAATGTGTTATATAAACACCTCCAAAAATAAGCACCATCTGGAGATTTGCTAATGCAGTTATTGAAGAAATCTCCGAAGAAATGCTAGTAGTATTTTGGAAAAGAATGTCCACATAAATTCCTGGAATACAATAAGAAAGAGTACTTACATGAGTTTCCTCAGAAATTCTAGGAGATATTTCTTCAGCAATTTGTTAAGGAATTTCCGAGAGAATTCCTTGAAAAGTATTCGAATAAATTTCAGAAGTAATTCCTTGAAGAACTTTCGCAAGAATTTCTGGAAGAACTTCCTGGGAAATTCCTAAGAGAGTTCATAATCAACATTTGGGAGAAATTCCGGAAAAAATCCTTTAGAAATTAAAAAAAATTTTTGGAATTTGCAAAAAAAAATCCTGTAGATATTTTTGAAGGAACTTTCTGAGGATATTCCGAAAGGATTCCTGGTGAACCCTGAGGGAATCTGATCTGAATCTGAGGTAAAAAATAGTTTCCCATACTAAGTGTAAAGGGTAAGTTTAGTTCTAGTGAGTACGAAAATCCAAACAAAAAAAAGTTTTTTTGAAATAGCATCTCCTCCCTATATCCGAATCAATGCGAATATAAATCTAACAGTTATTAGCCGTCCACGCCAGTACCCGTCCTTCGAGAGCAATAAAAACAAATTTATCACTCATTTCCTACCGCACAAGCCCTGCCCAGCAGACAACATCCAGTAGGGCAAAACAAATGACCGCAAAATCCCAACTGCAAATCCAATAAATAACAATCAACTTAGAAGGAAGCGCAAGTTCGTCGAAAAAAGGCGCACCTTCTTTCCTGAAGGGCGGCGTAAAAAATGCAGAACACAGCCTAGGTACATGCAGCCATAAATTACGACGTGGCTCGTGTATGCAAATCGGCAAAGTTCATGTCCAGCTGGTGCGGTCATCTAGTGCATATGTTCCCGAAAAAAAATCAAAGATAGCATGCGAGCCAACGAAAAGGGTCAGCACAAAATTTGGGGTCAATTGACCAATGTTGTCACGGCACACGATGACCTGGCTGAGCTCTTTAACACAGGATGCTCGGGGGAAATCACCATACTACAAGAGAGAATGAAATCGTTGAGGGTTGGAAGCGAACACGATGAGGCGCAATAACGGTGACCATTGGTCAGTGATTAAAATTTTCGCTTTGGCCACGAGGGGAGTGAATGCAGAACGGCAGGACCCTAACAGTTTGTAAACGACGATGGAGGATAGTCGCATTTCCCTCAGCATGGTATAAACAGACCATCCATCATGTGACTGTTTTAACTCGAACGTTACTGACAATTAAACTCAAATTATTTAGAATCTGTTGGCTCTAGCAAGGACGGTGTCAGACAAATACAAGATTGGCCGAATTTTATACCGAAGACCGTCATTCCAAGAGTAGCGATGAACATAGTTGCATAGAATTGGTTTCAAGAACTTTTATATGAGATGCATTTTTCTAGCAGACCCCGATAGTCATCCACTAAACCGATTGACTGTTGATTAGCACAGGTTGAAAAGTTGCTACATGTATGGGATAAATTACATTTGATCGAAATAGCATTTGTTAAGAGTAATTGTATAGTAGTTGTTCACAAATTGAAGTTTCTTCGGTGGGGGCTGGGGTGAAGATAAATGGCATTGACGGTTGATAAACTCCCACTCAGCAATCATTTAATAGTTAGGGTGTGGTCGTGTTTCAATTATTCTCTCGGCTATTTTAAAAATTTTCATTCTTGGTTCCAAAATCCACTTGCGATTTAATGTTGATTTTCCATAACATCTTTTGAATCCAAATTCCGCTAATTATTGTAAAGTTTTAAATTTTGAAATTTTAATTGACACACTATCCTTTCGTTTGTTCATCAAAAGCAACATATAAGATCAGTCTATTAAACCGAAATTACCTAATCTTCAAAATACACCGTAATTAAATAAAACCAATTTGCAAGCGTAAATATTTCAAACCCGGAAAGGCCTCGTTTATTCCCAGGACAGTCTTCTCGTAAGCGAACCCCTTTCCACGAGGATGCTCCACGCAAACCCACTAAAATTTAATCACATTCGAAATTTTCAATTTCGACAAAAACTAATTTCGCCTAAAACTCTCTCATTTCGGAAAACTTCACACATGAGCCCACCCCGAAATGGCGCGAGTGAACACAAGCACCGTCCACGTAGTCCTGTAGCAGCGGGCACATCCTCCATTGCGAGGCCGCCACACTACACACAGAGAAGGCTAGAAAGGGATCACCGGCAGCATCAGCAGCAGCATCCGAACCGGTAGGGCGCGGGAAACGACATAAGCCTTTCGCCATTTCGTCCTCCCTGTAGGCACACTGACTGGTGCGGCGGTGGCGACCAAAAGCGACGCATTAGCTACCTCCTCACTTGACATCCACTGCTGCGCGCTGGCTGGCTGGTTTGCTGCGAAAAAGCGTCTTTCTAATTTTAATAAAACAGCAAAAATTAAATTAATTTCAGTAAAGTTAATCAAGACAGGCTAGGGCGCTTTTCTATTTTAGTTTTCTACTCTCATGCAGCCATTTCGAGCTTGCAAGGTTTTCACATATGAGAATGCGGGGTGGTTATGTACTATATTGTAGGCGTAGGATAAGGAAGTGTGGCAAAAAACGCTTGGATTATGTTTATATTAGTTTGGATTGAGATCAGAGGATCACTTTTTGATATTTGTGGCCATGGATATAGTGAGGCGTTGGACTGTGAGTGTATCATTGCGCAGTTATGGGAATACTGTATTTCATAATTCTGGAATGTTAAACAGGGGTGAAGAAATACTAAACAAAATCAAAGAAGTATTCTTCTTCAAAAATGAATGTATTACAAAAATGTAATGCATTCTTAAAAGTCAGATTTTCTTTCGGTGAAATCATTTAACGCATACGTTTCTTCCACCTAATTTTTCCGAAATAATTAAAACTTGAATGCCGAAATAGCTAGATTTCGTCGACTTTATACATTTTTAAACAATTCAATATTATGGTTTGTTGGTAAGCGCTTTTTAAAACTTTGGCTTAAAATTAAGAAGAAATGAACTTTGATCGCCGGGGTAACATTGATCAGTTTGATCATTTTCAAGAAATGAATAAACTATTACATATTGTGTTTTAACATCCTTTCTTTATGTAAGTTAGGTATCTCAATCTAGACGTTTGTAATCATTTTCCAAGGCTCTCATAGATGTGTAAACTTTATCCGCAGTACAATAGCACGTGCTATCAAAGAATTCACCGTTACGTGGCGGCCAAATATTCAAACATATAGAGGTACCTTTTTCTCTAAAGGTATGTTTTTCCTAGGCGGCTATCTATCGGGTATTTTTGTTGAGACCAAAAATAAGCGGAGGAATAGTTTTTTTATGAGCGGTACAATATAAGCTTAGTCTCCATTTGGATTTTTTTGTCGCCAAGGTTTGGATTTCATAAACAAAATTAAGTTTCCAACTCACAGCAAGCTGCGAAAAAAGCACTCAAAACAAATATCAGCGATTCCATGAAAAAAGAATAGAGTGGAAAAAAATCTCCATTTTTGCTCGAAATGTGAATGAATGATCTCTACCGAAAATAAATAGACCCGTATTTTTTTGTTTTGCTTTAAAAAAAAACAGCGTTTCCCAAAAAAATTCAAACCTTCATAACTTTTGAACCAATGGACCGATTTGCAATCATGAATGAAAAGATATTGAATTATAGATTTTAGAAAAAAATATTGTTCAAATTTCCTATTTTTTATTTCTTTCCTTCTGGACCACAACGACTTCCGAATCGAAAGCTAATTTTGGACACCCACTTCGAAAATCCGACGTGGTCAGGCTCAAAAATCGCAAAATCGTTGAAATTAGATTGTGGGCAGCTTCCTGGACAAAAGTTTTATAAAGCTACTGGACGAGGTGATGTGCCGAGCAAGTTTTTGCCAATTAATTCGCAAGAAAACTAATGATCTGGCCAAGGTCAAGCTAATTCTGAGAACAAAAAAACAGGTTTTCGTGACAAACATGACTATGAATTCCCAACTATAGAAGCAGGAGTGTCTGAAAAAGCGTATTCTTCCGTACATTAAAGCCCACAAAGGACCTGTAAAGTTTTGGCATGATTTGGCAAGCTGTCATTACAGAAGAGAAGTGCTGAAGTGGGGGTAACGGGGTGGATTTTTTCGAATAGGACGTCAATCCACCCTTAGGTTCACCCAATTGAGAAATATTGAGCGATTGTCAAGCAGAAGTTGAAAAAAAGTGGAAAGGTGACTAAGGATGCGACAGAGATGAAGAGATGGTGGTACAAAATGGCCGCTCAGGTAATCCAACAGAGTGTCCAAAATATGATGAGTGGTGTTCGAAGAAAAGCTCGAGATTTCATAAAAACGAAATCGGAATAATTTTTTCGCAATTTTTTCTTTAAAGATCAATAAATAACCTCCATTTTCAGTACTTAACATTTTTATTTCAATAATATGACTCTGAAATAAATCAGTTTTTTTGCGTCCCAATACCAAATGACTCAAGCTTTAGTTACCTATAAGATAGCCATGTAAACTTGCTTTGGCAGCGTTTCGTTTTATACAGTTTAGGGGTAAGCTTCCTATTCCTTTCACACCATACATGGCAGCTTGAGCACTGCAGCTTCATTCTGCGAAAGGTTTTAATTTGACTCAATGACTCAAACCACGAAATTTATTACCGTGCAAATTCAAACTTCGTGCGCTTAACTGCCCATGATTTCATAGTTGACGTATCAACCATTCGGAATTTCAGTGAGTTTGATTTATTATGCGTTTACTAAGGTTATTCGACCGCTGTAACATCGTAACGTTACATGTTCCAAGCCTCATTCAAGTGCTTACTGGTTGAAATGTTTTAAAAGTGCGATATTTGTCCCTAAATTATTCGAAATACGTGCGAAAATGCAATGGTTGTTACGTCAACTATGAAATCATGGGCAGTTGAGCACTTTCTGCAATAGAACCAATCTGTTAATACACATTTTAAGCCACACCGTTCTAATCACTATTACGACCCCAAAGTATAGAACTCATCTTTGAACTATGAGCCTAATATATGCAAAATATTACGTACAATGTTTGTAATTATTGAAAATGTCCGGCTTTTGTTTGATTCGAACTTCTGACAGCAGCTTGCATGGGATTCATATTACTCAAACATCGTTTCAAGCTTCGGACACTTGATTACGCAGAACCAAGAAATGTTTTTGCAAACAATTCTAACTAGATAGCTCAGACTGACATTCAATTGTTTTGTTGCATTCAGTTAGCATGGATTACCAGAATGGAACCAGCCGTAATTATCTTAGAATCATGAGTCCTTTGGCACGGCAAATGCTGGATAAAGTGTACCATTGGTACTTCGCGTACCTGAAGGAATAAAATAGACGCCATCTTGCGGTCCTTAGCCTCTTACCCAGCAACTCCTATCCCTACCTCCTCGTGGTGCTGGCCGGGATACGAGCAACCTTAGGGAAGATCGGTTAACCAACCCCGGTAGGAGCTATGATCGTATGCTGACAGGGAAGGGGGTTTGCTCCTCTCCGGAGGTGCAAATCTTACTGAGCGTCTGCTCTCCATGTCAGGATCGAATCACAACAGCGTCTGTTTTTCATTTTAGGGACGGCAGATCATCGTCCGAGTGGCAGCGAGGGACTCTAAGTGGACTATAATCATGGTTCACCGGAAATAAGAGGAATGGTCCATCGGAAATTTAGGGGGTTTGGTGTCAGGTCCTGCAAGCCAGCCTTTGAAAAAACATACGCAATGAACAATCAACAAGGACCGGAACCATCGGCGAAGACCACTGCGACGGAAAGAGACTAGCGATTGGAAAACGGGAACTTTCTTACGAACGAGCGTGAGGTGATCCAAAAGTGGCGACAACACTACGAAGAGCACCTGAATGGCGATGTGGTAGACAACGGTGGTGATATGGTAATGAACCTAGGAGCACGCGCGCAGGACATGCGACTTCCGGCTCCGAATCTCGAGGAAATCCAGGAGGAGATCGGCCGGCTGAAAACAACAAAGCCCCTGGAGTTGATCAACTACCAGGACAGCTGTTTAAACACGGTGGTGAGGCCCTGGCTAGAGCGCTGCACTGGGTAATTACCAAGGTTTGGGAGGATGAGGTTCTGCCGCAGGAGTGGATGAAAGGTGTCGTGTGTCCCATCTACAAAAAAGGCAATAAGCAGGATTGTAGCAACTACCGCGCAAACACAATGCTGAACCTACAAGGTACTCTCCCAAATTTTATGCCGCCGACTAACACCAATTGCAAGAGAGCTCGTGGGCCGTACCAGGCGGGGCTTATGGGTGAACGCTCTACCACAGATCAGGTGTTCGCCGTACGTCAGGTATTGCAGAAATGCCACGAATACTACGGGCCCACACATCATCTATTCATCGACTTCAAAGCCACATATGATACAATCGATCAGGACCAGCTATGTCAGCTAATGCACGAAAACGGATATTCGGATAAACTGATACGGTGATGGTCTTTCGTGTCTATTCAACATTGCTTCGGAAGGAGTAATACGAAGCGCAGGGATCGCCGCGAGTGGTACGATTTTCACAAAGTCCGTCCAGTTATTTGGTTTCGCCGACGTCATGGATATTATGGCACGTAAATTTGAGAGGATGGAAGAAGCCTACATCAGACTGAAAAGCGAAGCTAAACGGATCGGACTAGTCATCAACACGTCGAAGACGAAGTATGTACATGATAGGAAGAGGCTTAAGAGAGGACAATTCGTTTACTTGGGCTCACTGGTGACCTCCGATAACAATACTAGCAGAGAAATTCGGAGACGCATCAAGGCAGGAAATCGTACGTACTTTGGACTCCGCAAAACGCTCCGATCGAATAGAGTTCGCCGCCGTACCAAACTGACTATGTACAAAACCCTTATTAGACCGCTAGTCCTCTACGGACACGAGACCTGGACGATGCTCGTAGAGGACCAACGCGCACTGGGAGTTTTCGAAAGGAAAGTGCTGCGTACCATCTATGGTGGGGTGCAGATGGCGGACGGTATGTGGAGGAGGCGAATGAACCACGAGTTACATCACCTGTTGGGAGAACCATCCATCGTTCACACCGCGAAAATCGAAAGACTGCGGTGGGCCGGGCAAGTAGCCAGAATTTCGGACAGTAATCCGGTGAAAATGGTTTTCGACAACGATCCGACGGGAACAAGAAGGCAAGATGTACAGCGGACAAGGTGGATCGATCAGGTGGAGGACGATTTGCGGACCCTTCGCAGACTATGTGGTTGGCGACGTACTCCGGCCTTAGTCTGGTAAAATACTAACGCGTATGCGTACGCGAAGGCGTCCAAGACAAAAGAATTTCTCTTGCTAATATTCTGCTTCACGAGTGCTTGGACGCGTTCGCGCACGCAAATGCGTCAGTATGTCAATGGCCTTTGTCTTTCACTTGCGTCTCAAATCCAGACATTTGAGATGTTGTAAGATCTCCAAATTGTCTTGGAGTTTTAATCAAATGGTCTACCGAATCAACCAAGGCTTCCATGATGTCTCCAGCCTCGGTACCAACCCAATTATGTACTCCGAGTATTTGTCTATCACTTGCGTCTCAAATCCAAGAATATGAGGTGTTGTAAGATCTCCAAATTGTCCTAGAGTTTGAATCAAATGGTCTATCGAATCAACCAAGGCTTCCATGATGCCACCTGCCGCGGCATCAACCCAATTATGTCCTCTGAATATGTGTCTTTTACTCGCCTCACAAAGGCAGGCATATGAGATGTTATAATATCTCCAAATTGTCCTGGAGTTTGAATCAAATGGTCAACTGAATCAACCAAGGCTTCCATGATGTCCGCAGCCGCGGTACAAACCCAATTATTTCCTCCGAGTATTTGTCCTTCACTTGCGTCTCAATTTCAGGCATATGACATGTTGTAAGATCTTCAAATTGTCCTAGAATTTGAGTAAAATGGTCTATCGAATCAACCAAGGCTTCCATGATGTGCCCTGCCGCGGTATCAGCCCAATTATGTCCTCCGAGTCATCCGGGGCGAAGATGAATGCAATGATGCCTGTGAAAGACGCGAATGATCAGTTATTGACCGACTCAACTGACCAGCTGAAATTATGGTTCGAGCACTTCAAACAATTTTTTCAAGTGCCAGCCAGGTCATCACCACCTCGGCATGATCTGCCTAGGATCCGACTTATAACACGCGTCAATACCGAAGCTCCATCACTGCTAGAGATTCAAACAGCCATCCAAAGCATGAAATCAAATAAAGCCCCAGGGGTCGACCGTATATCAGCCGAGATGCTCAAAGCTGACCCCATGACATCCGCTCAACTGCTGCATCGTTTATTTCGTAATATCTGGGACACCGCAACTTTCCCGGTCGACTGGATGCAAGGTATCTTAGTTAAGGTGCCCAAAAAGGGTGACCTGACTGTATGCGATAACTGGCGAGGCATTATGTTGCTGTGTACCGCTCTCAAAGTTCTGTGCAACATTATACTAGCCCGGATTCAGGAGAAGATCGATGCGACTCTCCGGCGGTAGCAAGCCGGATTCCGTGCCGGAAGATCCTGTGTTGACCATATTGTCACGCTCCTCACCATTCTGGAGAAGGTCAACGAATTCCAAGAGTCCCTTTACTTGGTATTCATTGACTACGAAAAAGCTTTCGACCGTCTCAATCACGAGAATATGTGGAGCGCCCTGAGACGCAAGGGGGTTCCTGAGAAAATCATCGGCCTCATCGAAGCACAGTACGAGGCCTTTTCGTGTAGAGTGCTGCACAATGGGGTCCTGTCCGACCCTATCCGGGTCGTAGCTGATGTGAGGCAAGGATGTATTATATCACCGTTACTGTTCCTCATCGTAATCGATGAGATTCTGGTAGATGCGATTGACCGTGAACCAAACCGCGGGCTGTTATGTCAGCCCATAACCAGCACCTAAACGACTTCGAATTGGCTGATGACGTTGCACTCCTCGCGTAACGGCGCTCTGATATGCAGAAAAAGCTAAACGACCTTGCCGAGCGCTCCTGATTTATTAAGAGCTAAATTGTGTATTTTTGGATTTATTGATCGAATCGTATCAGCCGAGACCTATATAAAAGTTCATTTAATCATCATACAATGTTCTGTGAAATTGTTCTGTAGCATGCCAACTGCCGTTTTTGCAATTCTGAGGTCAATCGAGCAATCAGAATCAATTTCCAGATCGAATGAGTGACGGAGGTGTATTTTCCTATATATTTTGAATTAAATCCCCATACAAACTTCAAATCAAATGCGCCAGCTTATGCAACAAGCGATTGAGCTGAAATGTTGAGAGATTGATTTTCTCACCCAAAGACACAATCCTGGGAGGTGCCCCATGGAATTCGACAACTTTTTGTTTCCTGGGCCAGTCTAGGTACAGGATCCATAAGTAAGTAAGTGGCGTCTCAAATTGAAGCATATGAGATGTTGAAAGATCTTCAAATTGTCCTGGAGTTTGAGTAAAATGGCCTACCAAATCAACCAAGGCTTCCATGATGTTCCAAGCCTGAATCCACTTATCAGCATTTTATTATATTGGTCATAATGTTGGAACGGTGGGTGCAGTTGACCTCCACAAACGTCAAATCAGAGACTAGCCCACAGGCAAGCTGGCGGCCATTCTCGCTCGCAGAAAACTGGATACTTCACTCAATCTACGCACTGCGTTATCGTGTTTAATTGACCACGCAGAATAATCGCGTGATCGTCAGAATGCTTTATTCTGCTGTGTGCTGGTGAGTGAAATTCTGGAAAAATAGAAAGCAGTGCGCATCTTATCGCGTTTCGTTAAACAAGTAGAACAATCGTGCAATAATTTACATAAATTGATTTGCTTTGTGTGGTTGGTAAGTTAATTTATTAGTGCGTCTGAGGCTTAATAAACAAATCATTAATTAAAATTCGCATTCGAGTGCAGTTATTCTTGATCAAACCACACGCGACACCCGGCATACCGTTCACCAAAACGAACCCTACTAAACTACCTTCCCCATATATCCAACATCCCAGCGATTTCTCGTGGAAGTGCAGATGACTCGTCGGCTTCTATCAAAGCGAGTATCACGTCAACATTTTTCTTCCTGTTCCCCCAATTGACCTGCATTCGGACACGGCCGGCGCTGGTATTGCTTATTTTTTTAATCACCAGTTCTTACACATTGAAGATGGTGTCAGTCCCAAACATCACTGTTGGTTCTCTGTGTAATTACTCAATTTCTCATGTTTTTTTTTCAGAATTGGGGCCGAAATCTCGTAAATAAAGAAAATTCAATTCAATTTGTTTTCAGAATTATAAAACAAAAAGATATCGTTGTTGTTACCTCCAATGATATAAATCATATATGATCTTAGAACTTGGCAAAATTCTATTAAGATTATAAAATCTAGTAAACTCTTACCAAAACGGAGATTGGTTACAGGAATTATTTTGTATAAACTTATTATATTTAAAACTCTAATGCTTTGCAAAGAGACAAAGAAGACTATTATAAATGACTCTAATACCTATGGTGTTCATTTGGAATGTAAATCTTAAAAAAGCAGAAACTTTTTAGATTTTAGAATAATTTAGGACCGGAAAATATTCTAGGAATTTCTTCAATTTTAGTAGAGTATGTAGGCCGAAAATCTAAGAAGGCATTACTTTTATTTAATGACACTTTAAAACGGCGAGTTTGCATCGGTGGTGACGAAATCGAGGTGGTAGAAGAATTTGTGTACTTGGGCTCACTGGTGACTGCCGAAAATGACACCAGCAGAGAAATTCGGAGACGCATAGTGGCTGGAAATCGTACGTACTTTGGACTCCGCAAGACGCTCCGATCGAATAGAGTTCGCCGCCGTACCAAACTGACAATCTACAAAACGCTAATTAGACCGGTAGTCCTCTACGGACACGAGACCTGGACGATGCTCGTGGAGGACCAACGCGCACTTGGAGTTTTCGAAAGGAAAGTGCTGCGTACCATCTATGGTGGGGTGCAGATGGCGGACGGTACGTGGAGGAGGCGAATGAACCACGAATTGCATCAGCTGTTGGGAGAACCACCCATCGTTCACACCGCGAAAATCGGACGACTGCGATGGGCCGGGCACGTAGCCAGAATGTCGGACAGTAACCCGGTGAAAATGGTTCTCGACAACGATCCGACGGGCACAAGAAGGCGAGGTGCGCAGCGGGCAAGGTGGATCGATCAGGTGGAAGATGACTTGCGGACCCTCCGTAGACTGCGTGGTTGGCGACGTGTAGCCATGGACCGAGCCGAATGGAGAAGACTCTTATATACCGCACAGGCCACTTCGGCCTTAGTCTGAAATAAATAAATAAAATTAAAACGGCTGATAATCTATCGATAGCCACAGCAAACTCAAGTTGTCCTGGCATTCCATTTTTTATTGATGTTGTGCATAGTTCATATTACTTCTTCCAAACTATTCCGTGGAAAGCATCCCGTGTGCTGTTCTTATTTTTGGTTATACTGATATTGTTTTTGTCCCACGGGTTTCGCGTAAGTGTCTTTGATTACGGGTCCGACAACCCCCATTTCAAACCTACAATTATTGATTCAATACGCATCGGTATATGGTATATTGAATTTAAAATGATAATGCAACTCGATCTTGTCTGTTGTGTGAATCCGCATTCAGAGCAAGACTAAAGCTAAGATCGTGGATATATACATTTTCGGGTACTTATTCAAAAGGACGAAGGCTTCCGCTACCTGTCTGTGGTGATGGTTTTCGTGGGAGTGCTATCAGATTGGACAAATCGACGTTTGAATTTTTGTTTACAAAATCACATACGTCCTTTTGAATAAGCACCCGAGTACATATTATGTACATACACAGAGTGCCAAAATCTGACGAAATATGAGGTTACTTTTGAGTAAAACTTTATGAGGACTACGTCAAATTTTGAGACAACATTATTATACTGTTTATTCCTTATAAGAGGTGAAATTTTGAACAAAAACACTCATGTTGTAATGTTTGATACTGCCTTCTTCTTATCTCATCATATTAGGATTCAAGTATAACCTTATTTTAATCAGAACCTCGATAAACAATTGGTCTTTCCATCTCTGAAGAAAACCATTCATATCAAACAATCTGATGTTGAAGCCTTCTTGCATATTGAGGACAGAATAATTGAAATTTGGTAAGAAAATTCCATTGCAAATTATCATAATTTACATTGCAACTATCCATTGCAATTGTATTCGTACAAGTGTCTCGGGTGCCTAACGCCGAAAACGTCAAATTTAACTAATTGAATTCATGATTTCGGACATTTTAGTCATGTTTTCATGGCTCTGAGTCATGGTTTTATGACTCCGAGCAATGCTAGCGTCATTATATTTTGTTTATGGAGCAAGCAAGTTAAATGATTTCATGACTTTTTAGTCATGAAACGGCGAACAGATTTTTACCCGCATGAATGCCCAAATTACGGTTGATTACCTTAATTGTACATATACATTGCTAATATGAGTATATAAGTCTGACATTTATGTTTTCCAATTAAAACCACAGAAAGTTTATTCTAGTATCAACCGCCATGCGAATCGTACAATTATTGACAGACCGTTATAAAGGATGGCAGAACTACGGCATATTGAAGTGCCTCATTTGAAAACTGAAAATTGCACAACTGGAAAATGCTGGGCTTCCTCCCGTAGTGAACTTTGCTTCCCTACCAAGTTGGTCGTTTCTGTCGCCAAGGGAAAGATAAAAGTTGCTCGTATCAGAGATGTTCGAGCCCACGATACACGCAAGGGTCCAACCAGGCGAGATTCTGCCTGCCAGATACACCAATAGACATACGGATATAATTTTAATTTAATTAAAAGAACATGCAGGAAGCCATGGTACCGGCCCCGAGTACCAGCCAGCATATATCGCGGAAAACTTTCTCGCTGTATGGCAGCGACGAATCCTTCCTAACCAAACGTTGCGCAACGATTCACATATGCCCGGGCACAAACGCACGCGGTATTCATTAAATGCAGTTTTTGGGGTACGGGCTTCCTTCGGTTGTGATGTGTTTTATGCTAAAAAGAAAGTCCCAAAGCGCTCGTCACTCTTTCAACCGTCTTACCGTACCGTCATCCTATACGGAATAACTATTTGCCAACGAACATCTCAGCATCTCCCTCAGCCAAAAGATGACAAGGGGGTAACCTTCTAAGTCTAGTTCCGACAGATCCTGGCATGAAACCGCTCCGCAGAGGAATGATGTGAATTCTCAGCATTCGGGCTTACAACGTAAATCAACATGGTAACGGTAACCGCACCCACGTCATCATTCCCTTCCTTGAGCAACCACTAACCATTCAAGCTTATCCATCCATCATGACGCGGAAGAACATTGCTGGGTCGGTTATAGTCGCGAACAGGCTCTGATCCAGCAGCAGCAGCAAGCAGTCAAAGATGGAAACTTATGAAAGACAAATAATCATACACCACCTGCCTACATTGCATACACAAATGCAGAATGAAGACTTTTCAGGCAACGAAGCACCTTATTCCCCGCCTCGCAGATTTCATCTCTGGGACCGGTAGCCGAGCTGGCGGTAGTGGGTAGTTACCTGGGGGACCGCACTGGATGATGGCTACGACAATGAGTTGCCGGAGTAACCGTACTCCGTATCTACCTACATGCTCACACTTGGTGAACTCTCGCTAATAAGCGTACTGTGTTATGCAAAATGTTCCTTACAGGATAAGCCAATTTCGCCGCATAATAACTGACTGAGCGGGAAAATTGACGTTGGGAAAATACGTACTGCTGTAATGCGCCTGCATGAATTATGAATAGTTCGCTGGGCTTCGTAATGAAATATATGATTACGGGATGTAGTATGACTTTCGAACAGATAGGGTTACTGCTCCTGGACTTTACCCCATAGCCCCTATGCTCATCCGATCAAAAGCAAAGCAATGAAAATAAAATTTGATTTATTTCTTATGTTTGTGTTTTTCACAGAGTAGAGCACGTATGTTGGCAAAAAAGCGACGAGATTTAGTCTGTTTTTTAGAATGATTATTTTTTTTATTAGTTTTTTTTTTAGAATTAGAATATATGTTAAGTGAGATGAAAAAGGGAGCAGTTTCTCTTCTTGTTCAATGTTTGCTTTTGATAAGTTAAACAGGGTAAAGGCTATCCATCGTAAAAACCGCTTCATGTCATACTACTGAACATTTATTCAAGTTTGAGAATAAATTAAAACGCAATTAATTATGTTGCCACACCCAACATTATCATTAGAAAAGTTCTTTGTGGATATTGTACAACAGAAATGTTATAGAAAAATATTTTTTCTGTATGATGATCAAAAAGTATCAAATTCATAGTCAAATTAGTTGAAATTAAAGAGAAAGTTCATGCAAATAAAAAAAACTGTGTTAACGAATTTTATTAATGTCGCAATATATACAATAAATTAGGTTTGATAATTTAGGTGAAGTTGGCAGCGCTGCACTCTAGATCGATTTTGACTTGATTGTTTTTAATTACTTCACAGCGCACCTACTTAAGGTGAAGGTTAATTGAGTACCCAAAACAAAGCTTTGAAAGTATTGATACAATAAAAAAATCATATACTGTAGTAGTAAACCTTTGATTACACAGACTTAAAAGATCTTCATCCTGAGCGTTGCCCGGCTATCGCTTTAACATGTTGCCAGGTTAGATTTCAATCGACTTCTTTTATTTCCTTATTGAGGCTTCGCCGCTATGAGCCTCTGGGTCTGCCTCTACTGCGATGTCCCGCTGGGCCCCACTTCCGATCCCGAATTTCTGTTGCTATCGGCCTCTGGTGACAACGACGATGAAGCTCGTTGTTTGAGATCCAGTTGTGAGTCCACCAGGCCCGAATTATATACCGCAGGCATCTGTTGATGAACACCTGCAGCCGTTGAGTGTTCTCCACTGATACACACCATGTTTCGCTAGAGTATAACAGCACAGATTTCACGTAAGAGTTGAAAATTCGTATTTTGGTGCGTTCACTAATCTGCCTGTTTTTCCAGATATTTCTTAAACTCGCAAAGGCAGCCCTTGCTTTTTTGATCCGTGCGCCTATATCGATCTTGGTACCGCCGTCTGACGCCATTTGGCTACCAAGATATTGGAAGCTTTCAACATTCTCCACTGGTTGCCCGGCTACTGTGAAACTGGAAGGAGACACCGTGTTTACATCCAACGATTTGGTTTTGTTGACGTTGATGACTAAACCTGCCGAAAAGGAGCGCTCGGCAAGGTTGTTGAGCTTACTCTGCATATCAGAGCACCATTGCGCGAGTAGTGCAACGTCATCAGCCAATTCGAAGTCGTTTAGGTGCTCCATGGTTATAGGCTGCCATAACAGCCCGCGGTTCGGTTCACGGTCAATCGCATCTACCAGAATCTTGTCGATTACGATGAGGAACAGTAACGGTGATAGAATACATCCTTGCCTCACACCAGCTACGACCTGGATAGGGTCGGACAGGACCCCATTGTGCAGCACTCTACACGAAAAGGCCTCGTACTTGCTTCGATGAGGCCGATGATTTTCTCAGGAACCATCTTGCGTCTCAGGGCGCCCCACATATTCTCGTGATTGAGACGGTCGAAAGCTTTTCCGTAGTCAATGAATACCAAGTAAAGGGACTCTTGGAATTCGTTGACTTGCTCTAGAATGATGTGGAGTGTGACAATATGGTCTACACTGGATCTTCCGGCACGGAATCCGGCCTGCTGCCACCGGAGAGTCGCATCGATCTTCTCCTGAATCCGGGCTAGGAGAATTTTGCATAGAACTTTGAGAACGGTACACAGCAACATAATGCCTCGCCAGTTATCGCATACAGTCAGGTCACCCTTTTTGGTCACCTTCACTAAAATATCTTGCATTCAGTCGACCGGTAAAGTTACGGTGTCCCAGATATTACGAAATAAACGATGCAGTAGTTGAGCGGATGGCATGGAGTCAGCTTTGAGCATCTCGGCTGATATGCGATCGACCCCTGGGGCTTTATTCGATTTCATGCTTTGGATGGCTGTTTGAATCTCTAGCAGTGATGGAGCTTCGGTATTGACGCGTTCTATAAGTCGGATCCTAGGCAGATCAGGTGGTGATGGCCTGGCTGGCACTTGAAAAAGTAGTTCGAAGTGCTCAAACCAGCGTTTCAGCTGGTCAGTTGGGTCGATCAATAACTGATCATTCGCGTCCTTCACTGGCATTGTTGCATTCATCGTCGCCCCGCTTAAGCGTCGTGAGATATCGCAGAGGAGGCGAATGTCCCCGGTTGCGGCGGCTCTCACTCCTTCGTCGGCCAGAGAGTCTGCCCACGCTCGCTTGTCCCGTCGACATGAGCGAAAAATAAAATATATGTAACTTGGGTCGATCATGGTTCACCGGAAATAAGAAGGGATGATCCTCCGGAAATTTAGGGAGTTTGGTGTCAGGTTCTGCAAGCCAGCCTTAAAAAAAACTCACGCAGCGCTTACCACTGGTCAACAGTAGGGATCCTATAATGAGAGATACGCTATGTGACCAGCAAGCGTCCTGCGAAACGCTGGACGCCTATCTGGATTGCGTCACTGGCTTGAAAATGGATCCTCCAAAATTGCATTTCGCATAGATTTTAGCCCAAAAAAAATTGGAAAAATATTTGTAAGGCTGTATGAATTATAATAAATTTGTAAAACTAAGTTGAAAAATGCAGCGTCCCGCGAAACGCGGGACGTCTGGTCACATTAGAGATACGTAAATACTTTTTCGGACGATTTAGCAACGCTGTTACTTTTGTTAGCAAACGCTTCCAGCACTTGCCGAAGCGCAACATGTTGAAACTTGTACATGACTTTGCATTTGATAACAATTTGGAATATTTTTGTCTGTCCACTAACAGTGTTTGCATGATTGCATATTCAGATAAGTTCAAATACTAAGTTAATTAAGATATATGAATTTCCCCAAGAGTGTTTTACAGGCAAAAATGGGCCGCAAGAGGAAACGATAGGTAGAGATTTTAAAAACTGTTCAGCAGCATATAGCATAGCATAGCATAGCATAGCATATATGATTGTACAAATCGTGGGTGGCTATACAATGCTCAATTGAGCAATCTACTGTATATTGTCGCAAATTGGTACTTGGAATTAGTACCTTTTCCTATACAGTAGCAGTTGTATACCTGGCCACGTCCTTACAATCACGGATGGAAGGGAAGGAATGTTAGTTCAACATCTACTAGTGAGGATGCAGAGAACCCATACTACCTTCATAGATGTCTCGGGAAGGAAAATTTGTGTTAATGGGTAAGGTGAATAATAGGGAGCTCTATTCGACAATATAGAGCATTTGTCAGTAACAGTATACGCTGAAAAAAATAATAAAATATATTCATCAATTTACTTACGAACCGTCCAAAGGAGGACAAAGTAACCTGGATTTTACAAATGTTTCGTATTATATACAAAACACGTTCAACCGCACACTTATTCACCGAACATTCTTAAAAACTGTTCAGCAGCATATAACCATTAAAGCATATGGAAACGCATGGTACTTTTGTGTGATGATTAATCTTGTGACTATTTAAACATTTTACGCAAATTTATCTCATCATATTTTTTGCCTTTCTCGTACAACAAAGTTGTACCGAAAGGCTATCATTTCACTCCAAAATCGAACTTTCTATAGAAGTCTCGGAGACCCATGATGTTATATACCAATCGACTCAGCTCGTCGAACTGAACAAATGTCTGTCTGTCCGTGTGTATGTGTGTGTGTGTGTGCACACGAAAACCGAAAAACATTAGCCACTTTTTCATATAGTAATTCTCAACCGATTTTCAGTGTTGAGAAACTCACTCATATGAGTAAAAAATCCTCACTCATTACTCATTTTATTCGTGACTACTCGCGCGTGAGTTACTCACGAGCTGTGAGTACTCACGCGTGAGTAAACATGGTTTTGCTCACTCATGAGTGAGGAATTTTTGCTCATATGAGCAGATTTTATTCTTGAAGAATTTTTTTTTTCTTCGAAATATTTGTAATTTGTAATTATATTATTAGATATTTGTCAGAATATTATATTATACAGTAGGGGCGCCTTTCATGCTATTTTTAAGTTTGCGTAAAAAACGTCTACGAAAATCCCGAAATCCGCGTAAATCCGCGTGAAAACAACGGAAATAGCGACCCTAGTGTAGTATATGTGTGTTACAAATCGGCCGCTTTATAAAGTAGTAAAAAAGATAGTAAAACTAGCCATCAGCAATAAATCACAGTTGTAATATAAAAGTCAATAGGGTAGAGAACCATTTGGGCAGTACCCCCTATTCCCATCAGCAACGTTCATTACTCGAGCGCATTACAACCGAATTACTTGTTTTTTAGTACATGGTTAGTTTCTGTCGATATCTAGTGATGTACAAACAATCAAGCCATTTGGTTGGAACGCGGTCGAGTTATTAATGTTGTGGACGGGAATAGGGGGTGCTGCCCAAATGGTCCCGCTCCCTTTCAATTCCGGATTTGAGTTGGTATTTTTTTTTCAAAATTCATTGCCAAACAATATTTGATTGTAATCTTCTATCTTCTATATAATAAAAATGAGTTGAGTTTTCCTTCCTGACGATTTAACTCGCGAACGGATTGACCGATTTACAAGATTTTTCCCCTAATCGATTCGTTTTGGGATCCGCAAGGTTTGTATATACAAAAAGTTGATTAATCAAACGGGGAAATGTAAAAAATCATTAGAATACAATTTTGGATCAGCTGTTGAGCAAAACAAAACAAACGCACGGACATTGATCTAGAGTGCGGTGCTGCAAATAAGTTCATTGTGACATTTGCAACACCCGGGCAAAGCTGGGTATTTTCCGCTAGTTATATATAAATACGAATTTTAAGTAAAACATGTTTTTATTATTACGGCATGTGATACACCTATACCATATACACTTTTGTATATCTGTTAAAGTTTATTTTCTTTGAAATTTCTTTACTGAAATTGTCGAAACAAACATTCGATTTTAGAATATACTAAAACTTAAAAAATATCGTTTAAATTATTCAGAAAACACCAAGCATTAAATCAGGGTTTAAACGGATGATCATTAAATTGTCAATGTTACTTGGTGTGAGTTTAGATCTAAACGCAGTCAGTTGGTGAACCAATCCGGAGAACGCTCTTTCAACTGAAACTGATGTCGGCGCTGCGGACAACGCAATTTTCGATAACTCGTATAAAACTGGTTCAGAAAATTCATATTTATACCAATGCTCGAGCACATCGGTATCCATTAAAAGTCGGTCGCTTGAACACAAACCATGCAATTTGATTCTCAGATCGTCTTCATTGATACCTGACCGTACTGGTTGACTCGATGTTGCTCTACAGTCTTCCTCAACCAGTAAATCCGATTCGGAAAGAGTTGAATGTATAGGCGCACTCGTTGGTTGACTATCGTTTTTTCTTTCCATTTCAATCTTTCTCATAGTAATGACTTTATACGTATTGAGTAAATGGTCCTGGATAAAAAATAAAGAAAAAATGGACAAATATGTGAGACCTGTTTGTAGATTTAAAAAAAAACTGTAGCATAAATAGGGTAACGTATCATTTGGGAAGTACGCCCCATTCCTGTTCGCAATGGTTATTACTCGAGCGCATTACAACCGAATTGCTTGGTTTTTAGAACATGGTTAGTATTTGTAGATACTAGACTGCGGAGTGATGTAAACAAACAAGCCATTTGGTTGGACTGCGGTTGAGTTATTAACCCTGAGGACAGGAATAGGGGATCCTGCCCGAATGGTCCTTTTCCTACTCATACGATGCAAACAATCAATCTCACAGGAGCAAACATAATATATACTTACGATTGCTATGTTTTTCTGCTCACTAGTTAGATAAGGCGTGTCCTTGAAGTTAAACCGTGGATCCATAAAAAGCCCGACAAGGAATGTTTTGTTTTCGAACAATTTGTCCTTCCGTTTGGATAAATTTTCTATAAGAGCTGACGCAAAACTATTCGTGTGCCTTAGTTTTTGCAGTGCGATGCGAGCTTCTATCCAATAATATCGATACAAATCAATTGTAAGTTTTTCAGAAGCGTGACCATCGGTTTGAATGCTTTACAGAATTCCTCGGCAAATCTAATCAAAGATTTCTCGATGTTGTATTTTAGATCAACAATTTGTATTTGTTTTTCAAGAAGTACCAATTGCAGGAACGAGTCAATCATAATAGGTGTGGTTCCCCAACGAGTATCACAATCCAGTACCTGCACCGGGGCATTGTGAATTTGGAATATTGGCCGAAAAACTATAGCTTTCGAACGTTTCACTACCTTACGAATTTCTCTTAGATTTGTTTCACAATTCATTTGTTTGATTTAATCTTTGATGACTAAATTCACAGTATGCGCACCGCAACTCATAACTTCAATAGTTGAGCCCGGAGCAAGATGCTCAACCATTTGTTCTTCACGGATGATGTCAATTTTACCTGTTGAAATATAATACATTATAGCTAAGCGAAACAAATAAAACAATACAATATTTTACAGTGATCGTTCGACCGCACCCTAACAGTTAGTTCTTCGCTAATTCGGGACTTTGAGATATTGACTATATTATATTGTAAACAAACATAGGCCTTTTCAGGTGACATTGTCGAGACTAGTCTTGATAATAATTGCTTTATAACCATTCAAACGCGAAACTGTCATTTTCATAGAAAAACTGTCAGTTTCCAGCAAAATCAGCTGAATTTGAACGTCTCGTAAAAGTGTTTATTGTTTTATCGGTTCCGTAGAGTTTAATGTTTTTTTCTGAAAAACTAATGCCATGTTTTGAAAAGACAAGTGAAATGAGCAACTTGACGGGAAACGTGTTAAAAAATGTTATTAATGTCTAATATATTGCTTTTAATATATATTATTAAAAAATACAGGAAACATGTCTCACCGAACTCCTCATCATATTTTTCCATTTGAGTCAACCCACTAGCCGCATCGTAAAAGCCTCCCCCGTTATGTTCTATAAATTGATCAATCAGTTCGGCTTGCTGCTCCTGAGTTAAAATTTCAGCTGCGTTCAGCATGTTGCTACCATTGTCGCTAGATATCGAGTACACTTGAGTTAAATCCAAGTGATAAGCATCAAGAATCAATTTGATTTCATCCACTATATTCAAGGCCGTATGCCGTCCAGACATCTCGATCATTCCTAAACACCACACTTTAATTTTACCGGCATCGATTGCTTGAGCGGCAATGCAGAGGACACTGTGGCCAAACCGACTAGCAGCGTCGACGATGACGTTAAACGAACGGTGGCGAAGGATCCTTGATATCCTGGATCGGATAACGTTCGCAGCTTCGTTTACCCATTTAACGGCAGATTTTCGATTAACAGCTTGGTTAAGAGCCAGTTCGCGAGAAGCGCGACCCCCTTTCCAAGGGAGGTTGCAACGATGTTCTCCGATTTGGATGAAATTTTCAGGGTTTGTTCATATATGTAAGAGAAGGCATTTTGCAAATTTTCAGATTTTTTCATTGAGGGGAAGTGGGGTAAAACGGCCCTTCAAAAATTATTGTTCAAAAATCGCCAAAAACAAAAAAATGCAATAACTTTGGCAATGAGTGACCGATTTTGTTTAAATTTTGCACGTTTTTTCTACTCAATTAGTACTTTATACCAAGTGGTTAATAGGGTTATAAAGTTGTTTACTTTAGGAGAAAATTGACTTTTTCGATAAAAAATGGTCGTTTTTCCAAAGGGAATATTTTTCACCAACAGATCTAGGATAAAAAAACTAAACCCGTAAGGCAATTAAGGAACTAAAGAGCTTTCATCTCACATATAATTCAGAAGCGCCAACTAAAGAATTTCTTAGAAAATCGCAATTTTCTGCAACACTGTTTATTCTTAAGAAAGTTCGCACAAATTTCGACCCTACTTATGTTGATGTTTTTCGATCTGGTGAAAACTGTCCAAACTTTTTTGTCTCAGTTGAAATTAAAAATCAGAATTTTCTATTAGGGGAGTGTAGGGTAAAATAGTCCTTTAAAAATAAATGTCAAAAAATACATCATTTTTTTATGTGAGTTCTAGCAGAAAATACATAAGTTTAAAAACACTTCTTAGATTTGATTATTCCGACCCAACTGGCAATTAATCTAGTGATTTTGCTAGTTTGCTTCGAAATTCTTCCAAGCTTAGTATTTTTATGGTTTTCTATCTGTCAACAATTAAATCTTTCACAATCTCTCAATCTCAAAAAATAACGTGAACTAGTCAACTAATCATGTCATTTCTATAATATTCCGGCGGAGGTATTGTAAACTTTGCGCCGTCTTAAACTCCCGTTCAAAAATATTGTTCCACCAAAATATATTCCCACCAGTTCTTCCATGGTGACGTCTTAATTGCAAGAACGATGCATGGTTCAAGAACGACGTAAAGCAAAATCCAATGCTTTAGCTAGTTTCCATCCATTCGGAAGTGAGAACATTTGTTTTGGTACTTTGTTTGTTACATTGGTACTTCAACACGGTAGTCTATTCCTCGGTGAAAAAAGCAATAGATAGATTTCTCAAAAAGTATTGCAAGCTGTTACTACCCAAGTACTACTTCTTAGCAAACCACACCTTATGGTTTGTTGGAAATATGTTCATATAAGGTTAGTATAGATTTCAAGAGAAAAAGGCTGATATTTAAGGCATCCTTTTTACAATCAACTACACAGTTTTGTTGAGGTACTCAAGCACTTTCAGGTGGTGTAAATTAAGCCGAGAATAAAACAGTTTTGCTTGGTAATCTTTAAATTAATTGATTAAGCGATCATACTTTATCTATGAGTGTAGAAACGTGTATCCTAAAATTTGAAGTATTTTCATGAGGGGTGTGTTTTCAAATCGTCAGACAATTGATACACTATCCTATTCAATAGTATACACATTACATTGTTACGCTCTCCTTGTAAAAAATCAGCTCGTTGTAGAAAAAAAGGTTTCTCCCGTATTGTGCAAAATGAATGAAACTTTGTTACACTTTGGAGTGTTTTTACACAGTTGTGTAAACATAGAATCGAGGAGATTCCGTTACCTATGAGATAAAATTGTCCAACTCTTGAAAATATATACACCCGATTAGAACTGGTATAGTCCATTCAGTCAAACATTTTGTTCAGATTGTATCTCTGTAATATTGGCAGTTTGAAGGTGAGTAATTCAAAATGTATGAATGGTACACGGTTTGACGTTTTTGCACAATAAACTTGCAGAATTTGGTTTAAATTGATAATGATGGAGGATGAAAGAGAGTTATGAATACCACACAATCGTTACAAGCTACAAAAACAAGCCTTCGCTAACCTGATGCAAGTAGGTACAAAAGAAAAATATAAACTGAGAAGCAGCTCCACCAACAAGCTACACAGATAAAAATATGTTGTGATTTTAAATGTATTTCCATGCACATGTTTGAAGCATGTAAATAAACGCAACATTCAATCGATCTTACTATTCTTTTAAATCGAAATAAATTTAAACGGTGCTTGCTTGCAAAGTTCAATCAAATTGAATTGAATATCGAATGTTAATTCGTTTGATGGGTTCAGCTGCAATTTTACACGTCGTTGAATTTTCAATTTTTTGTTGTGTATGTTTAAACGTTACGAACTTGCTCATTTGCCGTTAAGAATAATTGTTTTTTTTTTTCGCATAGCTGTAAAAGCAACATCAGTACCGGTACCCACAGTAATTGTAGCTGATTCAAAAATATATCAACAAGCACTTTCGAATCCGTTCATTTTTGTTTCAGTTTGCGAAGAACGTGTTAATGTTTAAGGAACTTATTTTGGTCCTATTTGACTTCTGTTGAAAATTGTTCTGCAAATAGTTTGCTATCTAATATAGATCAGCGAAGGATATACGTATCTATTGAGACGAAAAATATAGATAAATTGAACGTAAGAAGAAACAGTTTTTTAAAACTTATGTATTTTCTGCTAGAACTCACATAAAAAAATGATGTATGTTTTGACATTTATTTTCAAAGGACTATTTTACCCTACACTCCCCTAATAGAAAATTCTGATTTTTAATTTCAACTTGGACAAAAAAGTTTGGACAGTTTCCCCCAGATCGGAAAACATCAACTTAAGTAGGGTCAAAATTTGTGCGAACTTTCTTTTGAATAAACAGTGTTGCAGAAAATTGCGATTTTCTTAGAAATTCTTGAGTTGGCGCTTCTACATTATATATGAGATGAAAGCTCTTTAGTTCCTTAATTGCCTTACAGGTTTAGTTTTTTATCCTAGATCTGTTGGTGAAAAATATTCCCTTTGGAAAAACGACCATTTTTTATCGAAAAAGTCAATTTTCTCCTAAAGTAAACAACTTTATAATCCTATTAACCACTTGGTACAAAGTACTAAGTGAGTAGAAAAAACGTGCAAAATTTAAACAAAATCGGTCACTCATTGCCAAAGTTATTGCATTTTTTTGTTTTTGGCGACTTTTGAACAATAATTTTTGAAGGGCCGTTTTACCACACTTCCCCTCAATGAAAAAATCTGAAAATTTGCTAAATGTCTTCTCTTACATATATGAACAAACCCTGAAAATTTCATCCAAATCGGATAATATCGATACAAGAGGGGGTCGCGCTTCTCGCGAACTGGCTCTTAAGTTTATGCTGCGCTTTCCGCACGGCTTACGATGGACACGTGGTAAGTTGAACCTTTTGGCAACGGTTTTATGTACCAGACAAATATGTCTTTTCAAGTTATATTTCGTCCTGCCTGCGAAATTGAAGAACATTAGGTTAGCTTTGTCGCTCAGGTTTGAAATTTGCAAAACTCGACATAGTGAAGCTTGTGAAGGAATAACCAATTTTGCGGTTCAATATTTCCATTACTCATTGTTACGTTCAAAAAAGTAATTACACAGAAGTATTAAAGTTGTAGCTTTTCAGTTTTAAATCAAGTGACGATTTCGAAATTCCCGTATAAAGTTGAAAAATAATTTAATTAAAAACTAATTAATGAAGGATAAAATGAATAGCTAAATTAAGAACAGCTTATTTCAGAATAGGCAAGTTTAAATTATTTTCATTAGTTTTCTAAATAATTCCACATAACTTCGTTGCCCAATCCTTTGCAATAAAGGATTTGGCTGTTTCTCAACATCGCATTCCTTCTTCTATTTCTACTTCTGTACCATTACTTTTTATCCTTAGGGGTGGTTCAAGTATGACGTCCACTACTTTTTGAGACTTTGAGACTCCCTCCCGCATTGCTTTTTTGTATACCAAGTGTATGCACTGTCACAAAATCTTGGACCCCTTTCCCCTCAAACTGTGCGCGTCATTTTATATCGGCCCCGTATTTCGAATAATGGAAACAACAATTTATGAAACAGTACATAGTTCGGAACCGATTTGCGATTTTTGCGTATATTGTAGACAAACATTGTTGTAGGGATTCCGTAGAATGCAAGCGTTTTTCTCCAAAACTAATTACCTTTCCTGAAAGGGGAAAACCTATTCTGAAGGGTACATACCGTTTTCGTAGGAAATACATATTTTAGCAGGAATTTTCCTTCCAATGTTTGTTTACATAAACATGTACGCCCAAATCGCAAATCGGTCCCGAGTTCTTTTGTAGTTCAGATAACATAAAACTTTTAATCTTACCTTTGAGGGTTTTGTTGCACATTTTACATTGCGAGTAATTTTCGCCATCATTATAAACGAAAAAATTATCCAAGGAAAAATCCATGGCATCCCCGATATTATCCATTATTTGTTATAAGTTTTTAATTTGATTTTTTTCACTGCGAACTGTTGATTGCAACACAAATCCGCTTAACTAGCAACTCTATAACCAGAGACTGGCGAAGTGAAAAACTCTCGTGTAGCAACGTATTATCAATTCAGTAGAAAACCGAATTAGCCGCCAGCGAAGTAACGTGTCGGATAATAAGCTGTCCTCAAGGCCTTCAAAACAACCGAATTTGACAGTTCCATGCTTAAATATTGATATACAGCTGTAAATAAGTTCAGTATTGAGTTCGACACTGTCACATGAAAGGCCACCACTTTTGACGTTTCATTTGAAAACAAAATGTTGCATCATCTCATCTCTTATACTCTTTTTACTTCGTACACAGTTCGAACGAAACCTGTAAATTTCCGTTCAAGTAGATGTAACAAATTGACCTCCGTGTTAAGCAACGTAAGGTTATAGGTTATTTTAAATTTACACGTGCTGTAATTTACGAGTTTATATTTTTATAAGAAAATAAAAAAAATGCGGCCAACATGGGAATCGAACTTCAATCCGCAGAGTGAGAGGCCACCTCGTTAGCCACTCGTGCATTTCAACTTCTTGAAAGCGAGCCGACCAAAGAGTATCAAGTTAAGCGTTCTGTCGATTTGATTATTCTTCATCAGACTGAACGATAACTTAAATTTACATGACACGGAAACTTCTTCGAGACGTAAATGTTTGAGACTCAGTATACTGAATACATCACAGATTTCTCGAAGGGATGTTATAAAATCATTGAGTTACAGCGATGAAATGCTGCGTTATGAGAGCCACTTTGTACAAACATTCGAATATTTCAATTCGATTGATGCTTATATGAATAAAATAAGCGCCAGCTGCGGTTTGCATGAAATGGAATGGGATTTGTTTTGATTTGTTTTGACAGCCACGTTCTCGCACAACAAGGTTTCCGTTAGACGCATGTAAAATTAAGTCATGTTGAATGGAAATATCAACGATTTTATCGTTTACATCACAAAAATTGAAAATTATGATCTAGTACACATTCTGTTACCAAATTTTACATTCAGTAAGGATTTCCGTCGTGGCTAATTTTCAGAATATTTTACTATGTACTATAGTAAGAATAATACAACTTGCGAAACGTACCTTTGCAGCAATGTACACATATGGGGTCTACACCGTCTACACAGAACACGTTAATCTAAATCTTCGCAGTGATTCAGCTAATTTATTTTCGCTCTCTTTTACTCTGACAAAAGTTTTACTTATTTTTAGAATGATTTCTCTGAAATCTTAAAACTGTAGAAATAAAAAACCCTAATTGAGTTCAATCCTGCCAACTCAATTTCGACTTTAGACAATAAACACAAGGTTGGTTCCCCGTACTGATGTTGGGTTGTTTGATTCTTTTGTTTTCGACAACAGTAAACAGAACTCAAAGGTTAGTAAAACTACTCAACACTAGGAACAATTTTGAGTAAAATGACTTTTTTAACACTAGGTAGTATGCCTTAAGCCAGATGCAAACAGTGTATCCAAAGCTGAGTTTAGTATACCAAAGGTTTAACCCTGGGAGCTGCGGACTCGATCGAATCCAATTTTCAAGATATTTTGCTTGAAACTCGCAAATTTCCTCTCAGTGTTCACTGTACAGTGTACACGTTACGATTTTCTCACATTGAATTATCATTATGTTTATCTTCAAAAATTAATTACAAAGATTTCGTCAATTTACCGCATAGTATAAATTAACGTGGCGAATGTTAAATTAATTCATACCCTCCACTTATGTTGAATCCGTCGATATATTTAAAATGACGCCGTAAAATTGAAATTTGTTAAAAATGAGCTTTATTCAGTATGAGTTGACAAAACCTCTCTCCATGCGATGGATACTTTTTGACAGCTTACTTTGGAGATTCTTTGACACTCGTTTTGACTCTATCCGCAGCTCCCAGGTTTAACCTAATAGCTTCATTCAACTCAAACTTGAGAATATATGAATTTACCCAAATCTGAGTTGGGCAACCTCGGTTGGTTTCATGCATATTCTCTACACACTCGTTTCAAATCTCTCAGAGACTGAGTGAAATTGTATTGCCGTCTCTTTTTTTCCCACGGAAAAGTTACTCAATTTTCGTAAAAAGTGGAACTACTCAAAACGCTTGGCAAGTGTAACATTTTTTGAATTGGAATCTTGTAGGATATTGGTTAATCTACACTACTGCTGACTAACAAAAACATAGTGAGATTGTTTATTAACATTTGCTTCATAAGTCGCTTCATACTACATGCTAAGAAGTCGCGATGCACCGCATATTACCCCCCTGGTCCGTGTATAATAATTCGAGTAAATCTGTGGTAGCGTGTATGAAAGATAATGATAAGATCTGCTGCAAGGTCAACCTGTCACATTATCGTCTTATGATGCAATGGTATTTAATGTGTCACGCAAATTGAAGTGTCAAAAAAGGGTTTGTTGATCCAAGTATTTTCTAAAATGTGTATTAATTGTTTCTTTATTCATTTCTTATTTGTTTTCTTATATATCAATGTCTAGAAATGAAGAAAAAAAGAATATGCTTGAAATTACGGCCTAAATAAGTTGTAGTTGCTGCTATTATTCATCTTCACGATAATTCGAAAAGGTATGTTGCATCTGAAAATCGACTCAGAAAAAAAATCACCTGTGTCTTAAAACTCATCACAATTCACAAGCAACCTTGAAGCAAGTGTTGTTAGATTGAATTGGGATGCTGTTCACCTGGTCAAAATGAATATTGACTTACTTGATTTTTTTAAAGTAGTGGTGCTCATAGATATTTGACCAATTTTTGATTGATAACGGCGAAAAACGCAATCGTAGATAATTACTTTTTTCAATGATTTGTACCACTTCCGGGTAACTTAATCTTTAACCCATAATAGGGGAAATGACGGCTTTGTTCTATTACTGTCAGGGGGGGTTTTGTTGACCAAAATTTATGAAATTTGGCCACATTATTAGATAAGCAAAAAAAAATTGTGCCAAAATTGAGCATAATTAGTTATAGAAAATCCCCCTGACAATAATAGAACAAAACCTGCCAAAGCCATCATTTCTCCTAGTTGATCTCTGGGCTGATTCAAATATGACGCCACATTTTTAGATTTTCAGACACCCCCTGACCCCTCTGTCACGCTTCTTATATACCGACCTATGCACTGCCAAGCCCCTCCAAGCTGTAGGCCCCTCTCAGAAATTAAATAACACAACAAAATGAGCTTTTTCATTCACACGAGTCAATCAAAATTTAATGCAAATGCAATATTTGATGCTATTTAAATCTTTTGCATTTTTCGAAGATATTATGTTATACAACAGGGGGCTTCCGTGAAGCGTCTGCTACAAAACAACCTACAGGAGGTGGCTTGGTTCGATATCCGGTTCGGAGTATGAATTTTCTACAAATGCAAGCATCAGCGGGCTTCGAAACATCGCACCTTATAGTAATGGGAATCTTGAATGAATACTAAGAAACGACGCTTTAATACTCCAGTTTTAGGATGCGATACCGATAAAGAAGGAGTTGTAATATAAGATTCATTTGACACGCCATGAGAAAATATAGATCGCAATACTTCTTCATATAGCACAATACTCTAGTAATTTATAAATGTTTTATTAGACACTGTTAATTTGATAATCTGCCAAAAATCAAACTACCAAGTGGCGTTATTATTGTATCCTTCACAACAAATCTACATTTATTTTATTTGATAGAGTTTCATTTATAAATCATTTAAACCTTTTTCCTTTCTTGTTGTACTTATCATTCGTTTTGTATAGAAAATCATTGAAAACTATATTTTTTTAAGTAACATTTTTCAATTTGATTTATCGCGTGAATCATCAATATTCCATCTTAAAATAGGTTAAGAGCAGTATAATGATACATTTTTAGTTATTTTATACCCTTCAGTATATAAAAATGCGATCTTTTTTAAAACAAGAATACTTACTCACACTCACGCTAAAAACCAAATGAGCAACTTTCCTCACTCAGGCGTGAGTTTTCTCACGCGTGAGTACTCACAATACCTGTGAGTACTCACGCGTGAGTAATAGTGGTTCAACTCATATGAGTGAGTGAGTGAGGATGAAACAAGTCATGCTCAGTGAGTGCATTGCTCACTCATTTCCCAACACTGCCGATTTTGTCGCAACAAGTTGCATTCGATAGGGGACAAAGCTTAGTTGATCACTATTGAATTTGATAACGATCGACCATTGCGTTCAAAAGTTATTAATAAAATGGAATCGAACTATATAAGCGCCATATAAGGTTGGTGTTTTGACTAAATGCGAGAAAGGCAGTATCACCACTAGGTGAATTAAGTTGGTTTTTTTTTAAATAAATAAATGAACAAGTGTGCAAGCATTTACAAGGAACTTGTACTATGTGAAACCTGAACCTAATTGCATGTTGGGAAGTATAAGTTCTTGATTACAAGTCCTAGAAACCTTGCTTTCAATGTGCATTCCAAATTAGTTGATGCAGATGTTCTAGGTTCTCCAAATTGTTCTGGAGTTCAGATCACTTGGCCCAGCAAGTCAACTACGCCTGATATCCATATAAAATCAACCCAGCATATCCATACATGTCTCTAGAGCTGTTGCCTATTATATACAGTTCAAATTAGTTTGATGCAGATGTTCTAGGTTCTCCAAATTGTACTGGAATTTAGCTCAATTGGCCTACAAGGTCCACTACTCCTGATATCAAACTGAAATCAACCTATCATGTTTTTACAAATCCCAAGTCCTTGCGTATTATATGCAGTTCAAATTTGTTTAATGCAGATGTTCTAGAGTCTCCAAATTATTCTAGAGTTAAGATCAACATGTCCACACGCCCGCCTATAAAGTAAAGCAACTAAAGTTGGACTGGTGGGGAATGCATCGAAAACAAAGTACATGCTTGTGGGCAGAGCCGAGCGCGACAGGGCCAGAATAGGAAGCAGTGCTACGATAGGCGGGGATACCATCGAAGTGGTCGATGAATTCGTCTACCTTGGATTCATGCGGATGATAACAATGTTTGGGAGGATTCATCACCGTGAGATTCTTGTTTGATAATAATGTTAGTCGTGAAATAAGAAGGCGCATCATCTGTGGAAGTTGTGCTTACTACGAGCTCCAGAAGAAACTGCGGTCAAAAAAGACTCTCCATCGCACCAAATGTGTCATGTACAAAACGTTTATAAGACCGGTAGTCCTCTACTGACATGAAACTTGGACCATGCTCAAGGAGAACTTGCAGGCACTCGAAATATTCGAGAGGCGGGGGCTTAGAAACATCTTTGGCGATGTGCAAGAAGACGGTGTATGGCGTTGAAGCAAATTTCTCAAATTATCTGAGCGCAGATTGTCATGAAGCGCACTACCCAATATGAAAATGGATGCATCCCTTGTCATCGAAAGCTTTCAATTGTTTACTATGTACGTACATCTAAAAGAAAGTTTCCGTGCAGGAATAATAGAAATAAATATCCTTTTGGACTAACATAGAACTAAACAAAAGTGAAATATTTTTAAGAAATGGTTTTAAAATCACATCTCTACATATGTGTTTACTCTCGTGTTCCACGTCCACGGGTAATCATATATTTAACATAGTCAACTAAAACATATAACCACTAATTCTGTACCTACATTAGCCTCGTTTCGGTTTTACCGCTGTAACCCGAAAATGCAAAATTCTAAAATTCCATCAACCACACACACAGCCCAGAGGCATCAAGTTGCTGCAAAATGTCTGTGAAGTACCAAGTACATACCAAGAACCGTGTGCATGTGATGTATTTGCCGTTCCCGGGGAAAGAACTTGCTTAATTATTCATCAAGCTCTTTACCTCTTTCAATTTCCACACACACACCGAACTCACGCTGTCCCTCCGAGCCCCCAGTAGTAGCAACGGATGGCAACGAAACTGATGGTGGTGAACTGTGCGACTTTCTTCGGCACAATCCCCCAGAAGGCAGCCAGCAAAGTTCCAGAAACTTGGCCATGTGTGCTCTCTGCCAAGTTCGAGTCGAAGAGATTCATGTTCTTCACCGCTGTTCCGTTCTTATAGTTTGTGGCTTCCGCCACAGGCGATTCCAGGTAGAGCAAATGAAATTTCTGAAGTACATACTCCCTAGCTTATTCTAAGATGCAGTCGAATCTGCTTTACTTGCATCACGTCATTTCTATTGCGCCACCTTCTACAGTGCTATTCGGGCGATGTAAATAAAAAAGATTTGAAAATAAATAAAATTAAAAGACTAAAAGGGTCCCTAATTAGCCTTGCGAGCAAAGACATTGGATAAACAATCCGAAGAAAACGAGTTCGATTTTCGATCCTACTAAAGATGTTATTAGGTAGGAATCACTTCCTATACCCTGATCATAGTGAATCCGTTGCTTTCGCAACACAAGTTACATATTCATGCAAACGGCAGGCTTAGAAAAGCGTTTAATGAAATCTGTGGGAAATGCTGGTAGAACACTGAGCTGAAAAATGAAGAAGTTGAAAGAAAATAAAAAGTCACTGTTTTGGTTGGTATATAACATTATGGTTGTCCGGGCCTTTTATTAGAAGTTTTGTTTTGGTGTGATCCTTTGGGTAATAGCTTTAGTGTACGACAAAAGCAAAAGGTGGTGAAGAAGGAGAGGAGTGCAAGAAATTTGGGAAATTGATTTTATTTTGTTCGGATTCCCAATTTGAAGCTATTTTAGAACAATAAGTTGTCGAAACCGATAGTTTGAAACTGGTGATGGGTTTCCAGGTAACTATGACTTTCTAAACCATCTTGAGCCTGTGCCTGCCTATGGACCCTCTCATCATCGCAGTTTGGGACCGCATATGTACCGTACAGGCACATGATCAGACAGGCAGGGCACAACCAGCGCAGCAGCCCCCACAAAGAGCATGGTTTCGAAATTTCGATCTCGCACATGAATGCATATTCCACTTTTCCCAGACCAAAGCGACTTACCACCTCATAAGACGTATCCCCGCAACGGCAACGACAGCAACGACGATGATGATGATGACGACGACGTCGTTGTTGCCGTAGTTTCTGGGAGGCATACTGCGAATGGATGCCTGCATGGATGGTTGGACGGATGGATGAATGGATGGATGGATGGATGCATAGATGGATGGGTAAAAGTTCCTTTTGTTGAAAGTTGCGAAATATACAGTGCAAAATTTATGCAAATGAAAGGCCCTCCCGCACCGTCGAATGTGGCGTTTGTGTGCTTTTGAGCAAAGCGAGTTGGTGCTTTTAGTGTGGTTACATTTATTGTGGCGAAAGTTTAGGTGTGCATGGAATGTCGAGCAGCATTCTGTGTTCAGTGAAAAGACGAGGGTGAGGAATTTCCGGAAAATGGTCTCTTACTTGTATACGGTACACAATATTTAGACGGCCGTACATACAATATTCAATCTATTTGTAGAGTATTTTCAATCGAGTCTCTTGACCGTTAAACGATGCTTGAGCTTTGTAATATATTCTAATGCACGATTCACATCAAGCGCGAGCTAAATCTCACCGGACTGAAGGCCCAGATAATCTTTCATGATTCTACTCATAGTTTGCGCCATTGCATGATTTTTTCGTGTTCTTTTTTGTGGAAATAACTTCCTTCGCTTAAGCCTAGTACGCTGCTCATACGGAGAGAGTTCAAGGAAAATTTAGTCAAATTACCTAAGCAAATTTGACAGCTGATCAAGTATGGGAGAAGTGCAAAGAGAAACGTCACTTTTCCTTGCGGAATAATGGTAAGGAACAAGGAAAAGTGACAGCTCCATTTACTTTACATAGCAGGCGTTATCAGCGTTACGAAATTTGCTCTACTTGCCACCTCCGTAGCTCTGCTCAAGGAATTTCAGAGGCGGAATTATTTCTTGACCATTCTGTGTCATATCTATTTGCACAATACTTATGAAGTCCGTATTGTGCTACCCTTTAGGTACAACAATGGATATTGATTCAATATATAAACATACAACACCGTGAGGGACCGAAATCCGTCCACCTTATTTATTTATTCAGACTAAGGCCGAAGTGGCCTGTGCGGTATATAAGAGTCTTCTCCATTCGGCTCGGTCCATGGCTACACGTCGCCAACCACGCAGTCTACGGAGGGTCCGCAAGTCATCTTCCACCTGATCGATCCACCTTGCCCGCTGCGCACCTCGCCTTCTTGTGCCCGTCGGATCGTTGTCGAGAACCATTTTCACCGGGTTACTGTCCGACATTCTGGCTACGTGCCCGGCCCATCGCAGTCGTCCGATTTTCGTGGTGTGAACGATGGATGGTTCTCCCAACAGCTGATGCAATTCGTGGTTCATTCGCCTCCTCCACGTACCGTCCGCCATCTGCACCCCACCATAGATGGTACGCAGCACTTTCCTTTCGAAAACTCCAAGTGCGCGTTGGTCCTCCACGAGCATCGTCCAGGTCTCGTGTCCGTAGAGGACTACCGGTCTAATTAGCGTTTTGTAGATTGTCAGTTTGGTACGGCGGCGAACTCTATTCGATCGGAGCGTCTTGCGGAGTCCAAAGTACGTACGATTTCCAGCCACTATGCGTCTCCGAATTTCTCTGCTGGTGTCATTTTCGGCAGTCACCAGTGAGCCCAAGTACACAAATTCTTCTACCACCTCGATTTCGTCACCACCGATGCAAACTCGCGGTGGGTGGCTCACATTGTCTTCTCTTGAACCTCTTCCTATCATGTACTTCGTCTTCGACGTGTTGATGACTAGTCCGATCCGCTTAGCTTCCCTCTTCAGTCTGATGTAGGCTTCCTCCATCTTCTCAAAGTTACGTGCCATAATATCTATGTCGTCGGCGAAACCAAATAGCTGGACGGACTTATTGAAAATCGTACCACTCGTGTCAATCCCTGCTCTTCGTATTACCCCTTCCAAAGCGATGTTGAATAGCAAACACGAAAGACCATCACCTTGCCGTAACCCTCTGCGGGTTTCGAAGGGACTCGAGAATGCCCTGAAACTCGAACTACGCACATCACCCGATCCATCGTCGCTTTGATCAACCGTATCAGTTTATCCGGAAAACCGTGTTCGTGCATTAGCTGCCATAGCTGGTCCCGATCGATTGTATCATATGCGGCTTTGAAGTCGATGAATAGATGATGTGTGGGCACGTTGTATTCGCGGCATTTCTGCAGTACTTGGCGAATGGCGAACACCTGGTCCGTGGTGGAGCGTTCGCCCATAAAACCCGCCTGGTACTGCCCCACGAACTCCCTTGCAGTTGGTGCTAGTCGACGGCATAAAATTTGGGAGAGTACCTTGTAGGCGGCGTTCAGCAATGTGATTGCGCGGTAGTTGCTACAATCCAGCTTATCGCCCTTTTTGTAGATGGGACACAAGACACCTTCCATCCACTCCTGCGGCAAAACTTCCTCCTCCCAAATCTTGGTAATGACCCAGTGCAGCGCTCTAGCCAGTGCCTCACCACCGTGTTTAAATAGCTCTCCTGGTAGTTGGTCAACCCCAGGGGCTTTGTTGTTCTTGAGCCGGCCAATCTCCTCCTGGATTTCCTGGAGATCCGGAGCCAGTAGAATTATGTCCTGCGCGCGTTCTCCCAGGTCCATCACCATACCGCCATCTTCGTCTGCCACATCGCCATTCAGGTGTTCTTCGTAGTGCTGCCGCCACCTTTGGATCACCTCACGCTCGTTCGTAAGAAGGTTCCCGTTTATGTCCTTACACATATCGGGCTGTGGCACGTAGCCCTTACGTGAACGGTTTAACTTCTCATAGAACTTTCGTGTGTTATTAGCGCGGTACAGTTGCTCCGTTTCTTCACGGTCTCGATCTTCCTGCTGGCGCTTTTTCCTCCGGAAAATCGAGTTTTGTCTGTTCCGCGCCTGTTTATATCGTGCCTCGTTCGCCCTCGTGCGGTGTTGCAGCAATCTCGCCCATGTTGCATTCTTCTCTTCCACTAACTGCTCACATTCGCCGTCATACCAGTAGTTTCTCTGATCCGGGGGCACCGTGCCAAGTGCAGCGGTTGCGGTGCTACCAATGGCGGATCGAATATCTCTCCAGCCATCTTCAAGAGATGCTGCGCCTAGCTGCTCTTCCGTTGGAAGTGCCACTTCCAGCTGCTGCGCGTATTCTTGGGCTAGTCTACCGTCTTGTAGCCGCCCAATGTTAAGCCGCGGCGTCCGACTTCGACGCGTGTTGTACACCGTCGAGAGTTTTGAGCGCAGGCATACTGCAACGAGGTAGTGGTCGGATTCAATATTCGCACTGCGGTAAGTGCGGACGTTCGTGATGTCGGAGAAGAATTTACCGTCGATTAGAACGTGGTCGATTTGGTTTTCCGTTTCTTGGTTAGGTGATCTCCATGTGGCCTTGTGGATATTTTTGCGGGGAAAGAAGGTGCTTCGGACTACCATTCCGCGGGAGGCTGCGAAGTTTATGCATCGTTGGCCGTTGTCATTCGATACGGTGTGCAGACTGTCCGGTCCGATGACCGGTCTATACATTTCCTCCTTCCTACCTGTGCGTTCATGTCACCGATGACGATTTTAACGTCCCGCAGTGGGCATCCATCGTATGTCTGCTCCAGCTGTGCGTAGAACGCTTCTTTCTCGTCGTCGGGTCTCCCTTCGTGTGGGCAGTGCACGTTGATGATGCTATAGTTGAAGAAACGGCCTTTAATCCTCAGCTTGCACATCCTTGCGTTGATTGGCTGCCACCCAATCACGCGTTGGCGCATCTTACCCAGCACTATGAAGCCGGTTCCCAGCTCGTTGGTGGTGCCACAGCTTTGGTAGAAGGTAGCCGCTCGATGCCCGCTTTTCCACACTTTCTGTCCTGTCCAGCAAATCTCCTGCAGCGCCACGACGTCGAAGTTGCGGGGATGTAATTCATCGTAGATCATCCTGTCGCAACCTGCGAAACCTAGCGACTTGCAATTCCATGTTCCAAGCTTCCAATCGTGATCCTGTATTCGTCGCCTAGGTCTTTGCCGATTATATCGAGTCGCATTATCTCTTATATTGTTCGTAATGATTGGTTTTCTAGGCGGCTTATTGGGCCTGCGCAAACCTCCTGTCTCGTCGGAGGGCCGTCGTGTCAGGGCTGTTTAGCGTCCCACCTAACACCAGGACCGTCCACCTTATGATTTATAATTAAATTTAAAGAGTATAGAAATAAATAATTTTCAGATATGTTACCTCTTCATATGTATATGTTTGGTGCAATGTATTTCAGCTTTGGAAATAGGAAGTTGGCATTTAACTTTAAATGTAGGGAGGGTCCAGTAGCGTAGTTGGTTGGTTATATTCTCAGCCCCACCACCAAACCCTCGTCAGTCGCCGGATCCGCAGCTCATACGGTGGCATTTTGGGGCACGCGCCTTACCGTCACGGCTGCCTGATGACGAAAGACAACCAGGGTTGCCACATTAAAATCTGTATTTTTCCTTCAGGAGATCTTCGACTCTATATTTCAAGTCAAAAAATCCGTATTGCGAATCTGTATCCTCCTAAACTCAATCAGAATAAATTTTTTACAAAATTATTTTAACCAAGATTTTAACCAAAATTGCAAGTTTGACATCTCAATATTTTGCATTTTTTCATATATTGCTAATAAAAGAATACACCCAACAATGTTTTCTTTCTCTTGGATTGGGATTCGACAATTTTTTAGTGAAATCTGACAAGATTCTTTCTTTATCTATTGTAGCCATATACACAACAACTTGATTAGACCACATTGCTCAGCTATACTAGACAGAAATACTGAATAATTATTTCTGTATATGGCCAGACCTGATTCTTATCTATTATTTCTTAAGATTTTTCTGGGATCACATGTTGTCGTGTTCTAAGGAGACGGCTTCATCCGCATCAGTCGTCTCCAGCTGCTGGCCGATCCACAGCAGCTCGGAAGCATTACTTCTTCCCGCGAAATACAACACAAAACTGAAGGCTAACTCCGCTCATCTGTCACTCACACATCTGGCACTCATGTCCAATGTATAAACCCTCTTATTCCGTTTATATTTATTTTATCATACCCGTCTCAATCCCTACATTTTCCGTCTGTTCTACTCTCTTACAGTTTTATTATCATTATTTTGTTCTACTATTGTCAGTTTCGCTGGTAATAGCGGTATGGTAGTCCGAAGCACCTTCCTTCCCCGCAAAAATATCCACAAGGCCACATAGAGATCACCTAACCAAGAAACAGAAAACCAAATCGACCACGTTCTAACGACGGTAAATTCTTCTCCGACATCACGAACGTCCGCACTTACCGCAGTGCGAATATTGAA
Source organism: Armigeres subalbatus (assembly GCF_024139115.2). Lineage (NCBI taxonomy): Eukaryota > Metazoa > Arthropoda > Insecta > Diptera > Culicidae > Armigeres > Armigeres subalbatus. The sequence goes on from NC_085141.1 coordinate 129,377,834, forward strand.
TCCGACCACTACCTCGTTGAAGTATGCATGCGCTCAAAACTCTCGACGGTGTACAACACGCGTCGAAGTCGGACGCCGCGGCTTAACATTGGGCGGCTACAAGACGCCTACTAGGGCGGCTACTAGCCCAAGAATACGCGCAGCAGCTGGAAGTGGCACTCCCAACGGAAGAGCAGCTAGGCGCAGCGTCTCTTGAAGATGGCTGGAGAGATATTCGATCCGCCATTGGTAGCACCGCAACCGCTGCACTTGGCACGGTGCCCCCGGATCAGAGAAACGACTGGTATGACGGCGAATGTGAGCAGTTAGTGGAAGAGAAGTATGCAGCATGGGCGAGATTGCTGCAACACCGCACGAGAGTGAACGAGGCACGATATAAACGGGCGCGGAACAGACAAAACTCGATTTTCCGGAGGAAAACGCGCCAGCAGGAAAATCGAAACCATGAAGAGACCTGTACCGCGCTAATAACATACGAAAGTTCTATGAGAAGAAAAACCGTTCACGTAAGGGCCACGTGCCACAGCCTGATATGTGTAAGTAAGCATATGCGGTACACTGGATTCTGTTTTTACACGATTTACATTTTCTCAATTTTCCACTCATCCTAAACGTTTAACGTATATTAAATATTATTTGATTTTTCTTTGATTTATTCTGGATTTTTTGAAACATGTTGCGAAGAGTTTGGTGGCAAATTGAAGTCACACGATCAAAAATACGAGCGAAAAAAAATCGTGTAAAAACAAAATCCTGTGTATTTCGAAAAATTTCGTTTCAGGTGGGTCGAAACGAAATTCCGCGGAATTTCGCGGAATTTTAGCATGGCGAAATCGCATTTCTTGATTTCGTTTCGTTTCGTAAAATTACAAAAATTTCGCTAGAAAAAACTAGCTTCTAACGAAATTTAACGGAACTCCGAAACAAATTTAAACCTCATCCATTCTTTATATTATCAAAAATTTTGGCTGCGCCGCTTAACAAAATCGTTAAGTTGTTTTCAAAGGGGAAGAGTCACTTGGCCGAAACCCATTCGGCCGAAAGCCGTTTGGCCGAATGCCACTAGGCCGAACAGACCATTAAGCCGAAACCCATCTGGCCGAAAGTCTTTGGCCGAAAGGGTCGTTTGGCCGGAAGGGTCGTTTGGCCGGAAGGATAATTTAACCGAAAGGATAATTTAGTCGAAAGGATAATTTAGCCGAAAGGGTAATTTGGTCGAAAGGGTATTTTAGTCGAAAGGGTCATTTGACCGAATAGTTCATTTGAAAAGTGAGAAATTGGCAATGAGAAGAGAGACGTCTCACTTCTCACTTTTCATTTTTCTCTTCTCACTGTAAAAAGTGAGAAGCGCGATATGAGTAGTGAGACGTCTCACTACTTCCTTCGTACTATTCACTTTTCACAGTGAGAAATGAGAAATGGAGAGTAAGAAGTGAGACGTCTCACTTCTCACTCCTTATATCTCACTTCTTGCTGTAAAAAGTGAGAAGCACAAAGTGAGTAGTGAGACGTCTCACTACTTCTCACTTTTTACAGTGTGAAGAGAAAAATTCGGCCAAACGATCCTTTCGGCTAAATGATCCATTCGGCCAAACGACCCATTCGGTCAAATGACCCATACGGCCAAACGACCCATTCAGCCAAACAACCCATTCGGCCAATCGACCCATTCAGGCAAATGAACCATTCGGCAAAATGACCCATTCGGCCAAACGACCCTTTCGGCCTTATCACCCTTTCGGCCTAATGACCCATTCGGCCAAACTACTTATTCAACTAAACGACCCTTTCGGCCAAATGACTTTCGGCCTAATGACCCTTTCGAACAAACGTAGACGAATAATAAGAAGGAATAAGTTTTGGCTGTTACGCACTTTTCAAATATCAATTCTCTATCTGTGTATGCGCCTGCCAGATGTGGATAAATAACTGAGTATCCCACTAAATAAAAAAATAAATTCAAGCATAAATGTTTTTGATTTTGAATTAGCTCAATACTATAAAACCACGCTGACAAGACAATATGAAGTATGCTTCAGCATAATTACATTATTCTTAAGTGAACTAAGGTTTTAAACGAAATTTGAATCCGTATAAGAAAAATCCTACAATTTCTATATTTTTCTATACTTTCTGATATGAAAGCGGCATAAATGCTGGGTTATTGCCTAATCGCCTATGGTATATGCGGCGAGAATGCGGTTATTTATCACAGACTGCTTCTTCCGTTATTATAACTCTATTGGTCGTAAAACAGTTATATGACTTTAAGAAAATTATTTTGAGCTTTTTAGTGGAAAGTCTTCACTTGATACGTATTTCGACCTCAACAGTAAGGTCGTCTTCAGTGTCTCGTACTTGACTCGACTTTATTATATGACTTCGAAAAAGTGAAATCCGAATCGCGTACATAATGTAAAACCGATTTAATCAAAATTCCGCGGAAAAAAATTGAAATTTCGTTTCGTTTCGAAAAATTTCGAATCAAATAAACCTTGATTTCGTTTCGTTTCGAAGTTTCGAAAGTAAATCCATATTTCGTTTCGTTTCGATCCGAATCAACATAGACATTTTAAATTTCGTTTCGTTTCGTTCCGTTAGAAAAAAGTGTGTTATCGCATACCCTTAAGTGTAAGGACATAAACGGGAACCTTCTTACGAACGAGTGTGAGGTGATCCAAAGGTGGCGGCAGCACTATGAAGAACACCTGAATGGCGATGTGGCAGACGAAGATGGCAGACGAAGATGGACCTGGGAGAACGCGCGCAGGACATAATTTTACCGGCTCCGGATCTCCAGGAAATCCAGGAGGAGGTTGGCCGACTGAAGAACAACAAAGCCCCTGGGGTTGACTACCAGAAGAGCTATTTAAATCATTACCAAGATTTGGGAGGAGGAAGTTTTGCCGCAGGAGTAGATGGAAGGTGTCGTGTGTCCCATCTACAAAAAGGGCGATAAGCTGGATTGTAGCAACTACCGCGCAATCACATTGCTGAACGCCGCCTACAAGGTACTCTCCCAAATTTTATGCCATCGTCTAGCACCAATTGCAAGAGAGTTCGTGGGGCAGTACCAGGCGGGTTTCTGGGCGAACGCTGCACCACGGACCAGGTGTTCGCCATTCGCCAAGTACTGCAGAAATGCCGCGAATACAACGTGCCCACACATCATCTATTTATCGACTTCAAAGCCGTATATGATACAATCGATCGGGACCAAAGCACGATTAATGCACGAACACGGGATTCGTGGATTCTTTTTCGCAAATTTCATATGAATTTGTTCATTTCGAAACATGCCGAATAATATGCAATTAATTAGTTATGACACAGTTGACTCTCCTTAAGGTCACTCCTGACGGAATCCAAGTTTCAAAGTGCTCGCGTTTTCGGGGGCACACCACTAGATACGGAAGCAACGCACAACTGTAATTTTTATTTTTTCACGCATGCTGCGACGCATCAAAGCTAAATCAACAAAAATGACAGTTGTGTACCACCTCCGTATCGAGTCGTGTGCCCCCGAAAACGCGAGCACTTTGAAACTTGGATTCCGTCAGGAGTGACCTTAAGGTGGCTATACAACAAAGCCACAAATCGGCCATCTTAGAAACCACGTACTTTTTCTAGTGATTTTTCAAGAGCACGAATTGAGAGAACCACATGGGGATAAAACATCCGTAGATCGTTTGCTTACTAACGCTAAACAATCGACTTTAATTTCAGCATTGTACGAAAATTATTACACTAGATTTGAGCTTTTGATAATAGGCGTTGAAAACCGTGTGGTGAATAATCAGTATATGTGGCAGATTGTTTAGGTAAAGCGGTGACCGAGAATTTACTTTATTGTAGATTACATTCTTCTCCAAACAGATCTTATAAGTAGTCATTCTCTTATTAACTAAATCTATACGGGCTGGGCGGATTTGTATAGAGTGTCGGTCTTCCACCGTCCTTAGCCGTCTGAGTATACGCGACCGCATGCGTAGAGCAATCAAACTCATCAAATGCTTTAGCCAAGCAAGCCTTTGGCACAGCAGAGTGTGATTGATTCGCACTCTATACAAATCCGCCCAGCCCGTTGCTGGGAACATAGAGTGTGATGCTCTCGATTAATAAACAATGACTGTGGGTGGATATACAACAGTAAAGCACATGTGAAGATTGACATGTGACAAATCAAGCATCTGAACAATATTCAATTTACAAAAAAGAGTTAACCGCGGTAAAAGTTTGTACTCGGATTCTGATGGCTTTTCCGCAAACGTGACCTTTAAGTGGTCTTGTTGTATGGAGGTTATAACGCCTATCTAGATAGTAGGAGGTTGAGGGTTCGAGTCCTTCCAAGACACGTGGATTCTTTTTCGCAAATTTCATATCAATTTGTCCATTTCGAAACATCTGTATCTTTCTTAGGTAGGTGTCATGGACCTCAGCATTCGCAAGGACCTGACCAAGACAGATCTCGACTGTTGGAGATTGCCTTGCTTTCATTTAAGTGTTCGTGGTTACCCTCAAATCATTTTCAGTGGTAACGGAGAGAAGTGATACTACTCTCATACAATAATGGTACAGATGGACTTGCATCACTTACAAATTTGTGCAAATCACTCATGCTAATGCTGCATGCTGCAATGCTCATGGTAATGTACCAATATTTGCGGTAATATTCATACAGTTGCGTGATCCATTTAAATAATGGTTTTCGCTACAAATTGGAAAATATCCTAAATAATGGAACAGTTGAACAATAATTAGAGGTTTGATTTGATAATACTGTTTACGATTCATAAGCGACTTCTTTCGCTCTAGAACTTTACTTTTGCGTTTTGCTAAAACAAAAACAAATAAAACAGATTTTCTTCCCAATGAATTCAGAATTGCCGTTTAAGGGTTTCGTGGTAAAGAAAAAGATTATGTTTCTCATTAATTATCTCAACCGCTCAGTATTTCAAGTAACCTTTGTTAGTCCACTCACCGGAAAGAGCTTGTTTATTGCGAACATCACAAACTGCCATGTCACTTCCAGGAACCACCAGTCAAGTAAGGAACATCCAAATGAAGATATCGTTAGCATTCTCCGAATGTGTAGTTTATTTATGTCTTGTAATTTGGCAAAACAAACAAATACCTAGACTTCAGTTTGATTATGTGTACACATTTCACATTTCCAAAGGAGTTGGCATGCCGGGCCGGGCAGGATTTAACTAACAAGCACAACTAACGGGTTGTGGGATGTTTTTTTATTTCCCTATTTCGGAGAAGACGTTCGCGTCAGCTGCACAAGACATTGCCGCGCCTCTTCTGTCCTATTTCGGGAAAGGATTGCGGTTGGTTTTGGTGAAGATGATTTTCGCAAATGCTTTCCCAGCGCCACTCATTCGTGTATACTTTCGTGCATGGCAAATGGAACTTTGTAGGCAACATAGGCCGGGGAAAATGTGTGCTCTTATCTAAATGCCAGCACCGAACCGCGCGCGGCAGACAAGTGTGTTGTCGTTCTCGTGCCAGTTCGATGCCGCAAGTTGGGGATAGTAAACTTGTGGGCGGTCGGATAAGGAAAACATTCTAAATAGTGGGTACACACTAGATAGCGGCGGAAGTAGTCTTTTCGTTCTCTTATCGGGGATGGACTGTTTCCGTTCGGTGTTGGCCATTTGGGAGAACGGTTCCCACCACACTGCTAAGACATTTCATAAACTTTTGATTTTCAACTATATAGCGAATATATTGCATTTCTACTTGGCAATTGATTTCGACATAAATTATGTCATTTTCATGAAATTCCAACCACATTTCAGGAAAACGGTTTTGTTCCAAATAGTCCTTAAAACGACTCATATTTCAAACATTGGCGTTTTAGTGCCTTGAAGATATTTTTTTACGGTTTTCCGTACGTAAGACCAAGATTACAAACGAATTCAAAGTCTTATGGATAAAAACTACGTGAATAAGGTTGAAATAGCCATTACAATACGAGTGTTTCGAATATGAGTCATGTTTGGAATTTGAGTCAAAATAGTATTTTCCTCTAAAATAAACGATGCTGGCTGATACACGCCACATAAAAAATATATGTAAAATTTCCCATATTCCAATAAAATGGTCAAACTCTTCTCGTTAGTCATTCCAAATAGGAAAGAAATTAGGTTTTCTCTAATGGTTAAGCATTATTTAACTAAAAAAAACTATAACTCTGCATATTGGTATCAACCCAATTTTCTTCATTTTCACTCCTTTTCAAGCGTGAAGGTGCTCAATTTGTTTTTCAATTTTTTCGCGAATTTCATACTTTTTAAATTTTACACATGTATAAAATGAGCTAGGGGCCTCCTTAGCCGTGCGGTAAGACGCGCGGCCACAAAGCAAGACCATGTTGAGGATGGCTGGGTTCGATTCCCGGTGCCGATCTAGACAATTTTTGGATTGGAAATTGTCTCGACTTCCCTGGGCATAAAAGTATCATCGTGCTAGCCTCATGATATACGAATGCAAAAATGGTAACCTGGCTTAATGAACACTAAGCTGCGAGGCGGCTCTGTCCCAGTGTGGGGATGTAATGCCAATAAGAAGAAGAAGAAGACAAAATGAGCAAATTTCAAAATTTGATGAGTATAGATTGTAAATTAAATTTTTGATGACTTGTGGAAGTGGGTGCTGTAAAGCGTCTCCCTAACAAATATGCATAGAAAAGGGAAAATTAAATAAAACTTTTTTCGGGAGAGATTCGGAACGATCTGGTATCATCTATCAAAATATATTTTGTGTCTACTTTCCGGTGGTTAGTGTGGTGAATTGCGCCAAAGCTGAAAATTGACCTCTTCAATGTTAGAATGAGGACGCTATTACTGTTTTAGATCCTAAGGTCCTAAGACTTGGGCTTCCGGAAGTACTTACTTGAGAAGCATAGCGTATATCAGATGGGAATTTTGACCTCAAAATGAATTCAGCGATCCAAAATTACTCTTAGCTTAGCTTTGAATGGCTATGGTTGCTACTCCGTAATTGAGCAGAATCAGGGAAATTGCACAAAGAATCAACTGAATGATTGGCTGGGATTGTTCTAGCATTCTCAATGTACAAGTTTCAGTGACTCAAATGTTCAAATGATTACTAACGGTGCCGACCACGTCAGTTCGGAAGAAGGAAGGAATATTAATAAATGGTTTTTGTTATTTGAAGACCGTGTTTACCTCTGCGTCTTCACAAAAACCACAAGAATGATTTTATGAAATTTTAAATGAACTTCCTGCACACCGAGCAGGAACACGATCAAACGCATATCAATTGATTTACTGAACACCAAATTGATTTTTTTTATCATTTTCGCGACGACTAAAACACGCACTGCACTTACTTGCTTGATGGCTACTGCAAACTATTGAAGATCGCGCTTGTTTCGACTGGAGCAAAGCGCAATACATGCGCATGAGCCACCGAAAACCAAATAGATATTTTATTATTTCCGCTACGACTAAACACCCACTGCACTTACTTGCTCGATGGCTACTGTCAGCGATCGAAAATTATTCTTTAAAAAATTCGAGCAATAGGTTTTGTCCGGCATTTGTAAGGGGGCCCGCAACTGTGCGGTGTGACGGTGTCACGCCATTGATGATCGGTGGCGGTGGCGCGGAGGCGTGGGTCGGCGTAAACTAATTTTAAGCGCGAAAATTTCTCCAGAATATATCAACTAATTCTTCAGGAAAATTCTCCACATATTCGTTGGGAAGTTTATCAAGAAGATCATCTGGACATACCTCTGGGAAGATCCTCTAGGAATTTATCCGGAAGGTCCTTGAAAAATTACTCTGGAAGGTCCTCCATGAAATTCTTCAGAAGTTCCTCCAGGACTTCTTCTGGAAGTTCCTTCAGGACTTTTTCCGGAATCTCCTCCAAGAATTTCTCCGGAAGTGAGTTCAGTGCGTGATCTCTCATGTTTCGGACAGCAGAACGATCGCGCGGTCGGCCAAATTATTGTGTTCTGCATTGCGCGGCCGGTAATAAAAATAATCAGTTCAGTGCGTGATCTCTCATGTTTCGGACAGCAGAACGATCGCGCGGTCGGCCGAATTATTGTGTTCTGCATTGCGCGGCCGGTAATAAAAATAATCAGTTCAGTGCGTGATCTCTCATGTTTCGGACAGCAGAACGATCGCGCGGTCGGCCGAATTATTGTGTTCTGCATTGCGCGGCCGGTAATAAAAATAATCAGTTCAGTGCGTGATCTCTCATGTTTCGGACAGCAGAACGATCGCGCGGTCGGCCGAATTATTGTGTTCTGCATTGCGCGGCCGGTAATAAAAATAATCAGTTCAGTGCGTGATCTCTCATGTTTCGGACAGCAGAACGATCGCGTGGTCGGACGAAATATTGTGTTCTGCATTGCGCGGCCGGTAATAAAATTAATCAGTTCAGTGCGTGGTCACTATTGTTTCGAAGCGGGCTTGGTAGTCATATGGGTACTGCTTCTGCCTCATACGCAGGAGGTCGTAAATTCAATCCCAGGTCCGTTCCATTCTCCTACTTTGTATCTTTCTCTTTATTTCTCATGTTCTAGCAATCGCTAGAACTGGAAATGGACTTCCATACCGTTTCCATTACTATTCCTATACCTTCAATTTGAGTATTCTAACAGTAATCTGCTAGAATTGGAAATGAACTTATAGAGCTCGTTTCCTACATCCAATTAGAAATTCCATCAGTTACCTTCTCCTATCTATCATTGGCAGCTCGTTAACCAAGATGGACCTCTGCCTCTCCAACCTAACCCAGAAATTCCAACAAATTCCGCATGAACTCGTGGCAAGTGCAGAGGTATATTCGGCTTGCAGTGGGCGAGTAATTGCATCATCATTTCCTCCCCCTTCCCTACATTGACTTGCATTCTGACGTGGCAGGCGCCAGTATGACCTAACATATGAGATCACCAGTACTTGTACATTGAAGATGTGTGCTAGTCCCAAACAAACATCTGTTGGTTCCCTGTGCAAGAACAGCTGATCTGGTCATAATGGAGTAGCAACTACGAGCAGTCAATCAAGCTCAAGCTCAAGCTCAATCTCCTCCAAGAATTCCTCCGCAAGTTCTTTCAGGAATGCCTCCGAAAGTTCCTCCAAGAATTCCTTCGGAAGTTCCTCCTGGAATTCCTCCAAAAGTTCCTCCAGGACTTTCTCTGGAACTTTCTTTAGGTCTTCCTCCGGTAGTTCCGCCAACAATTCCACTGTTAGTTCCTCCAGGAATTCATCCGGAAGTTCCTCTAAGAATTTCTCCGAAAGTTTCTCCAGAAATTCATCCAGAAGTTCCTACAGAATTTCCTCCGGAAGTTCCTCCAGAAAGTTCCTCCAGTAATTCCTCCGGAAGTTCATCCAGGAATTTCTCAGGAAGTCCCTCCAAGAATTTCTCTGGAAGTCCCTTCAGGAGTGCCTCCAGAAGTTCCTCCACAAATTCTTCTGGAAGTTTCTCCAAGAATTTCTCCGAAAGTTCCTCCATAAATTCATCTGAAAGTTCTTCCAAAAATACCTTCAAAAGTTCCTCCACAAATTCTTCCGGAAGATCTTCCAGGAATTCCTCCGCAAGTTTTTCCAGTAAGCTCTCCAGAAGTTCCTCCAATAATTTCTCCAGAAGTTCCTCCAGGAATTTCTCTGGAAGTCCCTCCAAGAATTTCTCTGGAAGTCCCACCAGGAGTTCCTCCAGAAGTTCCACCACAAATTCTTCTGGAAGTATCTTCAAGCATTTCTCTGAAAGTTTTTCTGGAGGAACGGAAAGTTCTTCCAGAAATAACTTCGGGAGTTCCTCCAGAAATTCCTCCGGATGTGCCTCCAGAAATTCCCCTAGAAGCTCCTCCAGTAATTCCTCCGAAAGTTCCCCAAAAATTTCTCCAGAAGTCGCTCCCTCCACGAATTCCTCCGGAAGATCCTCCAGGACTCCGGAAGTTCTTTCAGTAATTATTCAAGAAGTTCCTCTAGTAATTCCTCCGAAAGTTCCGCAAGTAATTCCTCCGGAAGTTCCTGCAGGAATTCCTCCAGAAGTTCTTCCAGAAATTCCTCCGGGAGATCCTTAAGGAATTCCGCCGGAAGTTCCTCTAGAAATTTCCCCGAAAGTTCCTCCAAGAATTTCTTCGGATTTTCCTTCTGGAATTCCTCCATTAGTTCCTTCATGAATTCTCCCGGAAGTTACTCCAGGAGTTCCTCCGGAAGTTCCTCCGAAAGTTCCTTCAGGGTTTCCTCCGGAAGTTCATCCATAAATTCCTCCTGATGTTTTTCCAAGAATTCCTTCGGAAGCTCCTACGGGAGTTCCTTCGGAGGTTTCTCCATGAACTCCTCCAGAATTTTCTCCATGAATTCCTCGTAGATTCCTCATGGAATTTCTATGGAATATTCTCAAGGAATACTTCCGGAAGTTCCTCCAGGAGTGTCTTCAGAAGCTCCTACAGAAATTCCTCCAAGAACTCCTCCACAAATACTTCCGGAAGTTCCTCCAGAAATTCCTCCGCAAGTTCCTCGAAAAATTCCTTCAGGAATCCCTGCGAAAATTTCTCCAGGAAATCTTCCGAAAGTTTCTCCAGGAATTTCTCCCGAAGTTCGTCCAGTAATTCCTCAGGAAGTTCCTCTAGTTATTCCTCCGGAATTTCTCCAGGAATTCCTGCGACAGTTCCTCCAATAATTCCTCTGGAAGTTATTCCAGGAATTCCTCTGGAAGTTCCTCCAGGAAATCCGCCGGAAGTTTCTTTGGAAATTTTGCCGAAAGTTCCTCAAGGAATTTCTCCGGAAGCTCTTCCAGGAATTCTTCGCAAATCTTCTCCAGAAATTCCTCGGAAAATTTCTCGAAGAATTCTTCCCGGAATTCCCAACAAATTCCAACCAAATTTCTCCAGCAATTTCTCAAACGAATTTTGGTTCATTTGAGAACTCCTCCGAGAGTTCCTCTATGAGCTCTTTCAGAAGATCTAGCAAAAATTCCAAGTCTCCCAGGAACACCGGAACATTCTTCGATACGAAATTCACGATTGAACTGTTGTGGGATTATTCAACGGAACTCTTGAAAGATTTCTTGAAACAAGTCCTGAAGGATTTCTTCAAGAAGTTCCTGCAGAAATTCGGAAAGGAATTTCTGGTTGATCCCTACAGAAATTATAGTATAAATTCATGGGGGAATTTTTTGATGGAATTTATGATTTATTTCCCAATAAACCTCCTTGGGCAATACGCGAAAAAAAATTGTGGGTGAGTCGTTGAAGGCATTTCAGTTGAAATTCGAAAAGGAATTTGTATGAATCAGTTCACTCACGTTTTTTAAGGCCATTCAATACGAAAGCAACGCACAACTGTCATTTATATTATTCCAGCTTTGCTGCATCGCTGATGCGTGAAATAATAAAAATAAAAATGACTTGTGCGTTGCTTCCGTATCGAGTGGAGTGCCATCGATAACGCGAGTGAAATTAGTTTTGGATTCCGGAATGCTTGTCCTTACGAAATTCAACTAGGGATTTCTTAAAGTTTTCTACAAATAATTCTCGCTTAACTTTTTATTTTCATGAATTAAATTGAATATTGCAATCAACAGACCAATATGAAAGCTTTTGATTGCAGTAGTCAAATTAATTCATAAAAAATGATACTTGGGTCTTTTTGAAAAGTTAAGCGAGAATTTCTTAAATTCCGAAAAAAAAGATTTCTTAGGCTGCGTCCCATTTCCTGATTTGAAATCGAATTAAACTTACAGCTTGAGCTTGAGCTTGAGCTTGATTGACTGCTCGTAGTTGCTACTCCATTATGACCAGATCAGCTGTTCTTGCACAGGGAACCAACAGATGTTTGCTTGGGACTAGCACACATCATCAATGTACAAGTACTGGTGATCTCATTTGTTAGGTCATACTGGCGCCTGCCACGTCAGAATGCAAGTCAATGTAGGGAAGGGGGAGGGAATGATGATGAGTTCATGCGGAATTTGTTGGAATTTTTGGGCTAGGTTCGAGAGGCAGAGGTCCGTCTTGGTTAACGAGCTGCCAATGTGATAGATAGGAGAAGGCAACTGATGGAATTTCTAATTGGATGTAGGAAACGAGCTCTATAGTTCATTTCCAATTCTAGCAGATTACTGTTAGAATACTCAAGTTGAAGGTATAGGAATAGTAATGGAAACGGTATGGAAGTCCATTTCCAGTTCTAGCGATTGCTAGAACATAAGAAATATAGAGAAAGATACAAAGTAGGATAATGGAACGGACCTGGGATTGAACCCACGACCTCCTGCGTATGAGGCAGAAGCAGTAGCCATATGACTACCAAGCCCGCTATTTCCTGATTTGAAATCGAATTAAACTTAAAAGTGATAAAGTGAAAATCGCAGGTGCTTCCCAATGTAACCGTTCGGGGAATGTTCTCGAGGATTGCTAAAACGGTGGCTTAAGCGCCACTCTCTACGAGAGACCACCGGTCGTGTTTGGTTTGCCCGACTTTTTAGAGACTATTTCGCTCAGGGAAACTCTCGAACGGTTCGCGGAACAATGGTAATAAATCTCGTAACGCATGCACTTACTCCAACTCGTTATCCGTACGAAACATAGGGAACTCAGAGGGAATGTTCGCTCATTCGAGCAATAAAACGGAACGAAACGTAATTTAGTTTAGTGAGTATGTTTTATTGCCAACTGGCGTTAAACGTAACGGGAATTCAACCAACTCAACAAAATTCATTTGAAACTTTCTATATTTTAGAGCATTCATTCGTACTGGACGCGATTAAATCGTACGGAATGGAAAAGAGCAAAACATGGCCATGTAACAAAAAGCTCTTCACGTACCTGCGCAGGATTTTTGTTGACTCGATGCCGGCAGGAACGATGAGGCTTCGATGTCGTTGACGATGGCGACGATAGCTACGAAGATGGCGGTCACCGGCGTGTCCGTACTGCGATTTGGCGCGCAGCGATGGAGATGACCCGTGTGCGATATGGCCGATCTAAAGGTGCGGAGTGAGTGGCGGCTGGAACGGAAGCTTCCGATTTCGATCGGAGAGAGTGTTGTGGCACTTGGCCTGGATTCCCCGGGACGATCGGCTCCGCCGAATAGAGGCACACGTACCCAAGCGACCCGGCTTCGCGTACCTTTCCGGTTCACCGAGCGGGGAGTGGTGCGTCCTCTATCCTTTGGTTAGGATCGAGGTTCGTGGCGTGCAATTGACGACACGCAGAAAGACGAACCTACACTCTCTAAAACACTGGTCCGAAAATGTAACGTAAAGGACCTTTTCGTCGGCAATTAACAACCGACGTGGAAAATTCGCTACGATTGACTTAGCGACCTCACTCACCTCCGTTTGGCTACCTACTTGAGGCGGGCCTTCGCTTGACACACGGGTCGGACGGTCCTCGGACGGTCAACGGACGAAATCGTGGTGGAATACCACGAACGGAATCTCGATGAGACGATGAATGCCGCCGATTAGCGACAGAAAATCCAGCCGTACGAAAAAAGCGCAGGGCGCTGCGTGTCCAACACGAAATCACATTAAATTTAAGGAATTGCTCAACATAATTAGATTTAATTACCTTTTTTCGTACTAATTCACTTTAATAAAGTTATCTGAGCAGAAAACGCAATCGATTGGACCTCGGTCCACTAAACTAGGAAGAAAAACACAGAACATTTAACACCACTTATTTTTTTTAAACTCACTCACTAATTTTACCTTCAAATTAACTAAAATTACTCAAGCAAAATCTTAAACTTTCAAGAACTGAACGTAAGTATTTTATTCGCGCACTTCTGCTCTCCAGCCGATTCGTAGACGAAATGAGCGAGTCTGAGTCGTACTTGCGCCAAGAAATTTTGAATCTTTTGAAATAATTTTACTATTCAACTATTCAAATCTGAGCTATCATTCAATTTGATTGTAAAGCATATTCAAATAAAATTGCGCCAACCGATTGGCATGGCGATCGGAGGCATGGCGCCTGTTTGCCGCCTATTTGCAGCTCACATGCGTGCCATAATGAGTTGAGCTTTTATAACAAATACTATAAACTTGAAATTGATACAGGAACGAACAGATTTTACGAACGCAAACGAAACACGACACACGATCATAAATTAAAACAAAATTCAAAATTAATTTTTGTTTTAACGGTTCTAATCGAATATTTTTATTTAAATTTCAATCGAAATAAACGTAAAACGTTACACCAAAAAGACCGATAAGACGTTGGCGAAAAATAAATTGCCGTCTGTCAAAAGTAATCTTTTTGTGTGAGCACCGTTATTTGGAAATTATTCTACTGTCACTTTTTATTTGGGTTAATTAGAGAAATGAGACGCAGCCTGAAGATTTGTTTTGTTTGGCGAGCAAACTTGTATATCAAAATCAGCTCAATGCTATGTAGTTACTGTTATTGGTAGCCAGTCAATAATTCCTACATACTAGACTAGTGTAATATGAACTTGACTGAAAATATGTATTTCGATAGGATGAGCTTACCAGTAAAAATGCTCTTTTAACTAAATGTACGAAACCCATTGTACTACTGGTTTGATAGATAGGCATTCTTTCCTTCAATTCCTTCAATAGGCATCGGCGTGGTAGAAAATATTCGGCGGCGTGGAAAATGTTTATGCGGCGGCACGCAGACTCATTTTTGACGGCAGCGGAAGCGTGAGAAAATCAACGGCGGTGGCGGCGTGGCGCAGCGGAGCACAGGTCTACTTGGAATTTCTCTAAAAGTTATTTTGAATGCGCCATCCAAACCGATTTTTTTAAAAATAAAATGCTTTTAGCGTTAAAAGTCCTGTTTTTGTTTTTTAACCAGCCAAGAATGGAAAACCGCCATAATATTTTTTTTTTAATCTGTTCTGATTACAGTCACACAGAAAACACCCACCTTAATTTTTGCGTGTCAGTCTAATGTCTAAAGAATCAAGCCTACACAAACTCACCCATTCCAACCCCCTTCCGCCAGAAAGCAGGCGGGAAAAATTAGCGGGGATGTGGAAATTTACGGTCCTGAATCCTCTTTGTTTCAGGATCGAAATCATGCATGGTGCTTGCGGTTCCACTGAGGAATGAGGCTGTCGGAAAATACCATCCGATGGCAGTGGTCCATGGTGGCACAAAGCACACATACTTGCCTGGGCGGCTGCAACTCTTCTGTCGAGCGGAATTCACAAATGCGGGCGTAAAACCGGGTATATTCGTTGTTGGCTGGTGCTCGAAAGCCATTGGACCATGAGTTTCTGGCACTCATTAGGTGGAAGTGCCGTTGGCCCTTGTCGGTTGGTGAACGTATACTTACACATGGGTAAATTAATGATTCTGAACTTATCGAAGCGGGCACTCTTAGTAAAACCGTCGTTGTGGATTGCAAAACTTTTTAGGTATGATAATACTCCTCCAAAGAATCGGTAGCATTATGAAAACTGGAATGCGTTGGAAGAAAGTTCTATTGAGTATTGAAAATGACTCTGATTGAAGAAATTCATTGAAATATTTTTATGTTTACCAAACTTATATTTACCGCTCTAAAATGCTGGCAAATTCCGTTAGGTCTTTTAAAGTACTTGAAAGACTAGCCACATCATTTTGAAAATTGATTGCCAAAAATATTTGAAAATTGATTCATTCTAAAACATTGGTGAAAATTATCCGTCACTCATAGGGATGATATTTAGCTTATTTCTCTATTTTAGTTCTACTCTATCACATTCCATTATAGGTGGTCTAGCTTTTTGCCTGCGGTAAAACGGGTTCGGCTATAGAGTACCAGCAAACCCAAACACAATGTGCTATATCTCGCTTCCGTTGTGATCTCTGCAATATCACATTCTGCCATGTACATTTCGTCAAAAAAGCCGGGCGAAAAAGTAATATTAGGTTACCTATCAAAGTGCCACGCTATCCCTTCAATCGAGCGAACATTCTTCCATCGCCAGAAAAGAACGAACACCCCGAAGCTACCAGGACGGATCATCGGTATCCATCCTTTTCCTCCCGCACAATATCCAATAAACGACGAGGGTGCAAAAAAATCGCAAGAAAAACTGTTTCTCGTTCCGGGACCGAGGGTCCTCCCGGCATCGATACCATTTCCATTTATCACCAAACAGAAGAAATCACCTTCAGTCAGCTTTACGAACACACTCACACGCCATACACCTCATCATCATCGGCAGGAAAGCAGAAGCCATCACTCGGCACCGGAAAACCCATCAGCCCAGCAGGCAGCCTCTTGGTGTGGCCGCTGCCACCACCATGCCACGTTCGATAGTCAATGCCGCTGATGGCAGCCTGTGGCCCCGAACCCAAGCTCATATATTTGTGCCAGCAAAAAATACTCGAAGAAGTACATTAAATTTGCATGCAGAGATAAGGGTATAGAATTTGCGAAAAAAGAAAGTGCTCTCGACGACGTCACATGTCCCAGAGTCTTGCTTTTTCCCTGGCACTCGTTCCTCCTTACCGACAACGTTCTCTCCAGCATTGGAAGGGTGGCCACACGGCGTCCGCAGTTCCATTCTCGGTCGTTCAGTCAGTCGTCCTCTTCAGTCAGAGGTATTGAGCTGTGATGGCGATGGATGGTTTCATTGCTTGCGCTTGCCTTGGGGAAATTCCACTTTCGACCTCTGACAGTGCGGGATGGAACTTTTCGAACAATTCTAGGAGCCAATCCACCAAATTCTAGGAGCTATATCTGAAAACTGACTTTGACAAACTGACTGACTGACAAACTTTGTGATTTTGCAAAACAAGTTTATAGAAATATGTTTTGAGGGCATATGATCTTATGGTTAGATTTCGGAACAATTTGATCAGTTCTGAAACATGGCTTGCAACGTTTTAAGCTTCACGATTTATTAACACAAGTTTAAGGTCACAACAAAGTGCGGGCTCACTACGAGAAGCATTACAAAACCCGTTTAATACGTTAGAAGTCGTGTTGCCGGTTCGATCAGGATGTAGCTTTTTTCCGGCACAGAAGGTTACTCCATTTTATCAATATAACAATTATTTTTGTTTTAATATTCTAGTTTTAAATATATAAAATTTTAAAAAGTTTTGAATATTTTGAAATTTTCAATTTTTTTATATTTAAAAATTGTAAATTCTTTAAATTTTTAAATTTTTAAATTTTTAAATTTTTAAATTTTTAAATTTTTAAATTTTTAAATTTTTTAATTTTAATTTTTTTAATTTTTAATTCTTTAAATTTTTAAATTCGGCATCAACATTTCAAAAGGGCGAAACTGCTTTGGTAAACAAAAGCTTCTCACGTCGCTGGTGGGCTAATTTGAGCCCACCCACGCAATCCAACGCCACTGATGGAAGCAGCGAATCCTCTTCTTTCAATCAATGGTGCTGGATGTTGTGGGTGGGCTCAAATTAGGCCACCAGCGACGTGAGAAGCTTTTGTTTACAAAAGCAGTTTCGCCCTTTTGAAATGTTAACGCCGAATTTTTAAATTTTAATTTTTTTAAATTTTTAAATTTTTAAATTTTTAAATTTTTAAATTTTTAAATTTTTAAATTTTTAAATTTTTAAATTTTTAAATTTTTAAATTTTTAAATTTTTAAATTTTTAAATTTTTAAATTCTTAAATTTTTAAATTTTTAAATTTTTAAATTTTTAAATTTTTAAATTTTTAAATTTTTAAATTTTTAAATTTTTAAATTTTTAAATTTTCAAATTTTTAAATTTTTTAATTTTTAAATTTTTAAATTTTTAAATTTTTAAATTTTAAATTTTTAAAATTTTTAAGTTTTAAATTTTTAAATTTTTAAATTTTTAAATTTTAAATTTTTAAATTTTTTAAGTTTTAAAACCTTTAAATTTTTAAATTTTTAAATTTTTAAACATTTAAATTTTTAAATTATTAAATTTTTAATTTCTTAAATTTTTTAAATTTTTGAATTTTTAAATTTTTAAATTTTTAAATTTTCAAATTTTTAAATTTTTAAATTTTTAAATTTTTAAATTTTTAAATTTTTAAAATTTTTAATTCTTTAAATTTTTAAATTTTTAATTTTTAATTTTTTAATTTTTAAATTTTTTAATTTTTAAATTCTTAAATTTTTAAATTTTTAAATTTTTAAATTTTTAAATTTTTAAATTTTTAAATTTTTAATTTTTTTAATTTTTAAATTCTTAAATTTTTTTAAATCTTTAAATTTTTTTAAATTTTTAAATTTTCAATTTTTTAAATTTATATTTTTTTGAATTTTTAAATTTTTAAATTTTTAAATTTTTAAGTTTTTAAATTTTTAAGTTTTTAAATTTTTAAGTTTTGAAATTTTTAAATTTTTAAATATTTAAAAAAAATTCAGTTCTTAAATTTTAATTTTTTTAAGTTTCTAATTTTTTTAATTTTTTAAATTTTTTAAGTTCTTGAATTTTTAAATTTTTAAATTTTTATTTTTTTTAAATTTTGAGTTGAATTTTCTAAATTTTTGAGTTTTTAAATTTTTAATTTGTTTAATTTCTTAATTTTTTATTTTAAATTTTTAAAATTTTTAAATTTTAAAATCTTAAAATTTCTAAATTTTCAGATTTTTTAATTTTTTAATTTTTGATTTTTTACTTCTAAAATTTAAAATTTTTAACTTCTTAAATTTTTTAAATTTATTAATCTTTTTATTTTCAAATTTCCAATTTTTTTTTATTTTTAAAAACATTGTTATAACCAAATCGTGATTTGAAAGTAAGACATTGTATACAACACTTATGATTCAAATTATTCAACATCAGAAGCCCACAATTTGCTTGAGCTGCAAAATATAGAGAATCTTGTCAATTCATTTTCTTCATTGATTCCATTAATTAGGATTTACATTTGCATGACATTTAAACAAAATAATCATACATGGTTTCCTCAAACAACCAATCCGCACTGTGCTATCTTTGAGCAGCTACCTTCAATAGTCACAAGAATGTGCTGAAGGTGGCCCGAATCCAGCGGCAACACAGACAGGATGCCAAACCCAGGCTGGTCCTCCTTGATGGAAAGGTTTTTTCGCTATTCTTATTTTGACTTTTCATCTAAATTTATATATTTTCTATTCTAGAATGGATCATGTTCCACTTCTTCGTTTCTGGAAACATTTTTGCACGCGATTGTACCTAAATATGTATACATACTTTTACATACATGTGCCAAAATCGCCTCTAGATAAAAATGGGTAGGCATAGGCAAAAAATTGCACAAACTGAGACAAGTGAAAAAGTAAATGGAACATCCACCGATATCCGTTGTTAGTGCGGACGAAGGGTGATTTCAGTTCGCGGAAAAAGCATCGATGATAAAAGTTATGTGTTTATGTCTACCGTATCGGAGTATTTTCCCGCTACGGAGAATCTGCCTGCCAATGGAAGAACTGTAAGGTATCCATCGTACGTGTGGGCTATATGCTGATGGAGGAATTGTATAGGCTTTCCACCGGTACTCGTTACCATAGTGAAAGAATGAAAAGTTACCCCACACGGACCTTGCAATTTTCTCTGCCTTTCGCCGCGTGATATTTCTTCATGTGGGCGTATGAGTAGGATATACTTTAGGGTGAAGACATTGGAAATAGAAGGGTTCGAGGTAAAATTGGACCTTCATGTAGCGGATTTACATTGGAAGGCATATTTAATTTTGTTAAAAACTAATTCTCGCGCTTAGTTTCATAGGGGCGTAACTGTATTGATCGATTTCTCTTTGTCGATGTTTTCTTTTTATTATTGAACCGAATTGCGCTAGTTTGTCGATGATTTAATGGTTTTGTGTGATAAATGATGATTGTATCTTGCACCAGAATCAATAATCACGGTTGTAGCTTTCGAAACAATTGAGTTATTAACAAAATATAAAATCGATTAAGAGAAATCGATCAATACAGTTACGCCCCTATGAAACTAAGCGCGAGAATTGAAAAAAGCATAATGCAAAATTTGCGAAAAGAATTGACGAGATCATGATCATAATTGCCGTACAATTTGTAATTACAGGACTTAACTTATTCAGAACTGCAATAAAATATGGCGTTCGTTATTTCCATATTTTACAGAATAAATAAAACTTAATCTATGAATGACTGTTTGAATGTTTAAATATTTTTTACGTAATTCTACAATTAAGAGGGTTCCCTTTGTTAAGCTTGTGTACATATTATCAAAACTTTTGTATGGACCATAGAGCCCCTGTCTCACTAAATCATATTATTTGGAGCTGACAGATACAAATTATGATATTTTCAGTATTCAAAAATTCACCGATAAAACTTATTTCATTGATACATAACTCTAAAATTAGAAATTGTTATTATTTTGTAAGCCGAATATTTTTATGGAAGTCGAGTATGTTAATTTATGTTGATCCTACACAGCTACTCATTTATGTCACGGAACGACCCTCGCGGGCCGAAGTATAAATAAGAAGCGGGCGAGCGAATAATCAAGTGTAAAATTCATACAAATGCCACACGTGGTGTAAGCAGCAACTGTAATTTATTTAAGCTGGCATAAACCAAAACTCGTAAAATGGCGAAACTTTTCGATGTATACTTTCGCTCGAGTGCCGAAATCGTGCATTATTATCGGAATTCCTTCCATTAAAACCCGTACCAACAATTTCGGTTCAAGTGATCTACCCTCATGTGAAATTCCGCCCAGCACCCTCGCTGTAAAAGCCGGTCATTCGAGCAAGAATCAGCCATTTAGTTTCAAAATTAAACCCTTCCAACCCCAACACCGGGTCCAGGCGTTCGGCAGCCATGCTCGCTGTTCAACTTCTTATCTGCCCGAAAACGCGTACGAGCCATATCTCTGCCCTATCGCAGGCAACATGCGTGCTCATCTCTGCATGGTGCCCTCGCCATTTATCCGCTGTGCCACCGAACATTTGTGCCCCATGACCCGAAAAGAGATAGTAAAATGGTCATAAATTTTATGATCGGTGTGGGACACATCGTTTTCGTCCCCGCGAGCAGTTATGCCCGAATTGAACCCACCCCCTACCCACTGCACAACTAACGGCTTCGCGGTGCTCAGTGGTAGGGAGAGAAAAGGTCCACGAGGTGTCACATGGCATGCATGGGGCGGAACGAAAGTATAAAATAAGACCGTACATAAACATGGCATGGTTATTGTAAGCAAGACAGGCGACAATGACTGCACAAAGCTGATGACGGTGGCGCCAACGCCGGTGAAGTGACAAAACAATGTACGGGGCCCTTTTCCAAGGAGGCGATGTTTTCATCAACGGTCACTTTGAGATTGAGTATTTTATAAATTCTAACGATGAACGAACTAACTATGAACTTATAGTTTCGGCCTATATTCAAATATTCAAACCATAATTCAGGACTGTTGCCCTTTGGCATCTACAGAACAGTAAACTAGAAGTATTCGGGCCGACGACCATTGTAACCAGTCCGGATTGCGGATGAGTTTACGATTTATGCTGAAAACGTCTGAGCCTACGCCTCCTCTAAATTTCCTCCATTAGCTCCTCCGCAAGTTCCACCATTAATTTCTTCGGAAATGTTTTCAAAAATAAACCGGGTTTTTCCCTCAAATTTTCTCAAAAAAATCCATTGGAAAATCATTCAGTAATCCCTTCACAGTTCCTTCAGGAGCTCCCGGGAAATTCGTCCGGTTATTTTCTAGAAATTTCTTTTTTTTG
This sequence comes from Armigeres subalbatus, assembly GCF_024139115.2. Classification (NCBI taxonomy): domain Eukaryota; kingdom Metazoa; phylum Arthropoda; class Insecta; order Diptera; family Culicidae; genus Armigeres; species Armigeres subalbatus. Next base: position 129,399,495 of record NC_085141.1, read on the forward strand.
ATTCCCATGAAAACATCTAAGATTTATCCATGGTAGTTGAATTTTTCGAAGGACAATTCCTTTCAATTGCCCGTGAAAATTCTTTACAGGTCTGTTTTTCGAACTCATATTTTTGTCTGTTACATTCCCCTTTGAAGAAATTCGGCTGATAGTTTCCGTGATTGTGCCACCAATTTGTTTTCTTTTTCGAAACTTTTTAAAACAGGTTCACCGTCTTCGACCAGAGGAACAGACTGAACACTTAACATCTAGCATGAGACAACGGACAGGACATTCTACACAACACCCAGTGGACCAGTGGAGAACTTTTTGCTCTACAAAAAGTTTTCTCCTTACCAAGGCGGAATCGAACCCACGCTCCACAGTACATGGGTCTAGACGATTGGCGTCGCTAACCCTACGGTCACGAAGCCCACAAAGGGAACAAATGAAAATGCAGATTTAGTTAAAAAAAATAAAATGCGTTTGGTGTTAGTGCTTGGATTGGACCAAAATATCGGTGAATATATTCCATCTTTACTATTATAAGCTATGAAATCCTTTAAGCTGTTATATTAAAAAGCGTAGTGTCCTTGTTCCGCGCGACAGGAAGCAAAGTCTTTTTACGTTCACGCCGAAACGAGTGGCGTAAGCAGATGTGGATGCTGCTTTTTACATATTGGAACTGTGGCATCATGCCTTCATATGTTAAGAATTATCTGTTCATTCGGAATTCATTGAATTACTGATTGATTTATCTTAAAGCTTGTGTATTTCTTCAAAAGTGGTTTCTTTATAATATCAAGAATTTGAATTGAAAACATATAAACACATATGATATGGGCCGAATAGCTTACTTGAGGCAAACATCCAGGACCTAACTTAATTTATGAATTTTTCACTTCCAATTGGTTACAACCTTCGAAGATTCCCAAGCCTTCAACTCTGTTCTAAGAGAAGAGGCAGATGTAGCACAAAAAGATTCTGGTCCCACAAAAACCTAGGATGATCCGAGCCTTGCCAATTTATCGGCTCTTTCGTTTCCACAAATTCCGAAGTGACCGAACCCAATATAAATTGACTTTATTACGACAAGACCATTTTTGGAGTAACTGAATACACTCCCAAACAGTTTTAGATGTGCATGTTGCCGATTTCAGAGCATTTAAAGCTGCTTGACTGTCGGACATTATGCATATATTTGAATGTCTATAGTTTCTGCGTAAGCATATTGAGGAGCATTCTAGTATTGCTTGAATTTCTGCTTGGAATGCAGTTGGCCATGATCCCATAGAAATTAATACGTCTATTCTTGGACCAGTTACTCCTACTCTAACTCGATTGTTCATTCTTGAACCATCCCTATAAAAAATAATCGCGCCTGGTCGCAAGTCTGGCCCCCCCTGTTTCCACGAATGACGTCCTGGATTGAATACTGCAAATTGTCAAGTGAAGTTGTATTTTTTTAAATTCAATCTTTATTGTTCGACACTAGGGGGCTTATTCCAGTAGTTTTTAGAATACTCAGGTGTCCTATCATATCACCTTTGAAGAGGTTTACGGATCTCTTTATCCTTGAAGCACTTTTCTCCGCTTCTAATTGTTTCGACTGATGCAAAAGAAGTAGATAGAGTAGTGCTCCCAGTGCTTTCGTTGGTGTGCTTCTCATTGCACTAGTCATTGAAAGAGTTGCTAGTACATATTTGAAGTTTTTCCAACATTCTCTGAGCCTTTACCTCTTTCGTTTTTGGCCACCAGATCAATGAGGCATAAGTAATCCTTGGCCTCACAATCGCCAAATAAATCCAATAGAACATTTTTGGCTTGAGACCCCACTGCTTACCAAATGTTCTTTTGCATATCCATAGAGCATTTGTTGCTTTTGTATAGCTTGGTCTAGGTGCGTATTCCTGTTTAGTTTACTGTCAAGACACCAAGGTATTTGACTGTATTTGAAAGTTCTAAAACTGTTCCTTTCAGTGCTATGTTTTTTATGTTTTTTTTCCTTCCTGTGAATGGTACAATATCAGTTTGAGAAGGGTTTATGCTCAGTCCTTCTCTATCGCACCACGATGAGACATAATTATTAGTGACTAGTCGACCCGGCAGACGTTGTCCTGCATAGTAGGCGAAAATGCGCGTTGTGAACAGCCCATGCGAAATTCTCATACGAATCTTTATTTTAGTTTTCACGATTTACTTTACTCTACTAATAATTTTCGAATGAAGAAATATCATATAAACCCGTCGGAAACTATAACGAATGTAACTGCTGAAGGAATGAATAAAATCCATCCAGTCGTTTTCGAGTTATGCGGATACGAACACAGACCATTTCATTTTTATTATATAGATAGTACAATCATATTTCCCTTGATTATGACTAAGTCATCAGCAAAGCCGATAATTTCGAAGCCTTGTGCTACCAGACTTTTGGGAAGCTCATTAACTATTGAAGACCACAACAGAGGTGATAGTACGCCTCCATGTGGACACCCTGCAACAGCTCTATCATTTATGAAAGAGCTTCCTAGGTTTGCTGATTGATATTTTTTAAGCAAATTTATATTTGCTTAAGCGGTTTTTATTTAGATATGTTGACTTTATGTGTTCTTCTCCTTATTGGCATTACATCCGCACACTGGGACAGAGCCGCCCCGCAACTTAGTGTTCATTAAGCACTTCCACAGTTATTAACTGCGAGGTTTCTAAGTCAGGTTATCATTTTTGCATTCGTATATCATGAGGCTAACACGATGATACTTTTATGCCTAGGGAAGTCGAGACAATTTCCAATCCGAAAATTGCCTAGACCGGCACCGGGAATCGAACCCAGCCACCCTCAGCATGGTCTTGCTTTGTAGCCGCGCGTCTTACCGCACTTTATGTGTTTATGTACTTTATGTGTTCATCAATTATTTTTTCCATTGTTTTCAACGTAATGGATGATAAACTTATTGGCCCAAAGGATTTCGGGGAAGTTTTATCCTTTTTATTTGCCTTAGGGATGAATGTGACCCTGACTTGTCGCCATCCCCATTTGGAATGTAGCTCAATGATAAGCTAGCCTGAAATATTTTTGTAAAAATGGGTGATAAGGTTGCCTTTCCCTTCTGTTGTAGCACAGGAAAAATCCATCCCTACCTGGCGACTTGAAGTGCTCAAAGGAATCAATCGCCCATTCAACTTTTTCCTCAGTAAAAATGTGTTTGGCCAAAGCACAAGCATCCTACCTGGTTCTTTCCAATCTAGACATTTCATTCGTTTGCCCAATCCGTTTGTGTAATCTTTAGCGAGGATTTTTTGTAATCTTGTGGTTTCAGGTGTATTTTCAATTTTTCGCACATGTGCCTCCAATGGATCTTTATTGATCTCCTCAATTCTTCATTTGATCAGTGATTTATCAGTTTTTATAAAAATCCCACTACTGTGTTCGTTTAGCCCAGTTGAATAATTTCCGGGTTTTTGCGAATTTTTTGTAGTGTGTTATTCCACCATGGAACATCTCTGTTAGAAGATCGTCCCTTTGCTTTACAACTTACATTATATGCATATTCGATTAAGTTTGAAAGTTTTCTTTGAACTTTCTTCAAGTTGTGTACAAGAGCTTGAGTTAATTGTTAAAGTTTTCCCTCCAGCTTCTAGTTCTAGTTGAATGAGTTGTTGGCCAGCCTCAATAGAAATTGCTTATGATCAGATAGAGATATTTCTTCTGATACATGCCAATTTTTTCCGACTACAAAGTGTTAAATCCAGAACTTCCTGTCTAATTGCGTTTATAATTGTTGGCGCATCTCCCCTATTACATATATTAATTTTATCATTGGTAATGTAGTTTAGAAGGTACTCACCCCTGTTATTGATGTCCGAGCTGGCCCATATTGTATGATGAGCATTGGCATCGCAACCAATTATGAGAGCCTTATTTTTTGATTTGCAGTATGAAACAAACGCTGCCAATTCGGGTGGAGGCACATTCGCCAAGTCTCCAGGGAAATATGCTGAAGCAACATATACTTCTGCCTTCCCATGAGTTGCAGGAGTTCCATCAACACAGCAACGATGTCTCTTTTTATAAATTCTGTAATTGGAATGATATTCATTTTTTCATTTAACAATATTGCATCTCTAGGAGCCAGCTATCTTACTTGATACTTAATGGGCTACAGCTCTTCGATGAACCTACGCCGAATGGAGTATCCTTCTCCACTGGACTCGATCCTGGGCCAATCGTTTCCAGTCGCTCTGAACATTGAGCGCCTTCAGGTCCTCTTCAACTGCAAAAAGCCATCGTGCCTGCGGCCTCTTCCGGGTTCTCTACTAAATATTATCTTCGCTTGACGTTCTTCCGGCATACGAACAACGTGACCAGCCCACCGTAGTCTGCCGTGTTGTATAAGCTAAATAATATCCAGCCCACACCTGGTACAATTCGTGATTCATGCGATGCCGCCAGATACCGTTCTCCTGTTTACCGCCGAGTATTGTCCGCAGCACCTTACGCTCAAACACTCCGAGAGATCTCCGATCAGCCTCCTTTAACGTCCATGTCTCATGGCCGTATAAAGCCACCGGAAGAATCCGAGTAGTATACAGCGCGAGTTTTGTTTTCGTTTGCAGACTACGGGCCTTAAGCTGGTTACGAAGTCCGTAATAAGCCCTATTTGCAGCTGCAATACGCCTTTTCACCTCGCGGGTAACATCATTATCGCACGTCACTAATGTTCCAAAATACACAAATTCTTCTACCACTTCAAATTTTTCACATTTCACTACTACCACCACTAATGAACCCACGTTGATTGCCAGCTACCATGTACTTCGTTTTGCTGGTATTGATTGTGAGTCCAATCCTCGCTGTCTCCCTCTTAAAAGGCGCAAAAGCCTCTTCCACGGCACGGCGATCCATTCCGATAATATCGATATCGTCCGCAAATCCCAGGAGCATATGCGATTTTGTGATAATGGTACCGCTTCTTTGCACACCAGCTCTCCTAATCGCTCCCTCGAGCGCTATATTGAACAGTAGGTTCGAGAGTGCATCACCCTGCTTTAATCCATCTAAGGTAGCAAATGACGTCGATATTTCATCCGCAACGCTTACACTTGATTTCGATCCGTCCAACGTTATACGAATCAGCCGTATCAGTTTCGCCGGAAAACCATGTTCAAGCATAATTTGCCATAATTCATTCCGTTTCACTGAATCGTACGCCGCCTTGAAATCAATAAACAGATGATTTGTCTGCAAGTTGTACTCCCGGAATTTATCAAGGATTTGTCTCAGGGTAAACATTTGATCCGTCGTTGATCGGCCCTCACGAAAACCTGCTTGGTATTCGCCGACGAAGGACTCTTCAAGCGGTCTCAATCTGTTGAACAGAATACGGGACATAATTTTGTACGCCGAATTAAGGATGGTTATTCCTCGGTAATTGGCGCACTCCAGTCTGTGCCCTTTCTTAAAGAGAGGGCAAATGAGGCCGTCCAACCAGCTAGCAGGCATTTCCTCGTCTTCCCATATTTTCGACATAATATGGTGCAGAACTTCATAAAGCTGCTCACTGCCATGTTTGAGAAGTTCAGCCGGGAGCTGGTCCTTCCCCGCAGCCTTATTGTGTTTCAGCTCTTTGACAGCTTTTTTAACCTCATCTAGTGTAGGTGACTCCACAGCTTGTCCATCGTCGCTAATATTTATTCTGTTCACCGATGCACCGTCACTTCCTCCATTCAACAAAGTCTCGAAGTGTTGCTTCCACCTGGCAGCCACTTCAGTTTCATCTGTCAGCAAATTCCCTTGTTGGTCGTTGCACATGACGGGAGATGGCGCTGTCTTTCTCCGCACGCCATTGACAGACTCATAAAACCTCCGCATATCGTTCTGCTCCATTTTTTCCTGCGCCTCACTAATAACTTGTTTTTCGTACTCTTTTTTCTTCCTGCTGCCTTGTACCGATCTCTATTCGATCGGGTACCCGACACCAACATCCGGCTTCTGGCAACGTTTTTCTCGTCTGTCACTCTCTGACACTCCACATCGAACCAACCCGTCCTGGGTCGCCTCTGTGCAGTGCCTACCACTTCTCGTGCTGTTGTGCTCACCGCTCCATGGATCGACTCCCATAGATCTTTGAAGTTGTCGCTAACGTTGATTGCACTTATCCGTTCGTCGAGCTTCTGGCGGTACTCAGCCGATACTCCTTCCGCCGACAATCGCTGGATATTGTAACGCATCGTTCGCTGTGATCTTTCGTTCGATACAGTTGACAACCGTGATCGAATTTTACTGACAACGAGGTAGTGACCAGAGTCAATGTTCGGACCTCTGAATGTCCGCACATCGATATCATCCGAGAAATGGCGCCCATCCACCAGAACATGGTCTATCTGGTTGCAAGTTTCACCATTTGGGTGTCTCCAGGTGTGCTTTCGGATGTTCTTTCGTGCAAAGTAGTAGTGATGGCCATCCCTCTGGCAGCAGCAAAATTTACTAGCCGTAGGCCGTTGTCATTGGTAGCGGAGTGAAGGCTCTCCCTACCGATTATGGGACGGAAAAAGTCCTCTCTACCGACCTGGGCGTTAGCGTCTCCGATAACAATTTTCACGTCATGCTTTGGGCACTCTCCATAGGCTTTATCAAGACATTCATAAAACGTGTCCTTCACGTCGTCGGATTTATCATTTGTCGGTGCGTAAACGTTGATTAGGCTGTAATTAAAGAATTCGTCCCGCATCCTTAACACACAGATTCGTTCGCTAATGGGTTTCCACCGCATCACTCGCTTCATCTGCTTGCCCATCACTACGAAACCAACTCCATGCTCTGCTTTTTCACCGCCGCTGTGATAGATGTTATACTTGAATGCAGTATTGGTCGTGGGATTCACGGCTCGGAATTCACGTTCTCCGGATCTAGGCCATCGGACTTCTTGAATAGCAGCCACGTTCACTCCAACCTTCTGCAGTTCACGAGCCAGAAGGCTCACTCGTCCAGGTTCATTTAGGGTCCTGACATTCCAGGTACCGAGTTTCCAATCATAGTCCTTATTTCGTTGCCGGTTCGGTTGCCAAAAATAACGTTCTCTTTTTCTTCTATCTCCATTTCTCGTGGTATTTGAGAGGCTTCAGTAAGCTACCTTACCGGGGTCGCGTTACCTACATCGCGCTGGTGGGGCTGCCACCTTAGGTATAGCTAACGGGATACAGCATTTCATTAATCAGCCGCTGGGTACCAGGCAGACGCTGTTTGAGCCGAACCTCCTGGTGAACAGACACTCGAAGCGTACTTTATCACTCTAGCTTATGTCAGAAGGACAACAGCGCCCAGGCTGCACTACCAGCTAAGTACACAACCCTTAGCTGGCGGTCTTTTGTCATCAGACGACCCGTGGAAGCGTGAGATAGGGACTTGTGGGGACCAGAGCTCTGTTGGGCGCTCCTTCCTTGATGTCAACCCACCATTTTGCAGCCCAGGAGCTAGATATCATTGATCGTAAATTAACTTACAAGATGTTGTAGAAATTCCTAATATCTTACTGTAGTTTGTCCTTGGCTCCTGGCTAAGAGCAATATCCAGTTTGCTCTTCGTGAATCTTCTACAAAGTACGGCAGTTGCTCCCGTCGCGTGATAAAGATTCACTTGCACGAACTATACTTTATTGTTGTTGATTTGAAGGTTGTACTTTGCCGCTTATGTTGAGATTTAATTTCTTCCCAGCTCTGGCTTTGCAGCCTCCTTCACTTGAATTTCTTCCCAGTTGGATTCTTAAATCTCTGTATCCTGATTTCGATCCTTTTTCTGGCGGTGTATCAGTACAAATCTAATTCCCGACTATATTGGTAGTATGGCCAGAGGTTTCTTGGGTTGCGCTTGCTCTCTTAATTCCAATAGGTCCTGGGATCTCGTCAGTTTGATCTACGATCATCCTTTCATCTCCAATGTGGTTTCTTTTAGAGTTGTAATCATTCCAATTCTCTGGTCTTTCGATGATTTCTCTTTTGAAACTTTTTCCTAATGTGGACATATCCAAACTTGAAATCTCAAATGAATTCACTCTTCTTGATCGAGTTCGAGGAAACTCCATCGACAGTGAAGATGAGCTAAACATGCTTTTGGTTTCTTATGTTGCGCTGTAGTATCCTCCACGCTTCAACGATCAAACCATCATTTTAGCTTTCCAAAAGCGTCAGAATCTCTTCATTACTGTCTTTTGCACTTCACGGGAAAAGGCCAATAAGTATCTCCGGTCGCGGGATATCCTTTTTATTTACCACCGCAAGTTCAGCCTGTCCAGGAAGCCAGGAAGCTACACGCCGGTGTATTTGCTGTGCGTGCCCCTGCGTGTGGTCGGCGTGCACCATTTTGTCAGATTGAAGTGACATCTCGAAAACTCTAAATATCCATCTATTAGTTGCACTCACTAAATGCAATTTTATTGTTAAAAATTGTGAAAAAGATAAGAGCAGATTTTTTGCCAACTGTTTAGGACATCTCTGTTCTTCTGGATTCCGGTTGGAATACTTCGATGATTCTGAAAAGAATTATTTTAAGATTTCAATGAGAAGTCCTTTCGAATTCTGATGGGACTTCCTCCCTGATTTTGATGAGAATCCTTATTATCCTGTGGAGATTATCATGCTGCTAGGCAAGCGGAAGTCTGATAAAATGTCACTCCAGTCCGTGATGATTGACTACATGACTACATTGTTTTTGACTGCTGGCGAAGTACCACGATTGCTTTGATTGATATTTTGGTTGCTCTCCGTTGTTGTTCATATCTAGGATAGGATGTGACAAGTCGTCATTAAAAATCGTACCGATTTTCTGTCACAATCGTACCGCTTGCTGATTGGATGAAAATGACAATCGATTACTTCGATCGGTGGCTGCGCGTTTTTCGTAGGGCAGCATTTTGTTAGTTTGGCCGTGTTGCTGGTTCGTAAAGTTTGTATTAAGCAATATACGTGAATGTTTGAGTTCGAGTTTTTTGGCACAAAATTAATTTATATTAAACTGCAAACGCCCTATAAATTATTCTCAAGGGTTGTACAGATTTAAAACTGTTGATTTTAGGCATTATCATTCACTTTTCTATCATTTTAGATCAAAAACTCTTTTTTTATTAGCGAAAACCTTCTCTTTGTTAGTCTTTCGCTTCTCTTACATAAATAATGCATGGAATGGAAAGAAAAACATCAAGTTTTGATACATGATATTTGGAAGATTTTGTACCAAATTAATTTGGCTGCACTGGCGACCACCTCGTCAGAGCAACCGACTAAAAAACAACAAGGCAGTCTCAATTGAATTGTCACATCCTATCCTAGGTTCAAACAAACTTACTTTAATGCTTTCAAATCAATTAGATTTTTCCTTTTCATTAGTAACACCAAGTTTTCAAAGTTATCAAAGTAGCTTTTTTGCTGCAGGTATGTTTTTCTTAGGCGACTAGGTATCTATCTGGGTAAGTAGATTTTTTTATGCACTGTACAACATTATGATAGGGTGAATATGGGGGATACCGTTTTTGTCTTCAAACTTTTTCAGTAATTCATTATACTATATGTTGAAAACTGACATCATTGCTAACTAACTTTTAAAATCCTAGGCGGGGGGGCAAGTTTTTTAGGGAGGGCTAAGTCATCGTCATTATTCGCGCCATCGATGGAGGATGAACAGGAGAGATTGTCGTCGATTGATTAACTTTCGAAAAGAAACGTAGTTTTTGTGGAAATCAAATGGTAACGCATTTTTTTTTTGCTTTTTTTTTATGAGAGAATAAGAGGAATGTGTGGGTGAGATATCATGCGATTTGGGTAATTCACGTTCAGTGTGTAATGATGACAGAAATGCACCATATCCCGTATAACGAGTCCGTTCGTGCCGTTCCCAGAATTTCTCAGAATGACTCGTGGAAATTCGTGAGGATCCCCCCAAATTTCCGTGCAAATTTCTAAAGATTTTCCATGGGCATTCCGTGAACTTTCCGTGGGAATACTATAAATTACTTACAGTTTCAAATGATAAATCCTTAAAATTGCTTGGAAAATGCATTAGAAAATCCTGGAAAGTCCACACAATTTCCAATGCAAATTTCTTACAATTTTCGATGGAAATTCCTTCTTATATCCCATGAAAAATCCCTTAAACAATCCTTCCCCAGAAAATTGTAGGATTTTTCCATACAAATTTTCTCAGATTTTTTCCATAAAAATTTCTTATACCTTATCACCCGTGGAAATTACGAAGAATTTTCAGTGCAAATTCCTTTAGATTTCTTTATAAATTCCTTGCAATTTCACATATAGAAACTCCTTAGAAAACTTCCGTGTAAATGTAGAAAATGGTTCACTGATTTCACGTACTTTATTTATTTTTTGACGCAAACCTGTCCGCAAAGTTTGAGATTGCTCAAATGATGTGGTAAGAGTTGCAGTTGACTTTGCGCTTAGTAGTTCAGAGCCAGACCGCAAATTCGTTTCGGCTGCATTGTGCGTTGCTATGTTTAAAGGCGCATAGTTGAACTAACTGTCATATTTCCGGATCCACTATGCGCTGGCCTTTAGTGTCATTGAACAAACCATATAGTATTGTATCAATTTTACACATTGTCACTATGAAATGATAACATTTGCAGCCTTCTGTATGAATATGCCAATATTGTATACAGAACTCTAATTTTATTTTGATTGTAGCATATATGAGCTCGATATTATATCAATGTTCTTGGCATTCGAGATGTATACTTATGCAACAGTAGATACTGATGGTCTTCAATTGAGACATAAGAATGCTAATACAAATATTTTAATAGAAGATCAAGTTCCAATTCAAATATAAAACTGTGAATAAAAGCCAAAAATATGCCTTGTCGTCCAAATCCAACATGTCATTTTAAAACGTCGTTGAAAAAAGTTCAATTCTATCTGGACAACAGGATTTTAATAAAGAGTATTGTACAAATCATCAAATGACATTTTTGCACACTCGCACCCAGTGTACAGTGGGTTCATTCAAACCCCATTCTTCGAATTAAATCTTTCACATACTGTGCTTATGTGCATCGAATTTTCAAAACATTGTTATCAATGTACAAGTCAGATGGTCAAGATCCGGAAAATAGGCAATTAACATTTATTGAATCTGATTTTTTTGGTAAAACATATTATATGTGTTGAATGCAAGTATCAACCATCACAATGAATAAACTAGATAATCAGTAACTTAAGTTTAAAGCAGTATTTCCTGCTTTCCCAAAAACGTATGTACGTGTCGTTTAGCATTTGCCGAACTATGGCCCCAAAAAAATCCTCAGCAATGTCAAGCAAGCATTTTTCGCCAAACAGCCGGATGTGTGATGGGCGCGCTTTCACATGGTTTCCTTCCGCCAGCGTTGTCGTTCCGCTGCTCCCGGTTCCGGATACGCTATTTATATTTTATGTTTTTCCTGAATTCCACTTTTATCTGCGTTTGACGAAATAAAATCGTGGAAGCATGAAATATTTATGTGCGTACTATGCTCCTCTTGTTTTCGCTCCAGCCGTTGCCACTAACCCTCTTTTGGCGACAAACAGAAAAAAAATATGGGGAAAATGGAACAGAATGCGGCAATTTTTCGAACGGTATCGTCAGCATAAGTTTTTTTCTATTGCTTTGATAAACTATATAATTATAAACTATATATCGTATATTTGGAACAATATTACTGATTATATAGAATGTATGTTTAATATTTTAAGGGGAAAAGTCTGGGGATCTTAATTTACTTAATTATTGAACCTATTTTTGTTTATAATAATCCCTGCTTATCTTTTATTGTATTTTGATTTAGGTTTACATTACAATTCTACCAAAATTGTGTTAACGCGATATTTTTTTTTCCAAATTCGTTTTTAAAAAACGGCCACATAAATATACATGTTGAAGACAAAATGTAGGCAATTTTGATAACAAAATGAAATTAAAAATGTTTATTACAATTTGAATTAAACATATCGATCGATTTCCTTCTTCCACATGATTAAAATAATTTTATTCGATACTCCCCAATTCGTTTTTGTTCCGCTTCAACTCGATCCACCACGGCTACGCAACCGACCAACAGAGGCTTAGGCCGCTCCGGAGTACCTAAGGATATTCCAATTTCGCACATTCCATCCAACGAGACCCGCTACTGCCATGCACTGACTGCCTGCCAAGGGTGTGTTTCGTTTATCTTTGCGAATTTTCCCCCCTATGCGCTGCTCATGCATGGGACATTCGATAGGCTTTCCACGACCACGACTGGCAGCGTTGCTTCTGGGTGGTATGCGGATGCTTGCAACCCGTGAAGGAGGAAGGAGAACCTTGCAAAAATGGACGTTTGAAAGAAAAAAAAGATAAATGTAAGTTCAAAGTTGAAGTGAACTCCGCGAGGGTGATTTCTATGCGCACTGATGGGAAATAGTATGAGGAATTCTCGAGGGAAATATGTGCAATGCAAGATCTACATTCAGCAAAGGAAATGAACGATTCTTCTATGGCATTTAGATCCAACGTATTTAAAATATTGAATTCTAGTATACATGTCGTAATATATTGATTACGACAGTATGTAACTTATTCTTCAATGGCTCACATTCCAACTGGATCTTCGTCTGCCTTTTAAATTAATTTTCTATTAGAATTTCCTCTCCTCTTTTCGTATCGTGTAACGGTGTAAGATCTACCAAACTGAGCCCAAGCTTAATCCATTTTTCGAGCTAGAGCAATAAGTTGCGGTAATTAACCAGATGGTTAAAATACTTGAATTCCCCCGCTTGAGGCTAAGCTATATGCAGCGGAAGCAACTTTCAAGTAATTAGTTATAAAACCTCGGTGCCCATCGTCCTAGACTGAACTTATTGCTAGACAAAAAATCGAATTAGGGGATTAAATACGTACTAACTCTTCATGAACTGTTAACAAAGGTAAAGAGAGGAACACACGAAAATTCGTGTTACTTAACAAACTCTTTAGCTTGAAATGGTTTTGTAGATAGAACGAAATCATGGGTTTGGAGTTTTACCGGTGATATTCTAGAAGCACGACAAGGATGTGACTAGGGCTCCGATGCATGGCCAAATAACAGTGTTACTGTTCTGTAATTCGACATGCACTTATAGACCAAGGATATGGGGAATGCTACAATAGATCTAATAACTGGTCGCAGTAGCACACCCGAATAGGAAAAAAATCATTTCCTTAATTGTTAATTGAAAGCTTTTCTATGTTAAGAAAATTATCTTGAGCTTTTTAGTGGAATGTCTTCACTTGTCATTAGACGAGTTTGTACAATCCCATTTAATTCCACCACTTAAATTGTACCTTGACAGATACGTATTTCGACCTCAACAGTAAGGTCGTCTTCAGTGTCTCGTACTTGACTCGACTTGACACAATTTAAGTGGTGGAATTAAATGGGATTGTACAAACTCGTCTTATGACAAGCTTTTCTATGTCCGCCATTGTATGAGTATGTATCTCGTGTGGCAAGTACAATGAATAAATGCCCATGGTGTCGAGAAAGTTTCCAATCCGAAAACATCCTAAACCGATCTCGCCATCTCCGAATTGGCAATCCAACGCCTTTGCTCGTAAGGCTACTGGAGACCCCAATAGTATGTATCACTAAAACAATTGAAAATAAGGTAAAATTGGTAGTATGCGACTATTGTTAACAGCCTTATCAATGTTCGCGTAATCCAACAAATATGTATACTCCACCAAATATGAAGAATATCCGTTTCGAGTTTCAAAAAATTAAATCCTAAAATACACTGCCGATACTCAAGCAAGAATCTTGAAACTAGATATAAGGGTATACCCCGTTAGGCATAAGTACGTTAGGCATAATGGACGATAGGTATAACGGCCGTTAGGCGTAATGTATGTTAGGCATAATAGACGTTAGATGTTTTCTTCTGAAAACTATAACGAAACAGATAATGAAATTAATTTGTTATCAGTTTTCTACTTTCTACCGAACGACTCTTTTCTGTTCAAAAATTCAATTTCAATTAGATTTTTTTGAATTTCAACGGGAACTCCTCCGCAATTTTCACGCTTAGTTTTTACGGAGAGCTTTTCAAAATTTCAACAAGACATTGTATGATTTTTTCATGGTAATAATTGGTATCTTCACGAAAAATTCTCTGGAGATTCAACGCGATGTTGTAGAGATCTATCAGGAAATTATATGGAAATTGCACTGAATCTTTGGAGTTTCCACTGAGAATTTTAATTGGCGTGGAAAATTATAGATCAGCGGCGTGACAAATTTGAAACGGCGGCGCGCCGATGCAAAAATGTCGGCGGCGGCGGCGTGGGGCGGTGGCGCACACTCACTTATTTCACATGCTTCAGTGGATCCTCCTTGAGTCAATGTTGTAACACTCAATTTCAACTCTACACGAGTTATGCGTATGGTCATATAATAAAAATATTTTCTCGGTTACTCTGCCTTCCGTAGTTGTGTAGTAAGTTCTGCGGTACCTTAAACATCTCGTAATGAACAAAATTCAGTTTACATGGTGCGGATAACCGGATTAGGTATTTGACGATTATAAACAAAGACCTGGTTGATCGGGTAGACATCGTGGACTGATCTCGAGAATGTATTGGAGAACCTTGAACATATCGTATTAAAAAAAATCAAAAATGCGAATATGCTTATTCAACCGAATTGAGTGTGTACTGACGATTAGGATATTCCAAAAGCCTTGGTTGATTCAGTAGATCACTTGGGCTGAACTCGAGAACGCTCTGCGGTACCTTGAACATCTCGTATTCAATTAAATTCAGTTTACATGATGCGCATATGCTATTTGAACCGGATTCGGTATATGACCATAATGAGGACATTGAAAACGTCTTGGTTGATCTGGCAGACACCGTGGGCTGAACTCGAGAACGTTTTGAAGTACATTGAACAGCTCGTATTCAAGAAAACTGGATTTACATTATGTGTATATGCTTTTTGAACCGAATTAGGTATATGAAGATTATTAGGATATTGCCAAAGACATGGTTAATAGGGTATATACCGTGGACTGCGCCCGAGATTGTTCTAGTGTACTTTGCTCATCTCGTATTAAAAAAAATCAGATTACGTGAGGCGCATATGCTTATTGAACCGGATTGAGTATGTAACAATGATGAGGACATTCCAAAAGCCTTGGTTGATTCAGTAGATCACATGGGCTGACTCGAGAACGGTTTGGAGTACCTTGAACATCTCGAATTTAAGAAAATTCAGTTTACATGGTGCGCATATTCTTTCTGAATCGGATTGGGCATATTTATGATTATGAGGATATTGTCAAAGACTTGGTTGATTTGGTAGATACCGTGGACTGAACTCGAGAACGTTTTGGAGTACATTGAACATCTCGTATTCAAGAAAATTGGGCTTACATTATGCCAGATTGGGTGTATACCGACGATGAAGCCTTTTTTGTTTATTTTTCAGGAAAAGGGAGTTGAACTTTTTTTTGTTCTCTCTCAAATGGGCGCAAAACCTCTTCGTCTGTTCATACCAACAGAATACAATACTCCAAATGATACACAATACAATTATTACTTACAACTATTCCAACTTTCCAAAAGCTTTGGGTTATCTTGTAGATAACGTGGGCTGAACTCGTGAACGTTGAGAAATGTTCACTTGCTTGATGTTCAAGATGACTAAACCTCGCAGAGTGTTCAAAATTATCACACAATGCGTTATAGCACTCAAATATTTCAGATTCATTTGCATGTTCTCAGAAACAGAATCTTCCCAAGATTTCGGATATCTGGGTCTTCAGGTATAGTCACACTTAACCTCCGATATTTTTGCTGTAAAGCCATCATCCTTATGGACAACTTTGCTGGAGAAAGCGAGGAACTAGCTCTCTTCTGTAATTTTACACAGCCAATCTAAAACGCTGGGCATATATCCCATCCGTCCCGAACGAGTATAAAAAGACTCCGATTCACCATAATCTCATGGTGAGCAACGATGCGTCTCCATGAACGTGCACGCTAAAATAAACTACACAAAATTTAATCAAATCCGGCTTATTTTCATTAAAACGGAACTATTCACCAAAGATCAATAGGATAGTTTCAAATATGGCACACCCTTTATGATGCATAGAATTATCTTTTGTTACGCATGTAGATCTTAAGGCCTTACTCCAGGTTTGTGTTGGATGACCGACAACCTATGCCGTAGCAACATTGTATTCTAGGACTTAAAATGGGTATATACCACATTTGAAATCGATCGATTTATCTTTAATTACTCGTGTAGTCTCGTGGGGTTTCCAGTAACCTTGCGTGCAAAGGCGTAGGATTGTCAATCCGGAGATGGCAAGTTCGATTCTCGGTCCGGCCTAGGATGTTTTCGAGTTGGAAACTTTCTGGACACTCTGGCATAGTGTATCCATTGAACTTGCCACACAAGATACATACTCATGCAATGGCGGGCAAAGAAAGGCTTTCGATTAATAACTGAGGAAATGCTTATAGAATACTAAGTTCAAAAGCATACCAAGTTCCAATTGGAATGCAGGGCCATCGAAGAAGAAGAAGAAGAAGAAGGAGAAGTACTCGTGTAGACCTGAGTACCTTCCTTAAAGGATTTTTTGGACCATATTCAAAAGAATTCGATTGATCTTTGGTTAATCATTTAGATCTTAAGGCCTAACTACAAGGATATCTTGGATGTCGGAAAAACTCTGCCGTTGACTCATTCTATTCTACACATCCGAAAGAGCAAGTGCCACATTATAAACAGTTCGACTGATCTTTAGTTGCGAGTGTAGATCTTTAGGCCTAACTCTAGTTAATTCTTGAATGACCCAGATTCTCTTACGGTGGCTCATTCTATTCTACACATCAAGAAGAGCATGTACCATAATTAAAACAGAACAGAATTGATTTTTAGTTACACGTGTAGATCAAAAGGGCATGTACCACACTTAAAACAGCCCGATAAATTTTTACTTGGTTACGCCAGTAGATCTTAAGGCGTAACTTCAGGGATTTCTTGAATGACGCAGAATCTTTTACGTTGGCTCATTTCATATTATACATCCAAAAGGGCATGGCCAATAATCAAAACAATGCGATTGATCTTTAGTTTCGCGTGTAGATCTCAAAACCAAACTACAGGGATTTCTTAGATGATTGAAAACCTTTGCCGTTGACAGTCCGATAAATCTTTAGCTACGCTAGTAGATTTTAAGTCCTAACTCCATGGATTTTTTTGGATGGCCGAGAACCTCTGCCGTTAACTTATTATATTCTACGCCAGTAGATCTTTAGGCATTAATCCAGGAATTTCTTCAATGACCCAGAATCTTCTATGTTGGCTCATGCTGTTTTTGTACATCCAAAAGGGCATGTACCATAATTAAAACAATCCGATTGATCTTTAGTTACGCGTGTAGATCTTGAGGCCTAACTCCAGGGATTCCTTGAATGACCGAGAATATTTGTTGACACATTTCTCAGACACGCCATCACGTTTCTCCCTTCGTCTCTCTTCTCGCTTTTCCTTTCTCTATTCTCTAATTTCACTACTTGCTTCCCACCTTGTACCTCTCACGTCTCGTTTCTCATTTCTCACATTCCATTTAACAATTCTCATATTCCTCCTCTTACTTTTTCACTTCTCATTTCTCACACAAAGTATATCGATTATAACTTATCACATTCTTCTACTTGGTTTTCGCATTACACTGATCACATCTTATTTCGAACTTCTTACTACTTGCGTATCGCTTCTCACTTCAAAATTCTCATTCTTTCGTCACGTTTCTCCCATCTCATCTCTCACATCTCAAATCCCAGTTTAAAATTCCCGATTGATTATAAAATTATTGAGTGGTTTTTAGTGGAATTCTCGATTCCTACTTCTCATTTGTTGTTTCTCACTTCTCATCACTCATAAATTCTCACTCATCACTTTTCACTTTAAATTTCTCTCTTTTCAATTCTTATTTTTTTACTTTTTAATTGATAATTGTTTTGAAAAAATATTAGTAGCACACGCCCTTATCATATTATAATTGATCTGAACGATTTTGGCGGGAAGGAAATTGTAAAATTAGCTTTTGCTTAAATAATTTATAAATAAATTATGAACGTTTTATTTGGGCCAGCGATATTGTTACAAATTATTATTTTGCCGCAAATGTACCTGTAACAAAAAGACAATAAAAGTTATGTTGATAATAAAAACCATATAGTGATTTTAAAATATTGATATTAAGTTCATCACTAGGGAAGCCGTATGACGAGTGAGAATTGAATCAAGAAGGTTAACATACAACAAGCACACTAACTTTATTCATATAATTACATATCCAGGATTTTTCAGACATTCAACATGAAGATGTTCAAACCATTCTACTCTTTTTATTTATATTAAGGTACACTGGGGGAAGTGGAAAAGGAAAAATCGATAGTGTATGTTTGAATTAGTGTAAAACCTGTTTAAATGATCTAAATGCGTTCAATCAAAGTGGGCTATCAAAAACTGTCAATTTGGCACCAACTGTGCGGTAATTCATACCATTTGGGTTGATTGAAATTTATGGAAATAGATTTTAAAATAAGGAGTTTTTTTCCACTTACCCTAGTGGGATGGGGTAAGTGGAAAACCCATGTTACCTTGACCTTCAACAGTGATGAGTAGTTACATATAACTAAAATCAAAACGGTAATTGCTCTGAGTATCTTTTGTGGAATAATTTCATTACCTTTACGGAATAGATCCTCAAGGAATTCTCGTAATAGCTGGGTTTGCCTTCTCGAACACTAAGTGTACGTAAAATCTATATGTTCGCCAAAAAGATGAACTTTTTAAAGGAAAAATGGGACTTACAGGGTTATAAACTAATCAACTTAGTTTAACGAATTGAGATGATGTCTGTATGTGCGTATTTGTATGTATGTGAGTGCGCAAAGCACGTACAAAATTATCAGCTATTCTTAAGCACTTGTCCTTAACCAATTTGTTCGCAAAAAATGCATTCAACGGCTTGTTATGAATAAAAATTAGTGTGAATTATAGAATATATTTACCTATAAGTGCTATTTTAAACTTTCTTACAAATTTTTTTATATGTAAAACATGTGAAAGGCATCAATACCGATAGGTGTATTAGTCAGACATTTTCTCATTTATATTAGTCCAATCACCACTGGAATCACAATGATAACAAAGAAGGAACATATGAAGATTCACAGCTATCGAAATAAACCCTTGAGGGAAGAAAAAATTGCGTAATTAGAACATTACCCACTTCCCCCGCAGTGTTTGATACCCGGGGTAAGTGTAAAATCTTTGAATTGTTTGCTTTCTTGGTACAAACGACTACTTTAATTGTATTATAATGATTACCTGTGATATAAATTCACTTGAAAAAAGGACAATTGGTGCAAATGAGAATTGATTTTATGAATGCAAAAATCAACTTTTCGCGAAACCTAAAATTACAGTTCAAGCGTTAACCGTGTTAGTGTATGTATTATACAAATTTCAACATAGTATTAGTGTGAGCATCAAAGTATATTCTTGCATAATGTTATGATGTGGTAAAAACTGTAAAGTATGTACAATTCCAATTTTTCGAGTCGATAGTTAATAACAAATTTTAGGATCTATTTATATCCGTTTAGATAACTAATAACAAAATTTAAGTTCTATTTTCACCCGTTTTTTCCATTACCTTCGTCAATATCACTATAATAAAGTAATCAAAAAATCATACGCAATTGTCGATTTCTTTCGGAGTGTTTGAAAGTTTCAATAAGTATCATTGCTTTGTCTATATTTTCACAAGAAAACTTGGCCTGTGTCAAACAGCAAAGAAACGAGAATGAAATACTGTCTGTGTCTCGTTGGAATGTTGCACAGCCGGGTGTTATCGCCCATGTACCGCGTTCGCCATGTTCGATTAATATTCTCTTCTGCATGACAGCACACGTCGCCAATAAGCTAGGTTCCAAGAAACGGTCCCTCACGTTGGAACCGTTTGTTGTTCCGGTAATGTGTCCCGTTGGTAATAATATCTCCACCGTCCTCCGTTGGAAGGGGGCGCACTATCGTCCTTGTTTCTGCTGTCTGACGGTGGACCAACATCAGCATCGCACACGTGTGGATGGGGCTCAATAATTTGAAATTTTCTATGACGGCAGCTTCTCGTGGACGGGGTGCGTTGCCACAGTACACAACGGCAAGATGGGAAGGACGTTTAATAAGTGCGTGTAGTGCCGCAGCAACGACGACGATGCCGGCGACCAGGGCGGCGATAGAGTTCACATATCGTAGGAGTTGGAATGTTTGCGTTTTAGTCGAAGCAGTAAAGGGAAGATAGTGTTGTTGTGCATATATTGGGTTGGTTGACTGGTTGCTGGTTGGGGCTGTATCATCTTCGCCAACCGTTGCCAGCGACGACGACGCCATCATCGTCATCGGCGTGTAGATTGGATATTTTGTTTATCCAGAATGTCGGGACAGAACATGGCGGTTGTTGGCTTCAATTTAATTTAATGGTCGTTCTCTGATGGTATTTTTACTCATAGTGTAGTGTACGGCACTAGAAGGGATGATCGTCGGTACGTATCTACACATAGATACGCCGTGGTGGTTATGTGCAACATTGCCCTGGAAAACAGGCTTTGATGGCGGTGTAGATTGTTTAAGAAGAACGTTTGAAAATGGCAGCAAAACTATCACCCTATATTAAAATATAAATGCTTATAAAAATTAGCTCAAACATTTACCAATAAATAATAGAATATTGTATTTCAATAAATGTGGGGAAGGTTTTATTTCTTTTCCATACTTATAAAAAAGAATAAAGAATGAACTAATTCGAAATTTTTTAATTTTTTTAATCGAATTCCCAAGGCAATAGAAAAAGGGCGTTTTCAATAGTTCCACATTCTGGTAGCGACTTATGCTGCCCATGATCGCACATTTGTAACACTCGCATTTTTGTTTATTTTGTAAAAAGCCTGTGAATCGTTCAGAAAGCTCAATTTACTGCATCTAATCCCGCAACAGTGAAATAGGCTTTACTATCTTGCTAATCTGTGGCAAACTGGAAATAATTGTGTTTGTGGGGAGGACGATTTACAAAATCAACCAAAATGCAAATGTTACAAATATGCGATCATGGTCAGTATGTCATATCTTATTGTGAACCCCAGCTGATTTTGCAGTGCACTTTTGAGTAATTCTCTTGACCCATACTACGACTTTTCATAGGACGTATTAGTACTATCCCACTTAACTCCTTCAGCCATGTGGCAGTTTATCCCACGTAATACACTATTTAGTGCTTTAAAATCTGCAAATGTGTCATTCTGAGAGCTTCCTAAAGCAACAAACAACACGTTTCTGGAATTTGACGAACCGCGCTTATGATAATACCTACGGTGTTGTACGTAGAAATGCATAAATGTAAAAAGCTTTCCCCAAGAGCGCTACTTATCATCGGGTAGCTCTACAGATCCAGCTGGCTTGCCGGCTTTCGAAGTATAGATAGACCAAAAATGGCATTTGTTTGCGTTAGATACCCACGTATGTGCCAATTTTTTCTTCCATCAATCTGTAGAACATTATGAAGTGAAGAGAGCGTTCCATTGCCCTGGCGTTGTCTGCATACGCACCAAAATGAAGAGTCAACACTTTCCGGTGTCAAATCCCATTCGCTTGGGAACGAGGCAGATATTTGCTGTCTGCTAGGATTTTCTTTTACCTCGACCCGGCGTTCAGGCTTGGGCGTCACGATGGATGGGTAGATGGATGGATTCGAAGCAATCTCCGAGGAATCGATTCTCGGAGTGTAATTTCTCGCTTATATAATCTTCACCGAGGGTTGGACTAATGCAAACGAATGTTTATGTTTATTCCGGAAGATGCTGTCAAAGTAAACGTAATGCGAAATTAGTTTTATCATTTTACTCCCTTTTTTTCGCGGTGGCTGTTTTTGCGAAATCAACTGTCTCTCTAGAGGAATTTCTAATAACCCGCGTATGCCAAAATGATGTATGCAAATTGACAACAAGTGCCGAAGAGGGGAACATTCTCCGCTGTTGATGCGGCTTGGTAGGTGTATGAGCGAAACACACGCCACTTTCGCAGTAGATAAGATACAGTTCAATGACTTTGGTAATGTGAAATCAGAAACATCGGCACCCCATTTTTGAGCTTTTGTGCGAATCTTAGAATCTAACTGGGGTGGGATGCATCAAACTCTATAAAAATAAATTACTATGATACTAAGCCAAAAGTTAGCCGAAAAGGTAAAATATAGTGCTAAAAGCTCTTTCAATTAAAACAATCAAATCAAAAAGTAATTGAAGACCCTTGCGGTGGAACTACGGAAAACAAGTTATTCTGTGAAAAAGCAATATAACACCAAATGATATGACGACATGTTACTTATCGACCTATCTTTTATTAGCATTGCAATTTCTATAGGAAGCAATACAAATGCTATCATTGCCAACCAGACATTGGAGTAATAAACTGTTAACGTATTGATGTCATTTTCTGTTTGTTTATAGTAGTCATCACTTATATTGAAAGGCTGTACAGTGTACACCCATGGGCCAGTTTTCTAAATAATAAAAACTCTCAGGGTGGTGTTCAAGACACTATCAGCTATCAAAACCCACCCCAACAGATCCCTTGGATACCTCCCAAGAAATGTTGTATTGATATTTCTGCTTTTCAATACACTGAAGGCCATCCAAAACGTTCTTGAGTTCAGGTCGTCAGATCTACAATCAAATAGAAGCGCAATGGTTGTTTCAAAACAAGCTCAGGTCATCTTTCCCAGTTCAAAGAAAGCAAATGACTTACTGGATTTTTTGCGTGTCGCATAATGACATTCTAGAATGCGCGAAATGTTCTGAAGTTCGGCTCGTAAGACCTACGCAACAACGGCCTCAAACATGTTTTCGCCAGCTAACAAAACCCTTCCCAACAGACCCTTGGATACCTGCCAAGAAATGTTGTACCGATCTTTCTGCATTTCAATTCACAGGCCATCCAAAACGTTCTTGAGTCCAGGTCGTCAGATATACAATCAAATTGAAACGTAGTGCCCCATAATGACATTCTAGAATGCGTGAAATGTTTTGAAGTTCGGCTCGTAAGACCTACGCAACAACGGTCTCCAAAATGATTTCATCAGCTTTAAAAACCATTCCTAACAGATCGTTGGATACCTGCCAAGAAACGATATACCGATCTTCCTGCATTTCAATACACTGAAGGCCATCCAAAACGTTCTTGAGTTCAGGTCGTCAGATCTACAATCAAATAGAAACGCAATGGTTGTTTCAAAACAAGCTCAGGTTTTGGATGGCCTTCAATGTTTTGAAGTGCAGAAAGATCGGTATAACGTTTCTTGGCAGGTATCCAAGGAGCTGTTGAAAAGGGTTTTGATAGCTGCCGAAACCATTTTCGAGGCCGTTGTTGGTCTTACGAGCTGAACTTCAGATCATTTCGCGAATTCTAGAATGTCATCATGGGGCAGGCAGAAAAAATTTCCAATAAGTTATTTGATTTCTTTGAACTGGGAAAGATGACCTGAGCTTGATTGGAAACAACCATTGCGCTTCTATTTGATTGTAAATCTGACGATCTGAACTCAAGAGGGTTTTGGATGGCCTTCAGTGTATTTAAATGCTGAAAGATCGTTATAACGTTTCTTGGTCGGTATCCAAGGATCTGTTAAGAAGGGTTTTGATAGCTGCCGAAAACAGTTTAGAGGCCGTTGTTGCGTAAATCTTACGACCGAACTTAAGAACATTTCGCGCATTCTAGAATGTCATTACGGGGCACGCAGAAAAATTTCCAATAAGTCATTTGATTTCTTTGAACGGGCAGGATGACCTGAGCTTGATTTGAAACAAGCATTGCACTTTTACTTGATTGTAGATTTGACGACCTGAACTCAAGAACGTTTCGGATGGCCTTCAGTGTATTGAAATGCAGAAAGATCGGTACAACATTTCTTGGCAGGTATCCAAGGATCTCTTGGGAAGGGTTTTGATAGCTGCCGAAAATATCTTGAAGGCCGTTGTTGCGTAGGTCTTACGAGCCGAACTTCAGAACATTTCGCACATGAATGTCATGTTTTGTAGGGGCCCTCCTTAGCCGTGTGGTAAGATACGTGGCTACAAAGCAAGACCATGCTGAGGGTGGCTGGGTTCGGTTCCCGGTGCCGGTCTAGACAGTTTTCGGAAATTGTCTCGACTTTCCTGGGCATAAAAGTATTATCGTGTTAGCCTGATGATATACGAATGCAGAAATGGTAACTTGGCTTAGAAACCTCGCAGTTAATAACTACGGAAGTGCTTAATGAACACTAAGCTGCGAAGCGGCGATGCCCCAGTGGGGGGTGTCAGAAGAAGAAGAATATCATTATGCGGCACGCAAATAAAATTCTAATAAGTAATTTGCTTCCTTTGAACTGGGCAGGATGACCTGAGCTTGTTTTGAAACAACCATTGCGTTTCTACTTGATTGTGGATCTGACGACCTGAACTCAAGAACGTTTTGGATGGCCTTCAGTGTATTGAAATGCAGAAAGATCAGTGCAACATTTCTTGGCAGGTATCCAAGGATCTTTTGGGAACGGTTTTGATAGCTGCCGAAAACATTTTCGAGGCCGTTGTTGCATAGGTCTTACGAGCCGAACTTCAGAACATTTCGCGCATTCTAGAATATCACTATGGGGCACGCAGAAAAATTTCCTATGAGTCATTTGATATCTTTGAACTGAGTCGGATGCACTCTGTAGTATTTTAATGTGCACATTACCTTTCGCTCCTATGGTAGAATTCAAGACCTGAAATCACGGATATTTTGGATGAACTGGAATGCTCCAAAACAGTATCTCCTACACATAAAATTGATTACATATAAGTCTACAGTTTTTTTGTGATATTTTTCCCTCCTGTCTAGCACAATTTGGTTTATTTCGTGGCCAGATTTTATTAAATATATAACCATGACGCTTATATCAGAGATATGGCTTTAAATATCGGTAATTAAAGTAATTAGATAACTTGGAAACGTTCAAAACCACTTCTACTTGATATATTTCATGTATCTACTTTATTTTATGACGCCGGAACTTTATTGCACTTGATTACTGGAGAAATTTGGCCATCATAGCAAAAATTAAGGAAAAAAACACAGACATTTTCAAAACTCTTGAACGCGGGGAGGGGTCTAGCAGGGCACCTATGTCAAAAGAAAGCTCTACTAATTCCCTTTGAGAAAAGTCTGGGATCATGAAATTTGGTCAACGCTTCACTGAGAACGAGCATTTTGAAGGAGGTGACTATCGTCCCAGCATTTTAAGGGTTAACTTAGTATCAAGGATCCATGAAATTTAGTAAATGCTGCAATAATATTTCGCATCGGAGCCGAAATTTGTAATTGACTGATGACACTTCAAATTTAATGCACTGAACTGTTTTACGTAGTTTACGGCACAGTGTCGTGTCTTGTACACAACCCTTCTAATTATTGGTCAAGCGATACTTCAATACGCCTGGCGAACGCCTGTCCACGTGGAACAACATAAGCAACAACACTCGTTTGCCGGAGCACCAAGAACCCAGCAGAGCAGTTATGAGAATTGTACCTTACAGGAGGCATCCCACAGCTGGGCCCCCGACGCCTCGCCAGTCCTCACGCATTATGAGAACCTCCTTGACCTACAATAGAGAACATCACACATATATCAATCCGGATGTGCTTCTAAGTGGTTAATCTATTGTTACCTACAGTGGACTCCGGACGTGTAGTGGATGTTTTCAAGGGTTGTATACTATTTCACCGAAAAACATTTCGCGGAATTTTTTTTCGCGGTACGACATTCCGCGGAATGTATCAACTCTCCGAAACACATTTCGCGGAATGCACCTTTTTTCCGAAAGACATTTCGCGGAATGTACCTTTTCACCGAAAATCATTCCGCGGAATGCCATTTGGCGGAATTCAGTTAGAATAATTATCATTTCAATAATTTTCAGTATACAATTTCTTAAACCCGTACCCGACCCGAACCCGATATTGTACAAATTTTTCAAACCCGAACCCATCGGGTACGGATTCGACTCGGGTTGCGGGTTTCAAAACCTGAAACCCCACCATATCTACGGCCCGTTATAAGGCGAAAGGAGTTGCTAATGTTTTCTTTCAAAGAACACGTCTTCCCATTTTAAGGCGAAGAGAGGGGTTACGCCTTCTTCAAACGGATGCATTTGTTCGGTATAAGGCGAAAGGAGTCGATAATGTCTTCTGTAAAAGAACGCGTCTGTCCGGTATAAGGCGAAGGGAGGGGTAACGCCTTCTTTAAATGGATGCATCTGCCTGGTATAAGGCGAAGGGAGGGGTAACGCCTTCTTTAAATAGATGCATCTGCCCGGTATAAGGCGAAGGGAGGGGTAACGCCTTCTTTAAATAGATGCATCTGCCCGGTATAAGGCGAACGGAGGGGTAATGCCTTCTTTAAATGGATGCATCTGCCCGGTATGAGGCGAAGGCAGGATGGATGCATCTGCCCGGTATAAGGCGGAGGGAGGGGCAACGCCTTCTTTAAATAGATGCATCTGCCCGGTATAAGGCGAACGGAGGGGTAATGCCTTCTTTAAAAGAATGCGTCTGCCCAGTATAAGGCGAATGGAGAGGTAACGCCTTCTTTAAATGGATGCATCGTCCCTGTATAAGGCGAAGGGAGGGGTAACGCCTTCTTTAAATAGATGCATCTGTCTGGTATATGGCGATAGGAGTTGATAATGCCTTCTTTAAAAGAATGCGTCTGCCCGGTATAAGGCGAAGGGAAGGGTAACGCCTTCTTTAAATGGATGTATCTGCCCGATATAAGGGGCAATTGAAATTTTGAAATCTTCTTCTAAATATTCTGGGAGGCGTTCCTTAGCCGTGCGGGAAGATGCGTGACTGCCAAGCAAGACTATGCTGAAAGAGGCTAGGTTCAGCTTCTGGCCCGGTCTAGGAAATTTATCGAAAAAAAATTTCGGCTTTTATAAAAGGTTCAACGTGTTAATCTCGTGTTAAACGAATGCAAAACAGAATGGAGCTTGGCTTAGAGGCCTCGCAGGTAATAATTGTGGGAATGCTGAATGAACAAAGGCTATTATTATTAATATTCCGCGAAATGGTGCATTCCGCGAAATGGTACATTCCGCCAAAAGTCATTCGGGGAAAAGGTACAAACCGCCAAATGTCGTACCGCGAAAAGTTACAAACCGCCAAATGTTATTCCACGAAATGTTCAACCGCGAAAATGAATTCCGCGAAAAAGTTTTCGGTGAAATTTTATACAATCGTTTTCAAGAGCTACTGATTTTTTGAAAATAAGCATTGTTTAAGCACTGTATTTTTTTTGGTTCGAAGCCTAAATAGCGCTATGTAATGTAGGAGATGCATAACAGGGATTAATTGTCTGAAATTTGGGTTTGTAATCTTAATTAATCTAATCTCGCACTTGTGTAGCGCCTCTACTTGGAAGCATCCTGGAAAATGATGGTACAAATCTCCCAAATTGAGGTGAACGTGCCCCTGGAGCCGACGTTCTGATACCTGAATGACGGTTTATGCATTTTGTTATTTTGACAATGTTGTTTCATAAGGGCGAAAGTCGCAAAAGGGATTAATCACTTTTTCGCAAATTCCTCAACAATAAGGACTGCTCCCAGCCAACTACCATCTGGAACTGCTTGAGCTACGCGCCTTCTTTGGAACAGAAATGGCAAAAATGAATAAAAGGGTGCAATATTTGTGAAATTTGCAGAAAAAGCGTCTCAGCTTTTCGCATCGCGTTTTAAATTTATATGGAGATATGTAAGGGACAACGTACTTTTTTACATTTTTGTTCTTAGCGGCTTCAATTCATCGTCAATTACGTGACTCAATATGTTAGTCTGAAAGACGTCGGAAAACTTTGCCGAAGAAGGTACGTAGCTGGAAAAAAATATTATTACGCTTCAAAAATTGATTGTTCAAACCATATGTGAAGAATCAATGTTTCTGCCAGCACTACCGGACATGGTTGTCAGAAGGTAAAACCCATCTTCTTTCTTGTCGGAAATTTTACTTTGAGAAATGATTCTGAATAATTTCCATTAGCTCCAAAGCTGTATGAGATCAATAATTTTCAATTAACACTCGGTTAAATGATTGATCCACGTAGTTCGGCGGGGCTGGCAGGATAAACGATCTTTTGCATATGGTTTGAACAATCAATCTTCGAAGCTTTATAACTTTTTTCGTGGACGTTCCAGCAACGTAACTTTCTCAGCAAAGTTTTTCGGCATCTTTTGGGTTATACTTTAACGCAATGTGCCACTTGGTTTACGATGAACTGAAACCCCTAGAAGTTAAAATGAAAAAATATACGTTTTCTCATACTAATTTGCATACAAATTTCAAACGCGATGCGAAAAGCGAGGAAGCAACCGATTAATCGGGCCCAAAATCTGCACATTTGTTTGGGACCCAGAATGGTTTCGAAAATCCCATGATTAGAAAAAATGACCATGAGGCCCGACTCTAGTGTATATTCACTTCTTGTTTCGCGAACATGTCCAGCATCTGCAGAACTTTTTCATAAACACTAAACACTACAATTTTGCGTCGCCCGCTGTCATTACTCTGCACAGTTAAATATTCTGAAAATTACATGCCATGGAAATATTTGAACCCACACATCATTGATTTTTGTGTAAATTTACGTTTACTTTCATGCACATATTTGGAAACATATGACATGCAATTTCAATTGAATCTCATCAAGCGTTTAATGTTACAAGATCGTGTAATTTTTAATGCTGGTGTAATTTTACATTTCGTTTATGACGTTTTTTTTAGTTTTAGGATTTTTTGCAGAAAAAATCTAAAAAGTCAAATGAACAATCTAAGCCAGGTTTTGAAAAAGGCATAATGCAATAAATTCAGTTACTCATCTATATATCAACCCTATGTTGTAAAACAAATCGCCCTTTTTGACAATATTCCTAATTGCAAAAACAGAATTGCTATATGCAATACATCAACGCAATTAAATTTTTATTCGACTAAAATAAAACAAAAAACAAATGCTACAGTATTATGTATTTAAATAAAACAACGTGGAATCGAGTTCTATAAATTCATTTATTCATTCATTCAATTAATTATGCCAGTGAAATCAGCCTTCTACTTCAAAGTTTAACAAAACAAAGATGATTTTGCGAACAATGCGAACAATTTGCTTAACGCGTGTTGCCGTTGATTGACCTTTCAACGTCACACGATTTTTGAAGAAAATATCGAAAGAAAATTCCCGAAAATGGTTATAATATAGTTCCGTCAAGATCCGAATTCCAAATTGGAGAGGCTGCTGCGTCATGTCCCCCACTTGCGGATCCACAAGAATCTATAACATCATATGGTTTGGACGAAGCTGCCTTTTGATCACCAAGGTTGCTTGTTTGTAAATTTTCGATCGCCGTTACGAATGTTTTTTTGTATGGCAACTTAATGGACAGAATACTGGTGTCCGGAACTATTTGATCATATGTTTTCCCATCGTCTTTGCACTATGCTTCACGAAAATGTGGCGCGATTTATAATTGAAGTGCCGCTGTCGCAGGTGCCGATAAGCCGCACTCCGGAATCACACATTCGAAACATTTTCGAAAACCATGAACTCGCGTATGGGAAGCAACATTTTTGCACGTCCTTGAAATCAGTTGCAGAAAACTCACACTTGATCATGGCAGAACAATACAAAATTATAAACCACCTTACTGTGTTAAAAAACTAGAGTGCGCTTGCGGAATCCATCATTTCTTTTCCTTTTTATGTTGCTGTAAGTTTACACGATGATTGAAAATTAAATCAACTTTGATTGAATTATAAATGGTTATCCATTTATTTGCTGCCCTTATTATGTGCTTTAAAATTAACTCTATTTTCAATCACATTTCTGACTAAATCAATTAATTTTTAAAGCAATTGTAAAAAAACTCAATTTTCAATCATATTTCGGATTCAATCAATTTATTATTACATCATTTCTAATTTACGTCGCGTAAATTTTGATTATTTTTTGCTGTGCATATTTTTGTGTTCAATAACATCTAATTTTAAGGACAAGCATCGGAATCCAAACCAAAATTCACTCGCGTTTTTAAGGGTACACAACTCAATACGAAAGCATCGCACAACTGTCATTTTTATTACTCCACGCATCCTTTGACGCAGCAAATCTGAAATAAAAAAAAGAGAGTTCTCCGCTGCCTCCGTATTGCCAGGTCATCTGCGAGTTGCCCTGTAAAACTTCTATAAAAGCTGCATGTGTCCGCAAGTAGGATCCGCCAAAGCGACCGTATGCTTCTAAAAGCGCACAAGCCCAAGTCCTGGTGTTAGATGGAACGCTCAACAGACCTGACTCGACGGTTTGCGCAGGCCCAATAAGCCGCCTAGCAAAACAACCATTACGAACGACAAAGAAGGTAATACGACTCAATGCAATCGGCAACGACCTAGGCGGCGAATAAAGGATCACGATTGGAAGCTTGGAACATGGAACTGCAAGTCGCTAGGCTTCGCAGGTTGCGGCATGAATTACATCCCCGCAACTTCGACGTCGTAGCGCTGCAGGAAATCTGCTGGACAGGACAGAAAGTTTGGGAAAGCGGGCATCGAGCGGCTACCTTCTACCAAAGCTGCATCTGGAAGTGGCACTCCCAACGGAAGAGCAACTAGGCGCAGCGTCTCTTGAAGATGGCTGGAGAGATATTCGATCCGCCATTGGAAGCACCGCAGCCGCTGCACTAGGCACGGTGCCCCCGGATCAGAGAAACGACTGGTATGACGGCGAATGTGAGCAGTTAGTTGAGGAGAAGAATGCAGCATGGGCGAGATTGCTGCAACACCGCACGAGGGCGAACGAGGCACGAAACAATCGGGCGCGGAACAGACAAAACTCCATTTTTCGGAGGAAAAAGCGTCAGCAGGAAGATCGAGACCGTGAAGAGACGGAGCAACTGTACCGCGCTAATAACGCACGAAAGTTCTATGAAAAGCTAAACCGTTCACGTAAGGGCCACGTGCCACAGCCCGATATGTGTAAGGACATAAACGGGAATCTTCTTACGAACGAGTGTGAGGTGATCCAAAGGTGGCGGCAGCACTACGAAGAACACCTGAATGGCGATGTGGCAGACCACGGTGACGGTATGAGAATGAACCTAAGAGCACGCGTGTAGGACATACGACTTCCGGCTCCGAATCTCCAGGAAATTCAGGTGGAGATCAGCGTCTGATACTGCGGACATCTGCAGTCTGCACCCAATGTCGAGAGCTTCAATGCGCTGCAAATTCTTGTCCGTCTTAACTAGTATTGCCTCTATATCTCGTAACCTTTTTTGGAGGGTCCTTATTTCTACCTCTCCTCCGTTCCCAGGGCATCTGTCGTCGTTCATATTCTCTGCCCTCGATGTTTGGCCAGTTTGGGAGTCTGTGCCGTTCTGCCGTTTTGTTTATCAGAACTGTTGGACCCGCCATTGCTTGTGGAAATTATGCTCCTTTTGGCCTCCAGCTGTATGTGCCTGTTGTCCTAAAGCCGTCTAATACTTATAGAGCGAGCTTTAGCTCTGTCTGCCACTTAAGGCGAAATCCAGTGTCTGTTTCCCCAATGTTGCACCTCCGTGAAAGACGAAGGAATCAGGTTGGGAGCCTTTCTTCGTCTTCTCGCTCCTTTTCTCTTCTAGACACACTCCCAATTTTTGATTATTGTATAAAACTTCTAGAATCACACCCAAGTAGCACATTTTAAATCGATTGAGACGTCTCACTATTCACTTCGCGCTTATCACTTTTTACAGCGAGAAGTTAGAAATGAGGAGGCCAAATGGCTTTCGGCCAAATGGGTCTCGGTCAAACGACCCTTCCCCAATATAATAGCTTTGTAGCTGACCAAAATGACAATATTATTTATGTGTCTGTCTGGTGAAGGAATCGGCGTTTAGTTGCACCTTCCACTACAGCATCGATACACCTATTCCTGGCGTATTGTAGAGATTCATAATCGTCGGGCGATGATTCTCCAGTTTCCCGACCGTGTGCTGGGCCGTGTTCGTGACTTGCCATGAAGTTGTCGGACTGGATCCAGGTCTCTGTTGAAAATTGTTTTCGCTATTTCTTTTTTCGCACATTAGCACTAAGTGACCAGCGCACTGAAGTCTGCCACATTTTATACGATTCATAATATTTTCGTCTTAGTACATTTGATACAGCTCGTGATTCATGCGTCTGCGCCGCAGCCCATTTTCTTGTTTCTCACCCCCACATTTTCTTGTATATGCAGTACGCAACACCTTCTGGTCAAAAACCGCAGAACCTTTCGGTCCACCTCTATTAACGTCCACGCTTCACGTCCACTGGTAGAATCAGAGATTAATACAGCGTAAATTTCGATTCTATCATTTTCAATCCATTCCGTCCCAGAAAATCATAATGTCCATGCAGACATTTGTAGAGTTTGTAAAATTTTCATTATTCACTCTTTCCTTTAAAATATAATAAAAGTAAGGATTAAATTTCAAGGAATATGAATTTGCACAGTGCTGATTCCAACAGAAGACTTGAAAATAAAAATTAAATTATACCTCTTCATCTACATCAAAAAATGAAACGTCCTGTTTGTGCTGTGCCATCACGTGACGATAATCGCCAGTCGGCCGGTATCATTTCCACGCCAATACGCACATTCATAAGCAGAAGATAAGAACCGAAGCTGACGATATATGCGTAGCTCATCGTTAGCACTCGTGGAACGCATTAAAATTTACAACTCCTACACTTGCACTCAATTCTGATTACACGCACATCGTCCTCAATTTATTTATCCCCCAAAAGCCTGCTTTCAAGTATGCCACTCCACCCTCGGCCGGAAGGGGTCCTCTTATTTTTTTTTCTGCGGCCATACTTTTATCCCCTTCTTCCGAGGAGAAACCAAGGACACATTTTGTGCGAATATTTCCATCCCCTCGCCAGGGGTTATAACTTTGCAATTTTTTTTATCTGGCCTTCTTTTACGCGAAACTCCTTTCCACATTCGGGGAAGGGTGCGGGTGACACGGCCAAAAGGACGACAAAACGAAGTAAATAGGATAAATAATAAATGAGTCCAACCTATACGCATATTTCGAAGAGGATTTTCCGCCTAAACGAGCTGGCTCAACAGAGGGAGGATACTTTTTCAGTTTTCCTTACTCGGCCCGGCAATGTCAAGTTGTAGCATCGTTAGGGCCTCATATCAGCTTCCGCCATGAGGCTTTGTTGCTGCTGTCGCGTACGATTAGGATGCTGTAGGAAGCAGCGCGGTCCATAGCTGGCTGGTTTTCACCGGGTAGTGAACAGGATGCATGCAAACCATCGCAAAAACGGAAATTTTCGCGAATGAAAAAGACGATGTCGTTATCACCCTCTCAGGATATGTGCGTGCGTACACCTACATATACCTACAGGCAGAGCGACCATCGAGCGGCTTCAGTCAGCGTTGCTGACGGAGGAAGAGAAAAAGCGTTCCCCCACACCATGCCCACACGTCTTCGTGGACGAGGTTTCCAAGCAGAAAGGCACAACCTGGGTGAAATTCATTTATTCGCTAACACGAAAAACGAGCCCATTTAGAAAACTGTCACATCATAATGTTATCTTTGAGTGTTTTTCATTTTGGTGTTTGGTTTCGAAGTGTTTTTGTAATCCACGAGGGGTATTAGTTTGGTATAACAATTGAAGTCTAGGGATGCTTGATGAAATGTATTAACTCTGATCAGCTCCTTCTTGCCTCGATTCCAGGGCTATAAGCGATTAGGCATGAGCCGGCTGCGGTTGCTACTCTATTATTGTCAGACCAGCTTGTAATTACACAAAGGTCTAGCAGATTATGATTGGGGCTAACATATTCCTCTATGTCTTAAAATTTGTGATCCACAATCAGACAATACCAGCGCCGGCCGTGTATGAATGCAGGTGTTTTAAGAAATAGGTTCGAAGATGTTAGAAGCAACCCTCTTAATCTAAATCGAATCTAAAAGAATGCATCACGTCTGAGTTTTTAATGCTAAAACGAATCATTTCACTCATTTCTCAAAAAATCATTTCACTTCAAAAAGTGTTTAAAATCAATTTGAGGGCAATTTATTGTTTACACACGCAAGAGTTTTCATTGTTCTATGTATTGAAAGGTAATTTACTGTTAATTCACGGAGGAAAAGAAAAGAAACTTATTTTTCACCAAATCATTATCACACTCTATTTTGATGATAGAAAGTGTCGACAATTCAGTTTGGAAAATGGGTGCTCTGGTGGACCTGTCTGAAGAATGTGTCCAATGGTTTTTACTAGATTCAAACAAAGGTTACAGAGGGTGATTTTGTTTTTTCTTCTCTTTTCACAACTTTTTGTTTGAAACAGCTGAAATTTGCATTTGTTTTGTCGTGCTCCTCGAATCCCCGGGATGTACTTTAAACTAAGTTGATTCCTTCAATTAAGCGCAAGAATAAATCTAGACCAACATTTGAAAAGGACGTAACAGCCAAAATTAATTCTTTCCCATTCTTTCCATAGCTTTGTATGTAGACGAGGAAGCAGAAAGAATAAAATGTTGGCTGTTACGCCCTTTTCAAATGTTGGTCTAGAAGTATGAGCTGATATGATTCATGAATAAAGAAATTTCAATAATTTTAAAGATTGTACAGCCGAATATTGACCGTTGTTTAATGCATCTCTAATACACTAAACCTTCAAATCCTACTTTTTTTCACGTGAGATTTAAATTTTTCTCTTACTGTAAAATATTGAACATGTTGATTTCATTAGTAAGAAAGTGGCGTTCAATAAAAATTTCGCCAAAGGAGCTGGAGCCTCGCAACGGTCTGAGTATTATTAGTACTCCAAAATTTTGAAGGTTCAATTGTGAGATTGAAAGATGCAAAATCCCAATTGTGATGAATCCCGTAGCAAACTAGCTTACTATGCAATTGAAATTGCGACGCTGATAAAAATTCATTAATATGAAATTCATTTCCACCCTTTTATTTTAAATTTAACTCGAATTTAAAACTCCCGCTGGGCAATTGTTTCAAGATACCCTACGTTTGAGAGGAATATATGCGCTCAACGGAAGAAATCACTTCCCTCTAGGCAACATGATTGATTGACAATGCATCGTCCTTTGACAGCCCCGAAATCAACCGCACTAATATGTGGTGTAGCTCCGTACCTAATGCAGTCCAATCTCGATAACAGTGCCTCGAAGCGTATCACGAGGATGCTCTGCAGTCTAATCACTCACTCTTGATCTTTGAGTGGCCACTGGAGAACTTTATTGGTCATAAGATCTTCGTTAGATAAAAATTAAACTGCGTCAGCTTTCGCACTCTCTTATGGAACCAATTCAACACTGCAGATAAATGGAATCAAGGAATGTCATAAAAGGGTAGTTTTCTCTATTTCTCGTGTTGCTTTCCAATCTACCTGCCGTACCACACCGATGCGCTGTTCCAACCAAGCCGCCTGTGAGTTTCATTTGTTCTCGCTGACTGGCTGACATTCAACCCTTCGTCGTCGTTCGACGAATTGATTTTGCACGTACTCGACGGGAACCTCTTTCCGGAGCAATGTGTCCCACGTGTGAATCAAATGTACCTCTTCCCCGAACGGAGCACTAACGAGGTCCGATTGAGAATAATGGGAAATGAAATCAGCATGGTTTTATGTAAATCGAACTTTTATAACCCGCACCACGTTCATTCATTTTTTTTCAACTCCTGTCATCTTTTATAGCCGCTGGATTTAAAGCGACGAACGAAAACTCATTAATTCGGAATCCGGTGGTATTTGACATGTAGGGAAAAATACGCAAATAGAGACAACCCTTCAAATTATGAAGAGATAGTTGGTTATCCTATTAGGTAGATTGAAACTTTTCTTAGCAAACCATAGCATTATGAAATGATGAAACAACAGTCTAATCGTCTTCTGCTGAATAAGCAGGGTTCATTCATTTTTTCAGCGATTCAGCGATTATAATCGCTGTAGTTAATTAAGAAAATGGTAGGTAGATTGAAACTTTTCTCATGCGCATATTTCTTAATAAACAAAATCGTTTGTTTCTTAAACTATGGAAAAAGATCCGATAGCCGTGGGAGCTCCTTTATAGTTACGTTAGGGTTGGTTTTACAAAATCTACGTATTAAACGCAGCCACCCATCAATTTGTTGACCTGTCACAAGACAAAATAAAAGAATATAGGTTTGGATTTCCCGGAAAATCGGTAAAGTATCTCAAAAATTCCTAATCCTTATTTTGGCTTTTCAAAATATAGTAAAATATACTTTACATGACATATTTAAGTGTGAACAACACTTACAGGATCCAAAAATGTTTAATAACACTATTCTAGCATTGACTATACTATGTGTGAACAATATGTTTCTTCCGGACATCTCTAGCGACTCCAAAACAACCTTTATAACTGATGAAAGACGATATGCAAATTTTTCCGAAAAAAATTACGAAAACCCGTCATGTCCATGCCAGTTCGTAAAGGCCATCTTCTTCTTCTTCTTCTTCTTCTTCTTATTGGCATTACATCCCCACACTGGGACAAAGCCGCCTCGCAGCTTAGTGTTCATTAAGCACTTCCACAGTTATTAACTGCGAGGTTTCTAAGCCAAGTTACCATTTTGCATTCGTATATCATGAGGCTAACACGATGATACTTTTATGCCCAAGGAAGTCGAGACGACTTCCAATCCGAAAATTGCCTAGACCGGCACCGGGAATCGAACCCAGCCACCCTCAGCATGGTCTTGCTTTGTAGCCGCGCGTCTTACTCGTAAAGGCCATATGTACGATATTTCACTCAGTTTTGCCTAAACCAGATGGTCTAGGTTCTCCAAACTGTTCTGGAGTTTAGATCCATTGGTCTACCAGGTCAACTGCGCTCGATGGCTATCCGAAATCGACCAGTCATGTCCATACAAGTCCGTAGAGCCCACGGGTATGATTTGCAGCTCAGATATACCCAAACCAGATGTTCTAGGCTTTCCAATGTGTTCTGGAGTTTGGATCAAATGGTCTACCAAGTCAACTGCGCTCGATAGCTACCCGAAATCGACCAGTCATGTCCATACAAGCCCATAGAGCCCTCGCGTATCGACCAGTCACGTCCAAACAAGTCCGTAGGGCCCACGCGTATGATTTGCAGCTCAGATATACCCAAACCAGATGTTCTAGGCTTCCAATGTGTTCTGGTCAACCAAGTCAACTGCCCTCGATAGCTATCCGGAATCGACCAGTCATGCCCATAGAAGTCCGTAGAGCCCACGCGTATGATTGGCAGCTCAGATATACCCAAACTTCCGGAGGAATTTATAGAGGAACTTTTGGAAGAATTTCTGGAGGAACTTCCTGAGGAACTTCCAGAGGAATTCCTGGAGAAATTTCCGGACGACTGCCTGGAGGAACTTCCGGAAGAATTCCTGGAGGAACTTCCGGAAGAACTCCTGGAGGAACTTCCGGAAGAATTTCTGGAGGGACTTCCGGAAGAATTCCTGGAGGAACTTCCGGAAGAACTCCTGCAGGAACTTCCGGAAGAATTCCTGCAGGAACTTCCGGAGGAACTGCCTGAGAAATTCCTGGAGAAACTTCTGGAGGAATTGCTGAAGGAACTTCCGGAGGAATTGCTGAAGGAACTTGCGGAGGAATTCCTGGAGGACTTTCTAGAGGAATTCCTGGAGGTACATCGGAGGGAATTCCTGGAAGAACTTCGGGAGGAACTTTCGGAGGAACTTTTGGAGGAACTTTCGGAGGAATTCCAGAAGAATCTTCCAGAAAACTTCCTGTAGGAACTTTCGGAGGGATCTTGAAGGAACTTCCGAAGGAAGCGTTGACAATTTTATTTCTTCACCGACGTTTCGATCCGGGGATGGGATGTAATCACCCATCCTCTGGCTACAGAACACCCTATATAGTTTGTCGAAAAGTGTCGAAAAGTGTTCGAAGTGAGCTATATTTTGTCCAATGAGGCCAGAAACAATTTCCACTTATCAAGCGACAAAACTCCGTACGAATATAGCGATAATTAACAAATAGACTGCCATTGAGCCGTGAAGAAGATCCCATCCCCGGATCGAAACTTCGGTGATGAAATAAAATTGTCAACGCCATTATTTACGACTGAAGCCACTTCGAAAATTTAACTACAAAATTTACAGTTGAAATTCATCCACCTCCTGGATGAACTTCCGGGGGAATTCTTGGAGGAACTGCCGGAGGAATTCCTGGAGGTCTTTCTGGAATTATTCCTGGAGGATCTTCCGCAGGAACTTCTAGAAGAATCCTTCGAAAAACTTCCGGAGGAATTTCTGGAGGAACTCGCGACCAATTGATCCAAACTTGGAACAGTTGGAAAACCTAGAGAATTACTGAGTTAAAAACTATACACGTGTGCTTCCAGGACTTGTATGAATACGATTGGTTGCTGTCAGATTTGCATCGAGCGCAGTTGACCTGGTAGACCAATTGATTCAAAGTCCACAATAGTTTTGAGAACCGAGAATATCTGGTTTAAGGAAAACTGAGTGGAATATTAAACGCATGGGCTCTACGGACTTGTAT
Organism: Armigeres subalbatus; assembly: GCF_024139115.2. Classification (NCBI taxonomy): domain Eukaryota; kingdom Metazoa; phylum Arthropoda; class Insecta; order Diptera; family Culicidae; genus Armigeres; species Armigeres subalbatus. The sequence goes on from NC_085141.1 coordinate 129,438,215, forward strand.
GGTCATGACTGGTTGATCCCAGATAGCTATCGAGTGCAGTTGACCTGGTAGACCAATTGATCCAAATTCCAGAACAGACTGGAGAGCCTAGAGTATCTGGTGTGCGTATTTCTAAGTTTTAAATCTTACGCGTGGAATCTTCGGTTTTGTATGGACTTGACTTATTGATTTGAGATAGTTGTCGCGCGTAGTTGACTTGGTAGACCAATTGATCCAAACTCTAGAACAGTTTGCAAAACATAGAACATCTGGTTAGGATATATCTTAGTCGCATAACATACGCGTATGCTATACGGACTTGTATGGACGTGACTGGTCGATTTCGGATAGCTATCGTAAGCAGTTGATTTGGTAGACCAATTTATCCAAACTCCAGAACAGTTTGAAGAACCTAGGACATCTCGTTTGGGTATATCTAAGCTGCAAATCATACGCGTGGGCTCTACGGACTTGAAGGGACATGACTGGTCGATTTCAGATAGCTATCGAGCGTAGTTGACCTAGACCAATTGACACTCCAGAACAGTCTGGAGAGTCAAGAACATCTGGTTTGGATATAACTGAGTGAAATATCGTACATATGGCCTTTACGAACTGGCATGGACATGACGGGTTTTCATTGGCACGGGTTTTCATAGTTTTCTTCAGCAAAATTTGCATATCATCTTTCATCAGTTATAGAGGTCGTTTTGGAGTCGCTAGGGATGTCCAGAAGAAACATATTGTTCACACATAGTATAGTCAATGCTAGAATAGTGTTATTAAACATTTTTGGAACCTGTAAGTGTTGTTCACACTTAAATTTGTCATGTAAAGTATATTTTACCATTTAAAGTATAAAAACCATCCTTACTCACGCCCCTCTGAGGAAAAAATGAGCATCCCTAGAAACATAACTCACCAGTATGATGAAACTAGATGAGATGGGTAAGACATCCGTAAAAGAATTGTGAAAATCGCTGAGAACCAGCTGTTTGAAAATTTAGTTCCCATGATTTTCTGATCACGGTATTCGGCGTGTTAATATAAGAGATAAATAAACAGGCAACAATGTCAAAAATTTGCCCCAAAATATTATTTTAAAGTCAAGATGGCTAAGAACAAATGAATAGCTCGTAATATTGATCACTCTTACAAATAGCATAACCTGATATCTGCATAGCAACGAGCTTTTTTAGATCTAGTACCCATTTCAATTTTCCATCTATTCCTCGATCTCTCCTTATCTCGATGGTGCCTTCAATATCGAGATGTGGAGAGGCGACTTGTAATATCAATTTAATGTCATCAGTGATGCAGGGCATTGTGTTTTTGTGGTATGTAGGAAAATAAGTTCAAAGGTTGCATTTACTAATGCTTCGAATCAAGATACTATTATCAAACGATTCGTACTCTCTAGCGAGTTTATATCAATTGATAATTTGTTATATATTATCGCTTGAGAGTGTTGTTCATCATCGATTATTTGAACAATTTATTATTATCTTCTTTTTTAAATGTTGGTCTTAAAATTATATACATCACCAAGGTTCGTAATGCTTACTCCATCTCAGGAGAACAGGATAAACAACGAAAACAGATTTACCCTGGGATTTAAAAACGCTTGCTTTGGTCTCATCGAACGGAAAAGTCGAAAATCTGTACATTACATACAGCTACGTAGTTCAACGTCACATTTGCGTACAACCCGATTGGGCTGCACCTTTGAGTTTTTTTCCTAAAATATCAAATACTTTTCATAGTAAGTATGTAGAAATATGGAATAAGGTCATTTGACCGGATGTCATTAAGCCAAAAAGGTCATTTGGGCGAATGCCATTTGGTTGGCTGCCGTTTGGCCAAATAGTTAATTTTGTTTCCTTAATAAATGATGGGAGCAGTGAGATGTTCGAAGTTAACAGTCAAAATGAATATTGAGAAGTAACACCTTAATAAAGATTAAAAAAATATTGAGAAGTGAGAAGTGAGTACAGGGTAGTGAAAGTAAATACCACAGATAACAGATATTTATGCTAGAACAAATTTTATTGAGAAACATTTGTAAACTTTTGAATTAATATGCGTTGAGCCACTACTGCTCAGTCAAGACAAGATCGTATATGATGCCGTATAAGATGCTAAAGTAGGGGCGATATAGATACTTTCTCATACAACATTTCGCCTCCACTTCAGCATCTTATGTTGCATCATATACGATTTTGTGTTGACTGGGTGCCATCTACTCAACTGATTGCTGAAGTACATACGGACGCAACTTACTAGCAATCATTAGCAGCCAATACATTTGACAGTCGCATTTGGGCTGGGTTTTGAGCAACAATGATCGTCGCACCATTTTCAAACGATTGCAAATTACGTTTTTGATGTTCAGTACGTTTAAATCGACGATGGCGTATGTTTAGTTGTGTGACTACTGAGAAACTAAAGTGATCACTTCCCAAGCAGCACAACTTGTTTCACTACTGCACATTTCACTGTGTTGCAACTATTCGGAAAGAAAACCATCTTTGCGTATGTGCCATCAAATATAACTCTCTTGCAACCTAAAAAGCGCAAGGGGTGGAGCCTACGGAAACATCTTTCAATAACAGTAAAATTGCAATAATGTTGCAAAATACTACAGCGGAAAAAAATAAAAAAAATATATATAAAAGTGAATTCGATTTATGGATATAGTGATTGATAGTCCTTCACTCTACCACAGTACCATTTAACACTTCGAAGGGACCGCATGTTGACTCACCATAAAAACCATAAGATTATGAAGTTTTGTACTCGGGTTTCCTGTTACTCGATTGCACCATCACATGAAAAAAATGTGAGTTGGCCAAACGATGCTAAATTAAACATTAAGACACACTCAACTTATCTGCTACTTAATTTAAACAAACAATTGAATTTTGAAAGACGCATTGAAGTGACATGGTAAAAAATATGCAACTTAATGATTTTGTTTCGTGTTTGCAACATGAAGTGCAGTTGGTTGTTTGTTTCCAAATGTCAAACACGTACTGCATTGCAATGTTAGTGAAACATTGATCACAATTCGAACGCTTTTGACATCTTGATGCAACTTTTTCGTGCTTTCATTTTTTCCAATGCCTGAAAACTGAAACTGAATAGAAACAAGGTGCTTTTAGGAAGATGTTGCGTGTGCTACTTGGGTTAGTCACTTCTCACTAGTCACATCCCACTTCTAACTTCTCACTCCTCGGTCCTCAGTTCTCACTTCTTACTACTCATTTCTCATTTCCCACTTCTCACTTCTCACTTTCACCCCTCAATCCCCACTTTTCACTTATCACTTCTTACTTCGAATATCTCATTTGTCAGTTTTCACTTCTCATTTTCTTCTCCTTACTTACACACTCATCACTTCTCAATTCTTACTTTTCACTCCTCGCTTCTTTCTAAAAGAGAAGGAGAAAGGAGAAAGAAAGCGGAAGAAAATATAAGGAAAAGGGCAGAAATAAGAAGAAATATTGGAAATGGTTAAGGAACAGCAAAAAGAAAAAAAGTAGAAGGAGATAGGAAATAGTTTCACAATTTTCAATTCTCACAACTCACTTCTTACCAGTCACATCTCACTCCTCACCTTTCACTTCTCGGTCCTCAATTCTCACGCATCACTTTTCAAGGTTCACTTGTTCAGTTCTCACCTATCACCCCTCACTCTGCACTTCTCACTCTTCAATTCTCACTTCTCTCTTCATACTTCTCACTTTTAACTTTTCAATACTCACTTCTCACTTTTTAATTCTCCTTTCTCACTTCACGCTTCGAAATTCTCATTTCTCATTTGTCAATGCTCACCAATCAGCTCTCACTTAGCACTCCTCTCTACTTAATTCTCAATTCTCACTTCTTACTTTTTAGATCTTACTTATTACTTCATACTTCTCACTTTCTTCTTCGCACTTTTCCCTCCGACTTTCTCACTCCTCTTTTCTCTCTTTTCACTACTCACAATCTAAGTTAATTTTTAACTATTCGTCCAAATGAAATTTTGATTGAGCATATGGGGGAAACAGATTCGCAATACAGATTTGTAATACAGTAATACAGATTTAAGCATTTCTTGAAGGAAGAATACAGATTTAAATTTGGCAACCCTGCGGGTAGCTCGTATGCAAAAAAGTGTTTGAAAACTTGTTTTTGATTACGCTGTGAGAAGGAGTGAAGTGCAGTGGAGGGATAATAAATTGGCACAAAACTACCGATTTAGCTTAATGTTTGAGCCAAAGTACATAGGATCTAATGAAGAAATATGTTTATTATGAAGGGAAGTGAATTCATAAGCGATGTACAGGTTAGTGATTTGAATAGTGAACGCTTTTCTTAGCATTCGAATGTTGGTATGAGAGTGGACAGTGAGGATGAGGGAGACCCGTATGCGGACAGGTGCCATGTCATACTGAATGCCATCGTTGTACTCTTCCAACTGTGTCCTTAACCCTTAGAGGCCAAAGAAGAATGGATTGTTTTTTCAAATAGCTGGCGTAAGCACCTGATCGTCGGAATCCCTCGCGGTTTTGTTTGTGTTGATTGAGAATAGCTATATTTGTGCCCTGATACATTTTCAGACCGGAATTCCTGTTCAGATCCGAGTTATTGCTAAAAATAAGTGTATCTAGACCGGACCGAGAATCGAACTCGCCATCTTCGGATTGGCAATCATATGCCTTTGCTCGCAAGGCTACTGGAGACAATGATGAAGTATATAGACAACAATATCAATTACAGTGAAGCATAGATGCGAGCATCAGCATGCGGCTGCACAAACCTTTACAAATTAGGAGTTATCAAAATTATATTCTTAAATAAAATTGACCTTTTGAAATTTCAACCAGGGCCGTATTCAGGGTTCAAAATGAATAGAACAGTTAAAAAACAAAAAATACAATGAAATTGGGTATCAGACATTTTGCACGCGTACAAAAAAGGATCAGATTGAGCGAATAATGCTACGCGCATATAAAATTAAGCGCACGCGAATCTCACGAAGCTTATGTAACACCAATTAATTTGAAACTGGGTTTGCGGCTGCTCATACTTCATGAAAACATATCAGGAAATCGAAGAACTTTTGCCGTACACCGAGAGGGACAATATTCGTCCGGGCTTCTGGTATGGCCACTTTATGGTGTACTCGATTCATAGGGTCACGAGATCCTTCGACCACTCTACAACGAGAGACGAACTGAAGTAATTTCAAAACTCACGGAAACCAAGATAATAACAACCATCAGCAGCGAACTAACAATAATTAAGCACTCCATTGCTGGAATATTGCTGTCCACATGTTCTTCAAAACAGATTCCTGAAATTACCAAAAATCTGCCGTCACGAGTACGCATCGGCTGATAAATCACGAAATCATTGACCGCATTCGCATTTAAGTGCTTCAAATTTTAGCGTTTTTCGTGCCTTAAGTATGCATGCTTGAACAATCACCTTTGACATTTCAGGAGTCCTCTCTAATTCTTTGTATGATAGTTGTCATTAATTATAATGCATTTTATAAAAAAAATCGGTTAACACTATTAAATGTCATTTAACCAGTGCAAGTTGTGTTTTCAGGATTGAACTCGGATGCATCAGATTCGTTTACCAGTTTTTGAGAAGCACTCATCATCTTCTTCTTCTTCTTCTTCCTATTGGCATTACATCCCCACACTGGGAAAGAGCCGCCTCGCAGCTTAGTGTTCATTAAGCACTTCCACAGTTATTAATCCAAGTTTCTAATCCAAGTTACCATTTATGCATTCATAGATCATGAGGCTAACACGATGATACTTTTATGCCCAGGGAAGTCGAGACAATTTCCAATCCGAAAATTGCCTAGACCGACACCGGGAATCGAAGCCAGCCACCCTCAGCATGGTCTTGCTTTGTAGCCGCGCGTCTTACCGCACGACTAAGGAGAAGCGCTCATGCGAGACATTATTTATTTCTCTAATGAAAGTATTCCACTATAAATAATGCAAATTCTTTTAATAAACTAACAAAGATTTTGGCTCCGTTACGCAAACTGCTCCAAATCAACAAACGAATAAAAATATATTCAATACTACTCTTCCCACCATCAAAGCATAACAAATCTATTAATCAATCGCTATCTACTTGCATATGCCAAAATATCCTTTCATAAGCCGTGAAAAGATAAGCATACGGAAATCAGTCTATATCTGCGGTAGCACCGAAAACATGACACCTCGATCCACCGTTGATTATCTCCTAGCGACTGTTCGGTACGGGTCGGGTGGTGGCGATGGTAGTCACACAAAGCACGTCATCCTGAATCCCAATTAAAAATTTATCTCTTTCCGACCCCATTCCCAATATGTTAAAAATTGGTTACAAAAGCAGCATAAACTAACTCAAAACTAAAATCAGCACTTCTCTGTGATGGGATGACACCGTCATAAATGTAAACCAATATTGCACGATCGTATGTCGCCGTTGGTGGCTGTACAGACGTTCCCAAGATAATGCGACATAAAAGCATCGTCAATTAGACTGGCGAGTAATTGTCATTCCTAAAAAAATGACTCGACCGACCGAACTCTAGACTTTTCTCAATTTAGAGTAAAATGCACTCCTCACACACTATTTATTTTTTACTGAAGACTGTCTTATTTTAGTACAAATCAATACTAATCTAAGTTTCAGAAACTCTGCACCACTTTTTGGTAATACAGCACTTTTCGAAACAGAACTGTTCCCATATAGATATTGTATGCAAAAGCCAGAATGCATGCAGATTACAGAAGAAACGCAACGGGATAGCTACTGCATACAGCAATATCCCATGCAAGGGATTCGATGGATGATATATGTCAATTTTTTTTCTTTTATTAGTCCCTTTTTTCCATACGAATCCTTGTGCCATTAATTATGAACGCGCATGCATCACACCGTGAGCGAAGCCAAATTCAAAATAAATGTAAATCAAAACCCTTTCCCATTGAATAGAGCTACACATGCGAAGGGTCGTCCCGTCAAGAGATCGGAAGGAAAGGACGAACTGTGTATGCGATTTTTAGTGTGAAAACATAAAATTTCACGGAAGCGTGTCGATCCCATTAAGGTTCCCTTTTTCGTTTGCTGCGGGATAGATTTTCTTGACGGTTATTTTACGACAGTCTTGGATGGGGTACTGGCATTAATTCTTTTGAGGTCAAGAAAGCAGATAGGGTACGAGCTGGGTAACAAAAGGTACAGAAGCTATCAAGTAAACGATTTGGGAATTCGTCTGCATTTTAACGAGAATATGATTCATTTCGTTTAGTCAGTTCATGGGTCACAGGACAATTCATTCACTCCATAAAAGGATCACTTTGCAATTATTGAGAAATCAAGTTTCACTATTAAAGCTAATTGTATAGCTATATCCAAAAGTATGTAAGACACCACTTTTGGTTTTGTGGTTTATGCTAACGTAAAAACAACACGACACTAATAAAAAGTGCCGCGAGACAAGGCATAACACTTATCGTTTTTTACAATCGTAAACTAAGATTTTTTTAAATTACCTTTTATGGTATCTGGTTTTGGTTTCGGGCGCGTTGTTGCCCATATTTAAGACTATGTTTTTTTTTTGCTAAATATCTTAGCTGCGCATATTCACAGCACATGTTTTGAAATGGACAAATTGATATGGAATTTGCGAAAAAAAAATCCACGTGTCTTGGACGGACTCGAATCCTCAACCTCCTACTCTCTAGATAGGTGTGATAACCCCTACACAACAAGACCACCTAAAGGTCACGTTTGCGGAAAAGCCATCAGAATCTGAGTACCAACCTCCACCGCGATTAGCTCTTTTTGCAAATTGAATATCTTTCGGATACTCGATTTGTCCTGTGTGCCTGTGCTTTACTGTTGTGCCACAGTCAATCGAGCCCACAAATGCCAGCCATGATATTTAGCAAAAAAATGATTTTAGTACGGCCGAGTTGCCGAATAATATCCAATTAATTGTAATCAATTATCGGCCTTCCATCTTCATTAGTCGTTTGAGTACACGCGACTGCATGCGTAGAACAGTCACACTCATCAAATGCTTTAGCCAAGTAAGTCTTTGGCACAGCAGAGTGTGATTGATTCACACTCTATACGAATCCGCTCAGCGGATATACAACAGTAAAGCACATGTCAAGCCCTATCTGGAATAAGGGCGAATGTCGCAAGAGAGGATTCTCTTCGCCGACTTCCCCTCTTTTTAATAAAGCAGTGGATTTCTTTGTGGTTTATCACCTCAGCACGATAGAAAACGATGCGAACTTGCATTCTGAGGTGATAAACTGCAAAGAAATCCTCTGCTTGTCACTTTTATTTAAAAGAGGGGAAGTCGACGAAGAGAATTCTCTCTTGTGACATTCGCCCTTTTACCAGATAGAGCTTGATGTGAAGATTGGACAAATCGAGCATCCGAAAGATATTCAGTTTGCAAAACAGAGCTTACCGCGGTGGAGGTTGGTAGTACCAACTTGGTAATCTGATTCCGATGGCTTTTCCGCAAACGTAATTTTTAAGTGGTCTTGGTGTGTCAGGGTTATCATGCCTATCTAGAGAGTAGGAGGTTGAGGGTTCGAGTCCCTCCAAGACACGTGGATTCTTTTTCGCAAATTTCATATCAATTTGTCCATTTCGAAACATGTGCTGTGCATATGCACAGCCAAGATATTTAACAAAAAAATGATTTTCGTACAGCCGAGTTGCCGAATACCTAATATGCAATTAATTGATCAGGACTATGTTCAACTTGGACAACTATAGGCAATCATCAAACGTGCAATGCTATTTTTCATCTGCTTTATTATGTCACTCTTAAAAAGACAGAACCAGGGATGGGATAAATAAAATTTTCAAAAATTCGAGAGTAATCAACACTAACCCGCGGTCTTACTTTAATTATCAAGTACTTACTTACTTTAATTATCAAGTGACAAAAACTCGCCAGCGATTAAGAATCGTTTGAAAATCGTACCTTAATTTGAGGTCCTCGGCCAGAAGCCGCTAGACTTGATAGTTAAATAAAAAGCTTAGTATCTAGCATGAGACAACGGACAGGACATTCACGCAATACCCACGGGACCAGTGGAGAACTTTTCACTTTACGATTCGAACCCACACCCCACAGCACATACGTCTAGACGATTGACGTCGTTAACTGCACGGCCACCAAGCAGTGGTAATTGCTAATCAGCACATATGTGCTAGCGAAAAACTTTCATCAACTTATCTTCGGATTCCATCCAACCTACAGCCAGACCGGACACCACACCGTCGTCACCACTTTCGCCACAGATAGCGAAAAGGATTAAATTAGACTTAAACCGACACAAACCGGCGAGAAGACGCACACGTTGGCTATCTTCTGTTCTGCTCTAGTGCAGTTTCAGTGGTTGCATTATTGTCGAATGGCTGTAGCAGTTATATGAGCGCTTGTAGGAGGGGCAAGGCACAAATAAGTATGTATCGTGAACATCGCATCAAACTTTCTAAATGAGAAAATCCTCATCCCTTTCTGTATTCGAATAGCCAGTCTATGAAATGGGATGATAATAAAAAATGATCCCAAACAGCCGCCTGAGTAAAATTAATTTAAATAACAAAACTGTTTTAGTTTGGAGTTTGTTTAGTGCACAGCAAAAAAATCCGAAGGGAAAATAATTTAACTTATTATCTATGACCATTTGATTTTGTCCATAGTCGGTTTTGCCAGCATTTAGTTTGATTTTTTTCCCTCTTTTTCCCTCCGAATAATTCGGTTATTCACTAAAGTTACGTGCAAACACCGTTCAATGAAAACCCACGTAAAAAGCGGATTTAGTAAAGAAATGGGTAGCATGGAAAAATAAAAATCATTCGATTTTAACAACCTTTAACGTTTTTAACGTTTAAGGTGTTGTCAAAATCTTAGGGGTCTGTAAAACGCAGGACTAACTAAAACTTGGGTCAACAGGATGCTCATGAAAAGTTTCATCTTGAAATCGCTTTTCGGGGATCAAAAACAGTCTCAAGCAAGTCTAAACCTACCAAAGAGGAGCGCTCGGCAAGGTTGTTGAGTTTACTCTGCAAATCACAGCGCGAAAGCGAGGAGTGCAACGTCATCAGCCAATTCGAAGTCATTTAGGTGCTCCAAGGTTAGAGGCTACCATAGCAGCACGCGGTTTGTTTCACGGTCAATCGCACTTACCAGAATCTCGTCGATTACTATGAGGAACAGTAACGGTGATAGAATACATCCTTGCCTCACACCAGCTACGACCCGGATAGGGTCGGACAAGACTCCATTGTGCAGCACTCTACACGAGAAGGCCTTGATGATGCCGATGATTTTCTCAGGAACCTCCTTGCGTCTCAGGGCGCCTTACATATTCTCGTGATTGAGACGGTCGAAAGCTTTTTCGTAGTCAATGAATACCAAGTAAAGAGACCCTTGGAATTCGTTGACTTGCTCCAGAATGATACGGAGCGTGACAATATGGCCAACACAGGATCTTCCGGCACGGAATCCGGCCTGCTGCCACCGGAGAGTCGCATCGATCTTCTCCAGAATCCGGATAACTTTGCATAGAACTTTGAGAGCTACATGGTAACATAATGCGTCTCCATTTATCGCATACAGTCAGGTCACCCATTTTGGGCACCTTCACTAAGATACATTGCATCCAGTCGACCGGGAAAGTTGCGATATCCCAGATATTACGAAATAAATGATGTAGTAGTTGAGCGGATATCATGGGGTCAGCTTTGAGCATCTGGGCTGATATGCGATCGGCCCCTGGGGCTTTATTCGATTTCATGCTTTGGATGGCTGTTTGAATCTCTAGCAATGATGGAGCTTCGGTATTGACGGGTGTTATAAGTTGGATCCTAGGCAGATCATGCCGATGTGGTGGTGGCCTGGCTGGCACTTAAAAAAGTTGTTCGATGTGCTCGAAACAGTCATTATCTTACGCTCCATATATATAAAAAAATAATTTCTGTGAAAAAAATCTTACATGGTCGAAAAACCCAGAAAAATTGCTTACGTAATAAGTGTACGACCCCCTATTGTGGCATTTCGTACTGCGACGATGACTATTGTCAGCCCTGGGGACAGGATTCCCCATCGAATGGAAGCTGTGCGAGTAGTTCAACCAATGCTAATTTCCAAAAAGTGTGTCTACAAAATTTTGTACACATACACACATACATACATATACACACCAGGGCAGCAGGGACTATATCCAAGGGCTTGACGACCCCTCCCCACGGCCTCTGCGAGTCAGGGAGCCTGCCTAGGACGTGGTGGGGTTTGACAGTGGGCTCTGTTAAACCTCTATGAAAAGCTGCATGTGTCTGTAAGCAGGCTTTATCAAAGCGATCGTGAGCCGCTCACAACACACAAGCCCTGCCGGAGTGCCAACCGGCACATCAGGATTGATACCAGTAAGATCCTGATTATGGTATACTGGTCAATGGTCAACGTCATCGGATGAATCTTGATTTATGGATAGGATTAGGTGTCTATGAGCCCACGGTCGAACTATTCTGTTTCCTGAGTAAAAACGAGTGACAACTTTTTGAAATAGCAGGCACCGGAATCAACCCTTGCATGGACTTCACTGTTTACAGGGATCCATGGGATCACAACAGGCGACTACCTACAGAAATTCCAGAAAGCATCGAAGGAGCAAATGGGACGAACCCGTTCGCCAAAAGCGGGTTGACGAGGTCTCCGCTTCAGCAAACCCAAGAAGAAGAAAAAGAAGAAGAACAGCGCCGAGAGGTACTACAGCGAAAAACCGCTCAAGTGAGCAGCCAAGGGGCTCTCCTTAGTCGTGCGGTAAAACACGCGACTACAAAGCAAGACCATGCTGAGGGTGACTGGGTTCGATTCCCGGTGCCGGTCTAGGCAATTTTGGAATTGGAAATTGCCTCGACTTCCCTGGGCATAAAAGTATCATCGTGCTAGCCTCATGACATACGAATGCAAAAATGGTAACCTGGCTTAGAAACCTCGCAGTTATTTAATAACTGTGGAAGTGCTCAATGAATACTAAGCTGCGATGCGGCTCTGTCCCAGTGTGGGGATGTAATGCCAATAAGAAGAAGAAGAACAGCCAAGACCATAAAAGCGAGCATCAGCAGATAAAGGAGCAGCAGCAACAACAAATCGCAACAGCAGTTGCCCACGAGCCACGGGTGGAACATGGCCCAACAACAGCCGAAGGTTCTTATCGCAAAGAGGTGGGCAGAAGAGCTCCACGAGTTCTTCAATAAGAAACACAACTTGCACAAGGACATCAAGCAGCTGGTGTTAAAGATCCGGAAAGCCCTCGGGTCAGCAATGACAGATTGGAATAATCTGACGCAGAGATCAGAAAATGCGAACGAGCTGGCTACAGCAAAAAAAGCCCTTTTATCAGTGGCGCCATTACAGGAAACACCTGGATTGGTCCCTGGGGGACTTGGTTTATTTATTTATTATCAGACTAAGGCCGGAGTGGCATGTGCTGCTCATAAAAGTCTTCTCCATTCAGCTCGGTCCATGGCTGCACTTCGCCAACCACGCAGTCTGCGGAGGGTCCGCAAATCGTCCTCCACCTGATCGATCCACCTTGCCCGCTGTGCACCTCGCCTTCTTGTTACCGTCGGATCGTTGTCGAGAACCATTTTCACCGGATTACTGTCCTACATTCTGGCTACGTGCCCGGCTCACCGCAGTCTTCCGATTTTCGCGGTGTGAACGATGGATGGTTTTCCCAACAGCTGATGCAACTCGTGGTTCATTCGCCTCCTCCACGTACCGTCCGCCATCTGCCCACCATAGATAGTACGCAACACTTTCCTTTCAAAAATTCTCAGTGCGCGTTGGTCCTCCACGAGCACCGTCCAGGTCTCGTGTCCGTAGAGAACTACCGGTCTTATAAACGTTTTGTAGATAGTCAGTTTGGTACGGCGGCGAACTCTATTCGATCTTACGTCTTGCGTCTTACGGAGTCCAAAGTACGTACGATTTCCAGCCACTATGCGCCTCCGAATTTCTCTGCTGGTATCGTTATCGGCGGTCACCAGTGAGCCCAAGTACACAAATTCTTCTACCACCTCGATTTCGTCACCACCGATAGAAACTCGTGGTGGGTGACTCACATTGACGTCTCTTGAGCCTCTTCCTATCATGTACTTCGTCTTCGACGTATTGATGACTAGTCCAATCCGTTTAGCTTCGCTTTTCAGTCTGATGTAGGCTTCCTCCATCCTCTCAAAGTTACGTGCCATGATATCAATGTCGTCGGCGAAACCAAATAACTGGACGGACTTCGTGAAAATCGTACCACTCTTGTCAATCCCTGCCCTTCGTATTACTCCCTCCAAAGCGATGTTGAATAGCAGACACGAAAGACCATCACCTTACCGTAACCCTCTACGCGTTTCGAAGGGACTCGAGAATGCCCCTGAAACTCGAACTACGCACATCACCCGATCCATTGTCGCCTTGATCAACCGTATCAGTTTAATCCGTTTTCGTGCATTAGCTGCCATAGCTGGTCCCGATCGATTGTATCATATGCGGCTTTGAAGTCGATAAATAGATGATGTGTGGGCACGTTGTATTCGCGGCATTTCTGCAATACCTGACGTATGACGAACACCTGGTCTGTGGTAGAGCGTTCACCCATAAATCCCGCCTGGTACTGCCCCACGAACTCTCTTGCAATTGGTGTTAGTCGGCGGCATAAAATTTGGGAGAGTCGGTTTTTTCTGTTCCGCGCCCGTTTGTATCGTTCCTCGTTCGCCCTCGTGAGGTGTTGCAGCAATCTCGCCAATGTTGCATTCTTCTCTTCAGCCAACTGCTAACATTCACTGTCATACCAGTCGTTTATCTGATCCGAAGCCACCGTGCCTAGTGCAGCGGTTGCGGTGCTTCCAATGGCGGATCGAATATCTCTCCAGCCACCTTCAAGAGATGCTGCGCCTAGCTGCTCTTCCGTTGGGAGTGCCACTTCCAGCTGCTGCGCGTAGTCTTGGGCTAGTCTACCGTCTTGTAGCCGTTCAATGTTTAGCCGCGGCGGACGACTCCGACGCGTGTTGATCACCGTCGAGAGTTTTGAGCGCAGACATACTGCAACTAGGTAGTGGTCCGATTCAATACTCGCACTGCGGTAAGTGCGTACGTTCGTGATGTCGGAGAAGAATTTGCCGTCGATTAGAACGTGGTCGATTTGGTTTTCCGTTACTTGATTAGGTGATTTCCATGGGGCCTTGTGGATATTCTTGCGGGGGAAGAAAGTGCTTCGGACTACCATTCCGCGGGAGGCTGCAAAGTTTATGCATCGTTGGCCGTTGTCGTTCGATACGGTATGCAGACTATCCGGTCCGATGACCGGTCTATACATTTCCTCCCTTCCTACCTTAGCGCTCATGCAACCGATGACGATTTTGACGGCCCGCAGTGGGCATCCATCGTATGTCTGCTCCAGCTGCGCATAGAACGCTTCTTTCTCGTCGTCGGATCTCCCTTCGTGTGGGCAGTGCACGTTGATGATGCTATAGTTGAAGAAACGGCCTTTTATCCTCAGCTTGCACATCCTTGCGTTGATTGGCTGCCACCCAATCACGCGCTGGCGCATCTTTGCCAGCACTATGAAGCCGGTTCCCAGCTCGTTGGTGGTGCCACAGCTTTGGTAGAAGGTAGCCGCTCGATGCCCGCTTTTCCACACTTTCTGTCCTGTCCAGCAGATTTCCTGCAGCGCTACGACATCGAAGTTGCGGGGATGTAATTCATCGTAGATTATCCTGTCGCAACCTGCGAAGCCTAGCGACTTGCAGTTCCATGTTCCAAGCTTCCAATCGTGATCCTTTATTCGTCGCCTAGGTCGTTGCCGATTGTATCGAGTCGTATTATCTTCTATGTCGTTCGTAATAGTTGTTTTTCCAGGCGGCTTATTGGGCCTGCGCAAACCTCCTGTCTCGTCGGAAGGCCGTCGTGTCAGGGCTGTTTAGCGTCCCACCTAACACCAGGACTTGGGCTTGTGCGCTTTGAGCGGCACACGGTCGCTTTGGCGGAGCCTGCTTGCGGATTCATGCAGGTTTTTATAGAGGTTTAACAGGGCCCACTGTCAAACCCCACCACATCCTAGGCAGGCGCCACATCTCGCAGATGGCCTGGGGAGGGATCATCAAGCCCTTGAACATAGTCCCTGCTGCCCCTAGGACTTGGTAATAACAAAGAAAAGAAGCTGGGGCGGCCGGAAGACACACCGGTCTCTGTGCCTAAGAGGAACAGATCCTCGCCAGAGGACGAGCGACCAGTTGGCTCCAAAAAACAAAGGGATGCTCTACGCAAATGAATGGTTGCGCACAGCCGGACCAAGTCGGTGACGGCAACATAGGGACTCCCTGGCAGGTGGTCCAAAAGAAAACGAAGAAGAACCGCAGCAAAATAGCGGCAAAAAATCACCAAAAAAGCGTAAAGAAGAAGGGTGAAGCACTGGTGGTGAAGACTAGCGAGGAAGGGTATTTGGAGGTCCTGCGAACAATAAGGACAGCCCCGGAATTGAAGGACGTTGGCGCAGATGTACAGAGAATCAGGCGCACACGGACGGGTGACATGATCTTTGAGCTGAAAAATGACTCCAAGAATAAGAGCTCGTCATATAAGGAGCTAACGGAGAAGGTGGTGGGCAATAAGGCATAAGGTGTATCGTGCAGCTGAAGGCTTCGTGATCGCCAAAGTTAGCGGAATCTATATATGTAGCTGCTACGCACCGCCACGTTGGACGATTGATCAGACGCCACGTTGGACGATTGATCAGATCAACCGGATGCTGGATAAGGTAGCAGAGGAACTTATCGACAGGAGGCCAGTCGTCATTGCTGGGGACTTCAACGCCTTGGCAGTAGAGTGGGGCAGCCGTTGCACTAACCCTAGAGGTTGGAGTCTACTAGAAGCATTTGCCAGGCTCAATGTAGACTTGATTAATGAAGGTTCGATAAGCACATAACGAAAGGATGGCAGAGAGTTCATCATCGATGTTACCTTCTGCAGTCCTACCTTAGCAAGGAACACGAACTGGAGAGTCTGCGAGGACTATAAGCATAGCGACCATCAAGCGGTGTGTCGGAGGGAGGGTACATTCGGAACCACGCGAGATCAGTATCCAGGAGCGAAAGTGGAAGACAGAAGCCTTTGACAAGGATGTGTTTGCGGAAGCAATGCGATTGACCCGAGCCTGCGATGCAACCATGCCGAGAAAGGTACAGCCACGGTATGCACGTAGGCAAATCTATTGGTGGAATGAAACGATCGCCGAACTCCGTCGCAGCTGTTTTCGAGCAAGGAGGAGGATGCAGAGAGCCCACAGCGATGTAGAAAGAGAAGAGCGCAGACCAGTGTTTAGGGCGGCTGAAGCCGCTCTCAGAAAACAAAATCAGGCTCAGTAAGGCAGCTTGCATGAATGAGCTCTGCCACAACGCGGATGCAAACCCATGGGGGGATGCATACAGGGTCGCTATGGCTAAGATTAAAGGCCCAGCGATACCGCTAGAGAGGAGTCCAGGAAAACTCAAAGCAATTATTGAGGGACTGTTTCCGCATCACGAAGCACCAGTCTGGCCTCACACACCGTATGGTGAGGCCAACACCAGTAGAGATGAAGCCCGTGTCACTAACCATGAACTGGTTACGGCAGCAAAAAGCATAAAAAATAATAAGGCTCCGGGACTAGATGGTATCCCCAATCTGGTCTTGAAAACGGCGATCCAGGTTAATCCGGACATGTTTCGCAATACATTGCAGAAGTGCATAGAAGAAGGAAACTTTCCTGAGTGCTGGAAGCGGCAAAAGTTAGTACTACACGCCTATTTGCCTGCTAGACACTATCGGAAAACTCCTTGAGAGAGTCATCCTTAACAAGCGGATGATCCACACAGAAGGTGCAAACGGATGATCGGTACGGTAATGATCGGTAATGATCGACGACCGTAAAAACGGTAATGATCGACGACCGGCTCAATTTCAATAGCCACGTCGATTATGCTTGCGAGAAGGCAACTAAAGCGATCACAGCGTTGACTAGAATCATGTCAAACAGCTCTGCGATTAGTAGCAGTAAGAGAAGACTCCTGGCCAGCGTATCTACGTCAATTCTCAGATACGGAGCTCCTGTCTGGGCGGCTGGTGTAATTACGAGAAGGAATCTGACTCGGCTCAATAGCACCTATAGGCTGATGGCCATGAGAGTGGCAAGTGCATACCGTACCATATCGATGGATGCGGTTTGTGCCATAGTATGAATGACCCCCATAAACATCCTATTGGAGGAGGATTGTGAGTGCTACACACTGCGAGGAACGGTTGGCGCTCGCATGATTGCGAGAGCCGATTCGATGAGGAAGTGGAAGCTAACTTGGGACAGTAGTTCGAAAGGAAGGTGGACATATCGGCTCATTCCGAACCTGTCGCTGTGGGTGGATAGAAAACACGGGGAAGTCAACTTCTTCCTGACACAATTTCTGTCGGGCCATGGATGTTTCAGGCAGTATCTGCACACGCGGAGTTCCCCCTTTGCCCGACCTGTCCGAACTGCGAGGAGACACCGGAGCACGTGTTTTTCGACTGTCCTCGATTCAGGACAGAGCGAAGTGTGCTCTCAGCGGGCAGCGCTAGTAATATAAACCCCGAGAACATTGTGCAAGAAATATGCAAGAATGAGAATACGTGGAACGAAATAGGAAGAGTGGTAACGCAGATCATGATGTCGCTGCAGCGAAAATGGCGTGAGAAACAGAGGGTATCTGGAAGCGATCATAATAGCACGGTCGGTTACGGGGAAGCTTCCGTCATCGGGGAACTTCCTGTCGGGGTAAGATAGATCCGCCACCGGGGACTATCTGAGTAAACCGCGGTCGAGCTGGGAGCTTAATGGCTCAAGAATACAGAAGATTAATTTCGAAAAGTTTCCGCCGCCGGGGAGCCTCTAGTCGTAGTAGGCTAGTTCCATCGTCGGGGACTAGGCCGAGTAGAACATGACGCGTTGTTGCACTGGTTTCGGGTCGTCGGAGCACCATTGAACCAGACGCTATGCTCCACCCGGAATCTCTGGATCGACTTCGGCACTCGGACCGGTCACTCGCTGAAGTAAGAAAGGCCTCCAGACCTGCGCCGATCTCGAAAACACCAGAAATGTTAAAAGTGGTAAAAGATATTCAACAAGTCTTACATGGAAGCGAGTCGTCGGTTCCGAGGGAAATTCCAACGTCGGGGAACTCCCTGTCGGAGTAGGATAGATCTGCCGCCGGGGATTATCTGAGTAGCCCGCGATTTAGCTGGGAGCTAAATGGCTCAACGAAAAAGTACAGGAAAAAGTCAATAAAATTATGCTGGCGGTGGAGTTTCCGCTACCGGGAAGCTTCTAGTCGAAGTAGGCTAGATTCACCGCCGGGGACTATGCCGAGTAGTTCGTGACGCGTTTAATAATCGGCTTTGGGTAGTCGAAGCGCCAATGAACCGGACGCTATGCTCCACCCGGAATCTCTGGACCGACTTTGGCATCCAACCGGTTTCCCGTTGAGGTGAGAAAGTACCTCGGACTATCTAGGTGAGACATTAGTGTTGGACACGCAATAAACTTCCACGGGTCGTCGGTTTTTGGGGAAGCTCTCGCCGCCGGGGGACTTCCCGTCGGAGTAGGATAGATTCGCCGCCGGGGACTATCTGAGTAGGCGTCGAGCACATCGAGACTTAAATGGCTCAAAGATGCAGTTAATGGCATGAGGATGAGAGACAGTGAGCGTTAAACATCAAGAAATGCGCAAACCGAATAAAAAATGCTTCGATGAGAAAAATGTAGCGAACTAGCTGTGCTAGCTAGAGGCTGAACACGTGAAGTGCATGAGTATTGACATCCAGTAAGTCCCGGGGGGAACAGGGCATGAGAAGAGAGGGTAACTCAAGTAATCTTCTGTTACTTGGGTGGGTTTAGTGGGTCCGGCGGGCCGGCCTTCTGCCGATCGCGCCAACCCCACTCCCTGAGTGATAATTTCAGGTGTCTGTATGCATATTTGCCTTCATCCCCCTATAAAAAAACAACAAAAACAACAAAAACAAAACATACGCACACAACAGACATCACCTCAATTCGTTGAGTTGATTGGTATATATCACTATGGGTCTCCGAGCCTTCTATCAAAAGTTTAGTTTTGGGGTGATCATGTAGTGTACGCGAAAGGCAAAAAGGTGCATTTAAGGACACTCCTCATGGAATCCAAGTTTCAAAGTGCTCGCGTTTTCGGGGGCACACCACTCGATACGGAGGCGGCGCACAACTGTCATTTTTGTTGATTTAGCTTTGCTGCGTCCCTGCATGCGGGAAAAAATAAAAATGACAGTTGTGCGTCCGAAAACGCGAGCACTTTGAAACTTGGATTCCGTAAGGAGTGACCTTAAGTGAATCACGAATCAATTCCATCAAAATTATAATATAACTATAGTTCCTTTCGTAAATAGGTTTGTCATATATTTATCGCTGTGACACCGCATGAGATTTTTTATTCTGATGTAAAATAATATCGTATTCAATAAAACAACAAATGAACTTATTTGGTATCTTTATTATGCAATACTTCCATTGATTACGAAGAAAATTATACTAAAGGAAATTAACTTCATTTGCACGTCATTGACACAATGCGACTGCCAGCCGCAAACCACCCCGGCCACCAATATTCCTATGTTCATCAGTGCCAGTTTTCATATGTGAAGCCATTCCAGGACGCGCGCATACATTATCATCGAAAGCACAAGAATGCCGTAGCAAAGTTTCAGCGAAAATACGGCACCGAGTTTAATTAGCATGGCACTGACTGCGCTTCCATTTCATTCATCTTCCACCCACTTCCGCGGCAGAACCTAACCCGATACATGCTGTGCCTCCCCATTCCCACCATACCCGCAGAGCCTGGAAACCGACTCATTGCAAGCGGCTCGGGTGCTCCAGGGGGTTGAGAAAACTTCATATCAGCTCTAGAACCGTCAGTTCATGTGAAAAGCGGGAGTTATCCCAGCTGCCTGCCACTTGCGTCCTGCCGTCTGTCGTGATCGCACCCATCTCGGATGGACCGATCCAGTTGAATGCCACGGAACGGAGCGAACCGAGGGCCAACGATGGTCTACGTTAGCGAGTTCCTGTCACTCCAAACCCCCAGCGAACGGCGACGGCTAGAGCCACGTAGAGCTCTCGGTATCCAATCCGGGCCTCAGAGGATGGTTGAAGCGGAATTCGCTGCCCCCACTACTGTTGGTATGAGCTTGAGCTCAACTCACTCGACTGCCATTCAATTTCAGGGACGATGGATGTGAATATATACGGCACTCGCCGATGTGGGAGCAGAACTCGAGGAGATGTATGGTGTGAGTCCATTTGTCTTAACTTGTCGTGTTGTGTTTTATTCGTTGGCGAAATATATAGAAGGACTTTGGTAGCAACATAATGGGGGAAGCAAACTTCCGCCACCGCACACCGCAGCACCATGGGTTGGGGAATTCGAAAGAAGGGTTTTGACGTGGATGAGAATCGATTTTTCGAATGTTGTTGGAGGGAAACTCCAAGACAAACATCATTTGAATAATTGAGATTCGATTATCGACCTGAACAGGTATTTGCAGAAATTGATTGCACGTCATGTGAGGAACTGATTCGAACAATCGAACTTCAACAGCCAGATGGAAGTAATCCATTCTTTGGAAACCAATTTGCCTCTAATGCCGTGCAGAATTGCTCAACCTAAATCAATAACTAGAGGACAAAACCTTGCATCTAACAAAAATCTCATTTGCTTTCGCAATCGCTCAACCCCGCACAGCATGTCTTAGGGTTCAACCTTGTGTGACTGTGGCTTCCATACAGATCTGTCGAAGACGAAAAGAAGCCAAACAAATATATATTATAAATTTGAGTTATCTGGTAAGCTCTCCAAAATGCTGATTCCTTTTCAAATTCCTCGCATCCAATCCGTCCCGAGGCTCTTGGTCTTGAGCGTGTGTGTACTGTACCGTGCCATGTTCGTTCGTTCGTTCGTCGAAGATGCCCCCTAGTCGGAAGCAGTGAAGTGCAGAAAGGCAAGGTTCACGTGTATAGAGAAGTTCCTGTGAAAAGCAATATTACGGACGCTGACTGCGTTGAAGACGCTGCTGCCACCAACCACCACCGTGCGGTGGCGTTGCATTACAATATTTCAAATGAGACCAAGTAGAAGTTATAAACATTGTTATTCTCATTTTTAGATGTTCCTACCTGATACCTACCTACCTACCTGACATTATTTTAAAAGTTAACAAAACATACATATTTCATCTGAGGTGATCCCGAGTAAATTTCCGTGACAATTTGGAAGAATTTTCCGTAGAAGTTTGTAACAATTCAAGTGCAAATTGCGAAGAATTCTCCATGAACATTTGAAAAATTATCCTGCAGGCTTCGAACCACTTTTTGTGGAAACTCCATGAAAATTTCCGAAGAACTTCCCGTGGAAATTGCCAAGAGTTTCCCGTTGAAATCCAAAGAATTTATTGTTTTTGATCGAAGGACATAAAGTCGAAAATTGTTTAGCTGAGCAAACCATCAGGATGGTACCCATCTACGACCAAACATCGTTCGGTCGAATATGTCATTTGGCCGAAATGGTTATTTGGCAAAGTGGGTCATTTGACCTGACGGGTCGATAATTCCGACCGTACAACCGCTTCGGTCGAATGGTGTCAGACCATTAAGCCGAAGGTCATTAAGCCGAATGGTCATTAGGCTGAACGATCATTAGGTCGAGTATCCATTAGGCCGAATAAGAAGTAAGAAGCAAAACGTAAGAAATGAAAAGTTTTTCCTATTTCCTCCTTCTTCCTTCTTCCTTCATGCTTCTTTCTTATTTCTTCTCTTCTCTTTGTTCTTCACTATCTCTTCTTTCATTCTTCTTTATTTTTCCTTCTTCCTTCTTGCGTCTTCCTTCTTTCATCTTCTTTCTTCCTTTTTTCTTCCTTTTCTTTATTTGTTCTTTCTTCTTCTTTATTTCTTCTTCCTTCCTTCTTTTTTATTTCTTCTTCCTTCTCTATTCTTCTTTATTTCTTCGTCGTACTTCTATCTTCTCCTTTATTTCTTTTTTTTTCTTTCTTCTTCTTTCTTCCTTCTTCCTTCTTCCTTCTTTCTTCTTCCTTCTTCCTTCTTCCTTCTTCCTTCTTCCTTCTTCCTTCTTCCTTCTTCCTTCTTCCTTCTTCCTTTTTCCTTTTTCCTTCTACCTTCATCCTTCTTTCTTCTTCCTTTATCCTTCTTACGCGTTCCTTCTTTCTTCTTCCTTTTTTCTCCTTCCTACTTCCGTCTTCCCGCTTCCTTCTTTCTTCATTCACCTTCCTTCTTTTTTCATTCACCTTCCTTCTTTCTTCGTTCACCTGCTTTCTTTCTACTTACTTCTTTCTTCTTCCTCATTCCTTTATCGTTCGTCCTTCGTCCTTTTTCCTTCTTCTTTCTTCACTTCTCATCCGACTTCTCATTCGGTCTAATTCCCATTCGGCCTAATGTACATTCGACCTTATAGCCTTCGGCCTAATGACCCAGCATAGGTCGAATAACCATTTCTGTCAAACAACCATTTTGACTAAACGATTTCATCGGCCTAACGACTTATTCGGCCAAACGACATTTTCGGCAAAATGCCCATTTCGACCAAACGTATCGGCCAAACGATTTTTTAGAGCATACAAGTTATTTGGCCAAATAACTAGATAGGACGTATGTCCCTTAGGCCGTATGCCACCTTCGGTCATATGTCGCTTTCAGCCAAATGACATTCTCAACCAAACGACAAAAAAATGCTTGCGTTCTGCGGAATCCATAAAACAATTTTTGTGTACAAAATAAGTTACGCCCAGAATCGGTCCCAAAATGGCCAGAAACCATTTGGCTGAAGGTCACAAGGCCGAAAGTGGTTTGGCTGAATATGTATATTGGTCGAACATTAGAACGAAAACCATCCGGCTAAAAATGTAATTTAGCCAAAATACAACTGGTCATTTGACCGGAAAAATCGTTTGACCAAATGGATGGATTGAATTCCGTTAACGGAAATGGTAGTTTAGAAAAAAATGGCATACGGCCGATAAAATTGGTTCTTTGGTCGATCATGTCGTCCAAATTAGCCGAAATGGTCCTTTGTCAGAAAGGGTCATTTGGCCGAAAATGTCATTTGGCCAAACATGTTGATATTTTAGGCCATATAACCACCAAATTTCATCATCAAAATACATCGTCGTAAAACGTGTTCAAACGATCAAATATAGTTTATATGAATCATCAATGATCATATTATGTGTATATTGTATAAAAGTAAACATAATCCGGTTAGAAAGTTTCTTTTTGATAAATGGCTTATGTGTCCGGCACTGATTTTGAATAACTATAATTCTGGAAAACTCGATTTCAAACCAATGCCAGTATACGGTGCGTAGATACAACAAGGCCATCGCAAAATTTGGAGGGAAGGGTAACCGCGTGTCTTAACTTATATCTTGGCCCGGTTGTCGTCCAAAAAGCGCCAACTTCCAACTTGCTGTACTCTCGAACCCGCGGCTCAACGGTTCTCGGTTGGGGCACCTTCATCTCGCCCCCACCTCGCTCGTCCGCCCACCCTGGCCGTATGTATGTGGTCCAATCTCTTCTAACTCCCCCTGCCACCCATCATCGCAACCAAACGGCAACGCGATAGCGACGCGGTCCAAAAATGTCGAGTGGAGTGGAATTGGAAAAAGGATATATAATAGCTGACTCTTCTCCGAAGCCCACCTACCTACCACCCACCACCCCCACACACTTGCCACCTCTCATGCTGCGCTGAGGGGCCATGCATGGGCATTAGAGCACACGAAGATGGAAGAACAACAAGAGCACCCAACCGGCAAGAAGCTCTCTTGGCGAAGAAAATAAAGCTGGCCTCAAGTCCTCAAGAAAAGTTGGAATGGAAAAAGGATATGAGATATTTGCATGTTTGATACGGAACGCGTACCGAGCGGGGGATCAAGCCGGAATGAACGCGGATGTTGGTTGGCCTGTGCACGTATGTGTGATTCGAGGGCATCTCCCGCACGCGTGTGTAGAAGGGAGGGACGGCTACGATGGTGAAAGTGGAAATTCGTATTGCTTTTGGAGAAGGAATTGGGCAAAAGGATTCCTCTGGAAACAGAGGACAGAGGATGCTGAATTTGAAAACGGATCAATGGAACCGTGAACCAACTGCTGTGCAAAAGCGATGCCACAGCCAGAGGGTGTAAGATGAGAATAAATTTTATAATAAAACAAGCTTAAATTAAAATACGTCCACATACTTATCCTCCCACAGACAGGGGTATGCTTATCTGATGACGTGCTGGCGAGCGCGAGGACTTCGATGTGGGTGGCTGGGCGGGCGAAAGTTCTTACCCACCCCCCAGTGGCATGTGTGTGTATGCCAGAGGCAGCAATCTCACGTACGTATGTGCGAAGAGGCGCAGTGATCCGGTAAGAGGGCATAGCAAAGTTTGTCTTAATATTTTGGAGAAAGAAGGGTGAGCACTTTTTGGCGTTTTTGTGACATCATTGCCTAAGGTTATTTTCCGGTTTTTGGAAAATACGATAATGACGGAGGTTACTACTGGCGATTAAAAGGTTTGAAATCGTTGGAACGTCTTTTGAAGCCTAACGAATTTTGGAAAGAAAATGGCTCACTAAATGAATCAGTTATGCTAGCAAAAATCAAAACATAAACAGGAAGAAGAGTTCTATATCTAATGGTAGTTCGACTCATCAGAGTTTGCGATCAATGTGGCTATTACTATTTTTGTTCGTAACAATTTATCATTGTTGTCTCCCTTTCCCACCGATTCTTTGTGGTTTATTTTATTATTGAGGGGGAATTCAAAATTACATACTTAAATACTAGACCACATTAATTTTAAAAAGCAAAATTTTGGCTATGTTTATAATAATTTCGTATATATGTTTGTTGCTTCTCTGTATGTAAGCAAGATTTTTCTTATTTTATATGTTACATGTTATTAAAAAGATATGTGGTATTTATGACCTCCTCAGTACGTCATTTTCCGAGCAGGAGCGACGACCTCGATAATAGAAATTGTTATGAACTATCCTTGCATAAGAGGTAAAATACCAAAAAATAATACCAAAAACTTATATGCAGAATACTTGAAGCATAACATGCTTTCGTAGTTCAATAACGAATAATAATTTGTTATGTATTTAGTATTGGAATATTATTTAATAACAAAGCATAATATGGCTCAAGTATTGTGCATATTAATTTTTGGTATTATTCCTTTGGATTAGACACATTCCTCGGACAGGTCCACCAGAGCATCAATTTTCAAACTCAATTTTTGACATTATCTATGTGTTTCCTTATTTTCCAATACCTAAATCATCAAATAAAATATTTGGTATGATAATATTTTAGCTAAAAATAAGATTTGACTAACAATTAGTATAATTGATAATAATGAAGAGAAATGGCTGTTTAGACATATTTTCCCAAATTGACTTGATTTGGGTTCTGATGCATCAATTTACACTATGTTCTCATCTATTCAAAGATGAAAAAGTATAGAATCAGTGCCCTTTGCAAAATTTGATTTAAAACTGTAAGAAACCTGAATTTTGACCAGGTAAAATCTGTCACAAAAAAGCGTTATAACGTCACGAAAAATTGACTGTTTTCTGTTTTCTGAGAAGTACACATAAGCCTTGAATTTAAAATTTCGTTTGTACTGTATTTTCGTTCTTTGTACTCGAAAAAGCTTTATTTTGGTGGCAATAGAAATAAAATCGTTGTAACGTCACGGAAAAATATTCCTTATAAAGCCTACAGAGCTTGTAAGATATTCGAACAAATTAACTCAATTTGTTTACAGCTACAGGTTGAACATATCAATATAAATACAGAAAACAAGTTTTTAATCGATGCGTCATAGGGTGAAGTAGTATTTCGGCGACATCACCCATTTCCGTCAGTATATGCAGGACAAGTGAAAAATCTGTTGAATAATTCTCTGTAAGGTAAATAAAGCGGGTACTAACAGGAATACACAACACAATACTCATTTTTATACATTAAATAAATAAAAAAGATATTTGCCCACAGTACAACCAGCTATATTGACTTTTAATTATATTTGACTTCAGGGAATTAAAAAATAATTAAGCTTTTTTAGTGGGATGTATTCACCTGTCATAAGACGAGTTACTACTAAACAGTCATCTCCAGTGTCTCGTACTTGACTCGACTTAAGGCAGTTGAGGTCGAAATACGTATCTATAAAGATTACAACGTGGTGGAATAAAATAAAATAATAGAGAACTCGTCTAATGACATGTTCAGAGAATTGTTTCCAAGCTCGATGAAATGCATTTTCACCTGTCAGACCCCGACATTTGCTATCGAATGCCTTTGCATTACATGCAGATATAAACAAAACAATAATAAAACAAATCAGTAAATAAACTGTCTTAATCCATCTGATTTAGGTCTATTTAATTATGAACTTATATTTATGAAAAAACGCTGTTTTTTATCTATTGCGTTTATTTGACAGGCTCAGGCGTGTATAACACTTAACGGAGCCGAGACTTTATGATATTTACAATCGATATCATCTTATTATCAATAGTTAGTAAGGGGAAAGGGTATAGACCAAGATACTCGTGGCGACTCAAGTTTAGATTGCGTAACTTCAGGACGGACTAGGTTGGGATTTAGTTTTGAGGTATTACAGCCGCTCATCCGGGTATTTGACGTCATTAACGGTATCAGGGAGTAGCGTCGGGCACAAGAAGCCATAGCTTCGTATTACATAGAACAATAAGACAAAAACAAAACAAAAACGAGAAAGAAAAAAATAGGGGAATTAGACTTTTATGTCAGACGGGCAAAAAAAGGCATAGATGGCCTGCGTATAAACCACATCGTGATCCCCCAAAATACCTCTTACTTTCCTGTAGGGTTGTTTACCTCGGGCCACAAGGGTATCCAATAGTTGCTCTCTGGAGGCGTCCATTTCCGAGCAATACCAAACTACGTGATCGTTGTCATCGTAACCGGCTCCACACCTACATAGGCTGCTATCGACCAGGTTTATTCTATAGTGGTGTGCGTTTAGTGAATAGTGATTGGACATAAGTCTCGACATCGTGCGAATGAAGCCTCGGCTTAAGTCCTCACCACGTCCTCACCCTCCTGAACCACGCTCGCGCAGAAACTTTAGGAACTATGGAAAACAGCCACCGTCCAAGTTCATTGTGTGACAAAATCATTTGCCAATTTTGAAGATTACTCTGACGGACTAATGGGAAAAACTCGTTGTTCGAGATTTGACTATCATAAAACTCACCTTCCTGTGCGCCCACCTTTGCTAGCGAGTCCGCCTTCTCATTGCCAATGGGCAATGGGATGGGACCCATACAAAGGTAATCTTGAATGATCTTTCGACCAAATCACGCAGCTGCTCTCTTATAGTTGTAAGAAATTAAGATGCGTGCTTAACTGGTTCCATCGACCACTCAATAGACTAAGACTATCCGAGAAGATGAAATAATGGGCTACGGGCTGATCGTAAATTATCCCTAAAGCGAAATTAATTGCTACCAGCTCAACAACATAAACCGAACACGGTTCCTGAAGTTTTCGGAAGGAGGAAGGAATTCATGTTGAAAACACCGAAGCCAGTGGATTCGTTGATGCGAGAACCATCAGTGAAATATCTGTTATTGCAATTGACATGTTCATATTTTTCAGAAAAAAGGGAGGGAATAGATATGTGCCGAAGATGATCTAATATTCCTTGAATAACGTGTTTCATGGACAGATCGTATTCAATGGAAGAACTATCTTTAGTGAAGAGAACTCGAGGCGTGTTATAACATGGAAGACAAATATCTGACGATATGTAGTTGAGATAGACTCTCAGGTATCTTGACCGATGAACCAGTTCAAGCATTTTATCGAAGTTATCTATGACAAGTATGTTACTTGTTCTACATTTGATCAGTATTCTAAGTGAGAGCTCCCAGTAACGGTGTTTTAAAAAAGTGACTACAGCAAGCACCTCCAGGCTCATATTATGCGTTGAATGCATACAGCCAAGGGCAATACGCAAACAACGATATTAAATTCGTTCCAATTTGATCAGGTGGCAATCAGCTGCTGAGAGGAAGCAGAAAGAACCGTACTCTAAAACAGAGAGAATAGTCGTTTTATATAGTTTGATGAGGTCTTCCGGGTGAGCGCCCCACCAAGCTCCGGAGATAGAACAAAGAAAATGGATCCTTCTTCGACATTTCTCTAACAAATAATCAATATGGGTTTTCCAGGTACACTTGGAATCAAACCAGACCCCAAGGTATTTAGAAGATAAAGATTGGATCAGTTGAGCAGGGTACCGTTTCTTAGTAAACACAACCAATTGAGTTGTTTGCGGAGAGAACTCGATCCCTGAATGTCTGGCCCGCACATAAACAGTCAGATTATCTAAGGAATTTTGCGATGGTCCTTGCAGGACATTTGCACATGGACCTCTTAGGGAGATCACGGCATCATCTGCAAGTTGTCTAAGCGTGCATTGTCCTTCCAAACAATTTTCAATAACTTTAACATAGAAATTATAAAGCAAGGGACTTGAACACGAACCTTGGGGAAGGCCCATGTAGCTATTTCTGGCAGTTGTCATAGTGCCGAGTGTGAAGTTCATTTGTTTTTCTGACAACAAATTGTACAAGAAATTATTCAAAATAACGGGTAATCCACTACTGTGCAGATTGTCTGACAGTACTTCTATGGAAACTGAATCAAAAGCGCCCTTAATATCCAAGAATACTGAAGCCAATTGTCCCTTTGTGCGCATAGGCCAGCTTTATATCTGAAGAGAGCAACAATCGTTTGTTTCTTTACCTTTTCGAAATCCAAACTGAGTATTTGAGAGTAATGCATGTTGTTCGACCCAATGGTCGACTCTTAAAAGGTATGTTCTAAAATCTCAATGAGCTCATTCGGTTCCCCCGTGTCAAATGATTTATTCTAAAATATCGCGTACACGAACATACATGATCAGCTAGACCTCGGTTAATTTGTTCTGCCGAAAGAAATACTGCTTTCAGAGGTCCAAAGGTGCCATGCCAGCTTAGTTAGGAACAGTACTGGTACTATGCAACCATCAATGTGAGATTTCTCGGTGTAGAAGTT
The DNA here is from genome assembly GCF_024139115.2 of Armigeres subalbatus. NCBI lineage: Eukaryota > Metazoa > Arthropoda > Insecta > Diptera > Culicidae > Armigeres > Armigeres subalbatus. Next base: position 129,467,480 of record NC_085141.1, read on the forward strand.
TGGGCGTTAGTAAGCAACGACTGTATCCAACGACAACGATAACGACAGCAACGTTAGTAATCAAGGGCTGTATCCATAGCCTCCTGGGGCTTAGGAACCTCAAACTGCATTGAGAGTGACTATGTGCTTTCATGCTTCTGATACCAAATGAAATGTGACCCACCTAGTGAAAAATTATAAAATTTCTTCAACGATGGTGTTGATAAACAGTGTACTTATCAGATAACTAATGTTAGATTTCTTGAAGTATATTGTATTTCACGAGGAATAGACAATCTATAAATACATTTTTTTGACGTTACAACGCATTGAAAACCCTGTTTTTGAAGAACCTCGCGTTGTAACGTCATGGAATGTTGACGTCGAATAAAACGAACTTAGTCCGTATTTAAGGCATATTACTCGCTAGGGTCATTCACTATCCTCATACATTTTAAGGGTGTTCATCATTTTTGGAGTAAAATAACAACCAGAGCAGAGAATTAACCATGTTTAAGTAGAGATGCAAAATCACGAATTAACGCGCGTTGTAACGTCACGCAGCGAATTGCATCCCAGAAAGCCATTTTCCTACACATATACGGTATTTCCAACTCCTGTATTCTGGATCTAATTCTAGTAAATGATGCTACATTATCGGCATGCAATACATGTGCATCAGCTGAGTCACTCGTCCATGCTGACACTGCTCATCCTGCTATAGATGTAGCTGTTACTTTGTCTTTGCCACCAAGTTTTGAAGATACTTCGGTCCGGCAGTACGATTTCCGGCGTGCTGACTACGATCTGCTTAGTGAAGCACTATCGGCGGCTGATTGGGGTTTTTTTGAACTCTCATCAAAATGCAAACTTAAACGTCGCAGACGATCTGCGCTTCGTCTATACAGACGTAACCGTTCTCTACATCTGAAGTGCTGCTTTGTATTAACCAGCAATAAGTATAAAACGTAGGGGCCCTCCTTAGCCGTGCGGTAAGACGCGCGGCTACAAAGCAAGACCATGCTGAGGGTGGCTGGGTTCGATTCCCGGTGCCGGTCTAGACAATTTTCGGATTGGAAATTGTCTCGACTTCCCTGGGCATAAAAGTATCATCGTGTTAGCCTCATGATATACGAATGCAAAATGGTAACTTGGCTTAGAAACCTCGCAGTTAATAACTGTGGAAGTGCTTGATGAACACTAAGCTGCGAGGCGGCTCTGTCCCAGTGTGGGGATGTAATGCCAATAAGAAGAAGAAGAAGAAGAAGTATAAAACGTACAACCGTTTTTTGTATAATCGGTACATTGAACGTACACAAAGGAATCTACGACTGCACCCTAAACGATTCTGGTCGTTCGTTCAAACGAAACGCAATGAGGATTGATTGCCGACATCTATGTATCTTGGAGACATCTCTGTCAATACTCTTGCTCGAAAATGTAAACTGTTTGCTGATCACTTCGAACGTTCCTTCTCACTTGCGCAAGCTACATCATCTCAGACAGAAGCAGCAATTAACGATACTCCTATGGATAGTTTTCGAGTTCAACATATTTGATATCACTGACGATCATATAGAAAATGCGCTGCGCAAACTCAAATATTCGGTATCGCCTGGCCCGGATGGGATTCCGTCGACTCTGCTGAAGAAATGCACTACTTCTTTACTGAATCCATTGAAGAAACTGTTCAATTTGTCGTTGCAACAGAGAACCTTTCCTGCCGCATGGAAGTCATCTCTCTTTTTTCTAGTGCACAAGAAAGGAGACAAATGCAACATCTCTAACTACCGGGGTATTACTTCGTTGAGTGCTTGCTCAAAACTTTTTGAAATCATCATAAACACCGCACTCTTTGAAAAAATGCAAAAATTATATCTCAACGGCGCAGCACGGATTCTTTCCGAAACGTTCCGTAAACACACGTAAACATCTAGTCGAATTCACGTCGCTTTGCGTACGATCAATGGATGCTGTATTACGGATTTCAAGGCCGCCTTCGATCGCGTTAATCATAGGATACTTCTGCGTAAACTGCAGAAACTCGGTGTATCTATTGGACTCATCAATTGGTTTGAATCGTACTTGACGGGAAGATCAATGAAAGTAAGGCTAGGTGCAGCGCATTTCAGGACTATCGCAATCACGTCAGGTGTTCCACAAGGGAGTAATTTGGGTCCTCTCTTATTTTTCCTGTTCATCAACGATGCTGCTCTTGTGGTGCCTAGAGGAAAACGCATCTTCTATGCTGATGATATGAAAATTTATTCCGTCATCAAAAACATTGGAGATTGTCTGGAACTACAGAATCTGTTGACCTTATTTGAAGAACGAAGCAAGCGAAACCTTCTCGAGCTTTGTGTGGCCAAATGTAGTACAATATCGTATACCAGGAAAAGGCAGCCGATTCTATTCAATTATTCTTTGGTCGGACATACTTTGGAACGCCTCAACATAGTTAAAGATCTCGGAGATCCGCCCTCATTACGAAGATGTGATAGCTCGCGCAAATAGACAGCTTAGTTTTATCCTGAGGCTTGCTGATGGGTTTCGTGATCCGCTGTGTTTGAAATCCCTCTATTGTGCTCTTGTACGCTCTATACTGGAGGCAGCAGTGCTTGTCTGATGCCCTTACAACAGAATTTGGATTGACCGTTTTGAAGCAATTCAACGAAAATTTGTCCGCAATGCTCTTCGAGGCCTTCCCTGGAGAGACGTTACGAACCTCCCACCGTACGAACACCGATGCACACTTTTGGGTATCGAAACACTAGAGAAGAGAAGGTTAAATATGCAAGCCGTTTTCATTGCAAAGATCCTTACGAATGAGATTGATGCCCCTGCTTTGCTCAACGAATTGAATATATATGTGCCAGAGCGATCACTAAGACGTCGTCAGTTCTTTCAATTGAGTGCAAGGAACAGTCGCTATGGACAATTTGAGCCGATAAGATTCGTGATGTGATTTCGGACGCCGATTAAGCAACCAAATCCGTGAATAATAATTGTAAATTATGTGTTAGTTTTAAGCGATTGGAGTACCTTGAATGTGTTTTATTTATTAACTAGACTATTTTTTGTTATTTTAATGTGTTCTGTTTGTAATACTGTATGCTAAAAAAAAAAGATGCAGGGTTTTTATGCCAATTTTTGGGCTTTTCCCTATCAGAGTACTTCATAGAGACAGATATAGTCAAATGAAGATATACAAGAACAATAAATAAAATTTATATATCTATTCGATCCGAAATTTTATAAGGATTCAGAATATGTAATAATATGCATATTTTTTTTTGATGTTTTTTGCAAGTTTTCTTCAAAAAACATTTAAAAGTACGTCAAAACGTTGTAACGTCACGCCGGAATGTGTCTTTACCTCTTATGCAGGGCTAGTTCATAACAGAGTAAGGTATCAATAACAGAATTAAGTATTATTGAGCCAATTTCTTCTACTCGGGTTGTGACTTGTTGAAGAGGACTCATCCACATCTACACCCTCATTAGGATTACTATCAGATGAGGTTTATAAACAACAAATTAACAAATGAACGAACAAATGAATAAGCAGAATAAAAACTAAAAATGTCATTGGAAATGTGGGTAGGTTTGAATAGTTGGTTGGTTGTGAAAGCTGTTTGTTTCGTGGGGGACCAAAACCCGTACAGCACCGAAATCCGTCCACTTTGTGAGATATCAACTACTTAAAGGGGATTAAAAGGAATTAATTTATTAATAATTTATCTTATCCTGTTATTATGCTTGACAGTAGGGGACCTAGGTTTAAAATGCGCCAGTCAGCTAATATGCGCTGTGTCAATTTCTGAGTTAATAGACTGAATTTAGTTCCAAAATCGATGGCAGCTGACGTCCAAACATGTTGTCGGATCACTAAATTTGGAATATTTGTTAAGACAGCTATAATGAAATTTTGTTTTCCCCCTTTTGATAAAATGTAGGCTTCCGTTTCGCTAAGGCTTTTTTACTATATAAAAACAAATTCTCGATAAGCTTAGCGTATGTCTAGAAGAATAAATTGATAATGATCGTGCCAAAATATTAAAAACTTAACTTTACTACATTTTTCATAGAAAAACACATATTTTAATTCAAAGTTTGCATCCAGACCAAAACGCGCCTATCAGATATGCTTGACTGTGGATGTCATAACATATAGTTTGACAAGGTCGTGTGCCATAAATGACTTATTTATATATTATTATTTAAAAAGTAAGAAAAGTAAGAATTGAAAAGTGAGAAAATAAACGTAAAAAGTAATGAGTGAGAAATAATTAGTGACGGAAAGTGAGAAATGAGAAGCGACAAGTGAGAAGTAGAAATCGAAACTTCCGCTAGAAAGCTCAAGATAATTTTAAAATCAACCGATAATTGTAGATGGGGTCGAAAAGCCTTCCAACATTCCACGAAATGTTGCAATAGAGAGGGGGCAGTCCCATGCTTTCTATACAAATCGTATCACTTGGGTGGCAATGATCCCTCCCAATAGACGAATCCAAGTAAAAATAAGAAGAAGATACACTTAATTTTGACAGATCCTACAGCACAGCATAGGAAGATCATTTTAAAATGCTTGTAATAAATTCTAGACAAATTTTAATTAAAATCCGATTAATGTATAATACGGAAAAAGGTCCAAATTCCATGATAGATACATTTTTGGAAAATATACATAAAATTGAGATAAGCTTGCATATATGCAATTCAGAACTTTTTCCGTATCGTACGTAAATCAAATTTTAATTACAATTTGTCCAGAATTTATTATAAGCATTTTTAAATGATCTTCCTATGTTGTGCTGTAGGATCTGTCAAAGCTAACATCGCCGTGTGTCTTCTTCTATAAAAAAACAGACAATATTAACTGTAGTAAAATGTAAAACACAAATGAAATTGAAATGGTAATAAATGAGACGTAAGAAGTGCAAAACGAGAAGTGAGAAATGTAAGAAGAAATGGAAAATGAAGCAAAAAGAAAGCAAGGAGTAGATAGCAAATGAAATTGGAGAATTAAGAATTGAAAAGCGTAAAATGAATGAGAAAAGTAGATAGTGTGAATACTACCTAAAATAGAGCTTTTTCTTAAAAATAGGTTCTCCCTGGAGTAAGGCCTTGAGATCTACACGCGTAATCAAAGATCAATCAGACTGTTTCAAATATGTTTTGATGTACGGAATAGAATCAGCGACATAGGTTCTCGGTCATCCAAAAAATACCAGGAGTTAGGCCATAAGATAAGTTATGGGCCGTAAGATATGATTACCTAAGATCTCTCTTTTTTAAAATATGGTATTTGCTCTTTTCAAGTATAGAATAGAATGTTGGAAAAGCTTTTGATCTTGATCATCCAGAGATTACCTAAAGTATAGTCACACGTTACCAAAAATCAATCGGAATGTTTCAAAATTGTGCATGTCCTTTGGATACATAGAATGAATTTATAAGAAAATGTTCCTAATCATCCAAGAATCCGAAGGAAAATCCATCAGCAGGAAAGGGCCATGTGTCACAGTCTGACATGGGATTCTTCTTGCTAACGAGCGTGAGCTGAAACAGTCCGATTAATCTTTACTTACTCATGTAGACCGCAAGGCCTTGCTCTAGGAATTTCTTGCATGCTAGGTTCTAGGTTCTTGCACACACATTCTATTCAATGTATCTTAAAGGACATGTACCATTTATAAAACAATCTGATTTGCCTTGGCTCGTGTAGACCTTAAGGCCATAGATACTTCAAGGATTTCATTTCTTTTTCTCCCTAGATGAGCCATTCATGGGCAGAAAGTCTCGTAAGTAAAGAAAAGGAAAGAGACCCTAGACTGCGAACACATTCCTTTCTATGCATCATAAAAGGCATATGCTATATTTGAAAATGTCCGATTGATTATTGATTATGTGTGTTGACCTTAAAGCCATATTCCTGGATTTTTTTGGATGACAAAGATCCTACATACACATCTAAAAATAATCATGTACCGTCGTCGGGGTGACAATGGGTCAAATGGGGGTGAGAATGGGTCACTGTTTCAACTACATAGAATGCTTGTTGAATAGATTTAAAGTATCTGAGGACAAGAAAACTAAATTATAAGAGACCTTTTTGAACGATTTTGTTATCCGACTTCCAGACTGTCGGTGAGGGCGCTGACCCATTCTCACCCCCAGTAACATGTCATTTTAAATCATCTGACAATGAAAAATATACGATTCTGTTTATGTCATGTGATTTTGTGTCATTTTATTGCAATACGTCACCTGTAATATTCATTATTTTTTGGTGTGCAAATTTTACGAGCAAAATAATGTGCGATGAAAATGACACAAGTTCCAAAGCGGAAAGATCCTGAGAAAGACAGAAAATTCCGTAAAAAAAACGACACAACTAGTATAAAATATGCCGTCATTTTCAGGATTTTTCTCTTGTAACTTGTATCTTTTTACTCGATAAAATGATATAAGATTTTTCAAAATCTTAGATTATAGCTAATAGCAAATTGACACAAACACGGATTTGACGCAACTTGGTTAATTATTTTCTTGAATTATATAAGTGGTTCGATATTGTATGCTTGGCATGGATCTCATAATTTTGTTAATTTCAGGAGTTTTGTCCAGGGACTTCCCAGGATGAACTCTCTGATAATCATTTATTTTAGGAATTTCCACCCGCCAACAGATTCTTCCTGGAATCTTCAGCATGTTCACTACATTTGTTTATTTTCGATGCAATAAGACAGATTAGAAAACTGTCACTTGCATCACTTAAGCACTACCTTCATAATAGAGCTGCCCTACCCAATTATCGAAACATTCATTCTTCATCCACTTGTGTCGAAATGGAAAACCATTAGTTCATATCCAATCATGTGACAGACCGTCGGCCATCTTGTTTTCGCCGAAGCGGAAACTGTCCCTCTCTCGGGGGAACGGTTTTTGTACGTTCATCATCGTACGGACTGCCGTCGCATATACACAACACACGTATGTCCTTCTCCACATTTGCCCAAGCCAAAAGAGAGGGTGGTGGACTTGGTTGGACAGAACCAGCCATGCACCATACCACCATCATCATCGCCATAGCCAAGGCAACGTCAAGTGCGAGCGAGATCGAAGCGCGCGCGGCAAGAAGCGGGAAAGCGAAAACGACACAGGTTTTGCTTTATGTGCGGAAAAACCCTCGAAATTGAAGAACGGACCGACCGTACGAGTGGCAGCAATTGGAACCCCTCTCCGTGCCGGAACACCTTCTGCAAACGATGTGGGACGCGACCGACGGTGGGACTCGTCGTATGTGAGCATACATTATATTCGACATAACAACCCCCATAACTTGGTCGTCGGTTGGACGGGTTCGGTTGCTCTCTACGCTACAGTAGTCACGGGACACAATTGAATCGCCTTTTGGCAGTGGCGTAGCTGGATTTGGCTCCGAAGCGGAACCAAAAATTCAATTGAATTATAAACATCATTAAGTTAAATCGTTCTGGGATTTCCCCTTTTTCTAACAATCTGGTAATGTTGATCATTCGCCCTCAGAAGTTTTTTACGCTTCTTGGAATGGTTCGCAAATTTTGATACCTTTAAGGTGAAACTGTCCAGAGTTTTAATTTAAAATTAATTGATACAATATTCAAGCAACGATCAATCTCTCATTTGTCTGCAGCGAGCGTAAAATTATTGACTCTAGCCCGTTGCTTCAGGATTGAAAATGGTGGCATTTCAAACGTGTAGTGGAGCCAGATCGACCGTTATTTGGAATCCGAAAAGTGTATGCTTGAGCGAAAAACTTGTAAAGGTTTAGAATATTGAGATAAACACTATGAAAAAGATTACTATATCCAACAGTTTTACAGTTAAACCTCCATGAGTCGATGTTCTATGACTCGATATCGACTCATAGAAGCAAATTACTCCATATTAAAAAAATATTTTCTGGGTTACTACGATGGTCCCTTCAAACAGCATCACAAGCTTTGTATATTCCACATCTCGATATTCCCTTGAGTCGATGGTCCCTTCAATATCGACTCATGGAGGTTTTACTGTATAACATTTTATTTATTTGGTAAGCTCAAAGCATCACCCGCCTTGCAGTAGGACACTGCAATATCAATAACAATTGGAATGCAGCGTAGAGAATATTTGCCCAATCTTCCTAAACACTAGAAATTCAAATTGAAGTTTTAAAGCATTATTCAAAATATCCCTTGCTACGACGTTGCCACCACTAGAGGCAGATATGGCAACGGACGAACGCCAGAACAAAAACTTTTCCTCTCCGCCACGCTACACACCACATCGTCACTCGATCGGCGTCACTCTTCGGCATGGGGGTGGTTGGAGGAGAATACATGGAAACCTTAAGCCGAAAGAGGGTGGAAAGCGGTGAACAGCACCGGCACCGACCGGTCGGTAGGTTGCCGGGTGCTACTGGAAAATGGTTGAAGGACCCGGTACGGTGGTAGGGTTCGCTGCCTCGGCTAGCAGTAATTGTATTTTATGTGTGTGCCGACCGGTTTCGTCGTGTCGATATGTGCGAGGGTGGAAGCGGATGCGGCGCTACCATAGCCACGGGGTTATGCCACACATGAACGCCGGTGTGCGCTGAGGAAACGAAGGTATAGGCAGCAGAAATCGGGAAGGTGGTAATCAACGGCGATGGTTGGTGTCCTGTGCAGTGGATTGGGTTGAGTTGGTTTGGTAATGTTTTGCTAAGAAGCACACTTGTACTTACTGCCGAGGAGGAGTTCAGCTGCCGTGTGTGGGCTGCCATGCCAGCCGTACATGTGTATGGAGGAGACTTTTTCGCTGAGGGGACGTTTGTTAGATAAACTTAATTAAAATGGAGCTGATTCCATAAAAAGGATGAAAGTTGGAATGGGTCCTATTGGCTTTGAAAATTTTCTGATAAGCTGAAATGAAGAATATTGTCTCAACTAAATTTGTTCGCTAATAAATGATGATGTTCCACACATTAAATATTTTGAAGGCATATTAATTTTAAAAGACCATTTATATGGAAAGCTTAAAAGAAGAAAAACTTGAAACCATTGTGAAAGTAAATTTATATGTATTATTGAAATCATATCATGTATATATAGAAAATAAATTCATTCAAACTTATATGTTACTTATACCTCTTTGCGTTTGACCCCCTCATATTGAAACTCATTGGAAACTCAATGGAAAGGAATTAAATATTCGTATTATTTTATTTCTCAATACATACAACACGCGTGCATGGAGACGCATGGTTGCCCACCGATTTCTATTTTTTGTTCGTTACGTAAAGTTAGAAGATTAAATAATAAAAGATATTATACCTAACAAAGACACTATTTAAAAAAAACTACTCTACGAGCTGCTGGGATTAAAAAATGTGAGAGCAAGATCTATCCCAACCTTGAAATTAATCTCGATCCATAAACTTTCTATAGACTACTAGAAATAATTGAATCCTTGGACTCAATCCTTATTCCATAATCCCATAATATTAAATGTTGGAAATCTAGTTGTCCGTGCGATTTCATTGCCATTGATGCACAAACTTATATCGTTTTCGTTTTTGATGTGTAGCAACACCGTTTAGTGCAGCATTTTGCACGGCAAAAACGAACGTTCTGAGTGCAGTTGGGTTTGTTATGGATACCTGATGGATACCATAAAAAGAAAACTATAACAACGGGAGAAACTTATTAGCATTATTGATCTGGTATGTTCGAACGTATGGTTCGAACGAAATTCTATTGAATCGAGTATGTTTGGCATTACGACTTTCGATTCGATCTCGAAAACGAATTATCGTTCGAGGAGGTACAAGAATAGCGAGATGTTTTGGCATTATGGATACTCGATAGCACACTGAAAAATGACTCAAGTCGAATGAAAAACGCTCGTCACCTTTATTGCTTTCGAATGTTGTTCGAGAGTTATTTCTTGTTGAAGGTTAAGAATTATTTTCACTATTTTTTTCTGAACGTGAAAAGAATGAATGTCTTATTATTGCATTTCGAATGAAAAAATGTAATTAGTATGCCTTCTTTCAAAGTTTCAAAGCAATATGCTATTTCTAATTTGATTTTTTTTTTGTATTATGGTGGTGTAATACGAGTAAATTTTCAGCTATGTTGGCATATTTGTTCTAATAATTGGTTGATTTTAATAAATCATAAAAAATATTAATGAAATGGGCCAAAAACAAATTACTTTGTTTAGTATTATTAGTATTTAAAATACTGACGTCGCTGCGGACTGCGTAAATTTCAAAATCCATATAAAAATCGCGTTAATCCCGAAATTAATGTAAAAAACCCTGGTTAATCCACCTAGCGGTGTTGGTACCTTTCTCGTGTTTTCCGCATATAAAATAGTGTTTTGACCATAATTAATCCCATAGTCCAATCTGGCCAATTTTCAATATCAAACAATGGGACAGGATTCTCCGTCGAATGGAACTTGTTGCGAATAATTCGGTCAATGCTAAGTTCCAAAAAGTGTGTCTACAAAATTTTGTACACATACACACATACACACACATAACAGACATCACCTCAATTCGTCGAGCTGAGTCGGTTGGAATATAACACTATGGGTCTCCGAGCCCTCTATCAAAAGTTTTGTTTTGGAGTGATCATATAGCCTTTACGTATACTAGAGAAAGGCAAAACGGTTTCAACGAAAACTTTTTTTTTTCGTGATATTTCCTGGCAATTTAAAAAGACACATAAAATCTGGGGGAAATCCACGTAAAAGGGTGTAAGTCGACCCCAGTGCGGTTTAATAAACTCGATTAAAAATTATATTTATATTTTTTGTCGTAGCAGTATCTTAATTGAATAGAAGTTAGCATATTGTTGAAAATCGGTCGCAACTGCTCAAAATCATTGTTTTTTTAGATATTGAACATGAATTTTCTTGAGCATCAATTAATTGCCAATCCATGCGCTGAAAAATGCCTTTCGAACGGGCAGTAATTTTCACGCAGATACAATTATCTCTTATTCTCTCTGTTCGCTTACATGCGGTCAAGACGGTCTCGTGAGTGAGCAGCATATTAAGCATGGAGACATTCTCTTTGTTTGCATCCCGTTTGACATACCATACTCGATGAGCTAGTACGGCACAGTTGGAAATCTTGTACTGCGAATGTACGAAGACGAACGAAATACATCATGCAGCCGCCTTTGTGAATCGAGAGATTTGATTCGAGATGCGCAATGTCACCCCAGGATTCGAACGAAATGTTATCAAGTTGAACATGTTTGGCAATACGGCCTTCGATTCGATCTCGAAAACGACTTATCGTTCGAGTATGCTTGTGGAGGTACAAGTATCTCGAGATGTTTTGGCATTATGTACCTACTCGATAGCACACAGGAAAACAACTCAAGTTGAATGGTTTCGCCTATCCAGGTGTCTGCTACAGATTTTTTTACCTCTTGAACTACCTTGAACCGTTCCTGGGCCCATAACCCTTTGGGCTGAAAAAGAGAACCCTCTCACCAAGAACAAACAACACTAAGGTTCCGTAGTCTGCTCAACAGGTTATAGGCCCATGAACGGTCCCGTTCTACATCTTAGTGTTATAGTGGGATAGATTGGCCGTCGACGTTATCGCAGCGGGATCATTATCTTATCTTATCTTATCTTATCTTATCTTATCTTATCTTATCTTATCTTATCTTATCTTATCTTATCTTATCTTATCTTATCTTATCTTATCTTATCTTATCTTATCTTATCTTATCTTATCTTATCTTATCTTATCTTATCTTATCTTATCTTATCTTATCTTATCTTATCTTATCTTATCTTATCTTTTCTTATCTTATCTTATCTTATCTTATCTTATCTTATCTTATCTTATCTTATCTTATCTTATCTTATCTTATCTTATCTTATCTTATCTTATCTTATCTTATCTTATCTTATCTTATCTTATCTTATCTTATCTTATCTTATCTTATCTTATCTTATCTTATCTTATCTTATCTTTATCTTTATCTTATCTTATCTTATCTTATCTTATCTTATCTTATCTTATCTTATCTTATCTTATCTTATCTTATCTTATCTTATCTTATCTTATCTTATCTTTATCTTATCTTATCTTATCTTATCTTTATCTTATCTTATCTTATCTTATCTTATCTTATCTTATCTTATCTTATCTTATCTTATCTTTATCTTATCTTATCTTATCTTATCTTATCTTATCTTTATCTTATCTTATCTTATCTTATCTTATCTTATCTTATCTTATCTTTATCTTATCTTATCTTATCTTATCTTATCTTATCTTATCTTATCTTATCTTATCTTATCTTATCTTATCTTATCTTATCTTATCTTATCTTATCTTATCTTATCTTATCTTATCTTATATATATCTTATCTTATTCTTATCTTATCTTATCTTATTCTTATCTTATCTTATCTTATCTTATTCTTATATCTTATCTTATCTAGACCTGTGCGCCGGTCATATAATCGGCGGCGGCGGCGTGGTGGTCACTTTTGCCCCGGCGGCGGCGGCGTCACGGCGGCGCGCCGTTCACTTTTATCGGCGGCGGCGGCGGCGGCGTGAACCGGCGTGGATGAAAAAACCAATGACAGGAAAAATCAATTTTAATGCGGGTTTTTGGAGTCATGCGGTTCTGATTCACACGGTAGGAATCGCCCGTTTACAAATCGACTTCAGTGGATTAAAAGTCAATATTCAATATTCTACGTTTTCCGATCATCAAGCAGCACATTCAAAATAGTCAATTGTTGGCGACACTAATCAATACCTGATTTTAAAATGTTATTTATGTTAAAATGTTATGATCAACATAAATAAAAATAAATACTAGCTGAGTAAGACTGGGGATGACCAACCAAATTTAATATTTTTCCTGAAATTTGGGGAAATATGCCAAAAAAGTTCTTGGTATAGTCCCTGAAGGAATTTCTGGAGGAAACTAGAATTTATTTAAGGAATTTTCTACAGACATTTCTTATAAAAGTTCATAAGGAATTCCTTCGTAAAATTCTATGAGAATTCCTACAGAAATTTGGTATTTCCTTTAGTAGAGCTCATCATGCATCAATTCATTCGGAAATTTATTCAACAATGAACTAATTTTCGATGGAATTGCTAAAATAGTTTTCCAAAGGAATTACCAAAGGATTTCCTGAAGTAATGTCGGAACAAGTTTATGAAGGCAATCCGGCAAGATTTTTGGTACATTCCGTGTTAGCCGGAGGAAAACCGTATTTAATTTCCTATTCCAGGTTGGGCAGCCAGTCGCCAGTCTCCCTGCACACCAGCTGCACGAGCATCTTCCTCGATTGCGCACTGCCACCGAGTGCGGGGTCTACCCCGGAGCCAACGCCCTCTTCCAGGCTCTCGGAAGGTGTTTTGCTGGTCCCTTTTCCAGCATACACAGTACATGATCAGCCCACTGTTAACTGCCATATTTTATTAGCCTGCCTTGGTCTGCATTTTTATGAACTTGGTACAATCGTGATTCATTCGTTCGTCTGCGCTATTTACTATTCTCCACCGCGCAGTTTTTTCTGCTCAAATACTTCGAGAATTCGATACCGTCGTCTGGGGTGTTCGATACCCGTCGTCGGGGGTGTTTCAACTACTTAGAATGCTTGTAGAATGGATTGAATGTGTCTGAGGGCAAGAAGACTAAAATATAAGAAACCTTTTTGAACGATTTTGCTCTACGACCTCCAGGCTGCCGATGAGAGCGATGACCCATTCTCACCCCCCAGACCCATTGTCACCCCCGATGACGGTAGTTTGCATCTTTTTACCAATGTCATTTGGCCGAATATACCATTTTGCTGAACAGACCATTAGGCCGAAAGTCATTTGGACGAAAGGGTCATTTGGCCGAAAAGGTCGTTTGGCCGAAGGAGTAATTTGGCTGAATAGAACATATGACCCATATGACCCTTTCGGCCACATGACCCGTTCGGCCAAATGACCCGTTCAGCCAAATGACCTGTTCGTCCAAATGACCCTTTCGGCCAGATTGGTTTCGGCCTAATGGTTTGTTCGGCCAAGTGGAATTCGACCCTTCCCCTTACAGAGGTAGTTTTGTCAGTGTCTGTAGGTAGCGTAGCTTCCTAAAGTAACCAAAGAATTTACTGGAAGAATTTTCAAAGGATTATCCGGAAAAAAAATCTCTAGAAATTGCTTAAGAAAGATTTGAAAGAATCCCTAAGGTAATTTCAGGAAAAAATGACAAGGAGCTTGCTCAGGAACCCCTACAGCAGAGGTTCCCAAACTTTTGGATATGCGACCCACCTAGCAGAATCCCATATTGCTTGCCACCCACCAGGTAACAAATGCATTGATTTTGTGAATTTAGAAAATGAGTTCGCGTTCGATTGGACAAATTATAATAAATTGCTTTGTATGAATTAGATTTGGATTGGAATTGAATTTTATTTTTTATTTCTTTATTAAAGTGATTTTAAATTATAAAGAAAGTTCATCGCTAGATTGGATTTTAAATAGATTTGTATTTGATTTAGATCGGATTCGAATTGGATAAGGATTGGTTTTGGATTGGGTTCGGGGCTTACATTTGGAATGTATAGGACTTCTTTCTACTTGCCCAAATATCGTATAACAAAAAAAAAGCCGTTGACCTCGTCAGGTTTGTTGTTCTTTAATCATCCAATCATTAGTTAGATCCTAATTCAAAATTTTTTTTTTCTTTGTCTGTCATAGAGCTCGGACCTAGTTGATCCATTTCGCTTAATTCAAAATATAGAATAGATTTGTGGGACAAAACAGTAACAAAATTATGAATTAAGATTTGTCTTTCGCGACCCACCACTGAACAGCCCACGACCCCCCTGGGGGTCGCGACCCACAGTTTGGCAACCTCTGCCCTAGAGAAATTAAAAAAAAAACCCAAAAAGTATCTTTCGCCGGAATTTCTCAATTAATTTTCAAATAAACTCCTAAGCAAATTTTCGAAACTTGATGAAATTTCCAAAGTAATCCGTAATGGAATTTCTGTAGGAGTTTTTAGAAAGTTTTTGGAGGAATTCTGAAACAATTTCTTAAGGAACTCCTCAAACATTTTCCGTAGAGATTTCAAAAATAATTTGTGAAGGATTTTCAGAAGGTGTATCCGTGTTTCTGAACGAAAACTTGACGAAATGTCCAAAGGAATTTGCGGAGAAATCTAAGACTATCAGAAGTTCCTTCAGGAGCTACTTTGAAAAATCCTTCAGGAGTTTCTTGGATATTCTTTCTGGAACTTGTTCAAGAATTCTTAAGGAAATTTTGTCCTAGAACTTTGCAAGGTATACCAAAGGAGTTCTTAGAAGAAATTCGAAATTTTCGGATGAATATCTCAACGATTTTCCCAAGGTTTTCCTTAACAAATTTCTGGAAGAATGCGTGAATGAATTTCCGAACTAATTCCTGAGAGAAATTCCAAGGAATATCCGAAATAATCCGAAAGACTTTCTGGAATTCTTTTCCGGAAGAGTTTTTGTAGGACTCCCTGATGCAAATTCCCAGGGAAACTGCAAATCGATTTCTAAGAGAAAATCCAAAGGAATTTCTGAATTTACCTAGAAATTATTTCAGACATACCAGTAGGCGCTCCACCCCACTACCCCGAATGCCAGTACCCCGAACGCCATTACCCCGAAGGCTACTACCCCGAAAACCATCACCCCGAATGGGACACTACCCTGAGATCCATTACCCCGAAAGGCAATTACCCCGAAAACGTTTGGAATCTGTAGTAATCTATTATTATGTTTAACACCAACAGATATCGCAAAATGACAATCTTTGAAAAGAATAAAGAAAATAGAGATTCTTAGATAAATGCATTACAGATTCTGTTTAACCAACAGTTTTGATATTTCTTCTAATAAACTTTAACTGTCATTCCTAAATGGAGTAAAAGAGCCTTTTTTTCAATAGAACGGGTTTGCCCGGTATAAGTCAGACAGAGGAGATGATGCCTTCATTAAATGGTCGCGTTTGCCCGGAATATGGCACACAGATGAAATAATGCATTCTTTAAATGAACGCGTTTGCTCGCTATAAGACACAAAGAGGAAATAATGCGTTCTCTAAATAAATGCGTTTTCCCGGTATAAGGCGAACGGAGGAGATAATGCCTTCTTTAAATTGACGCGTTTGCCCGGAATAGGGTACACAGAGGAAATAATGCATTCTTTAAATGAACGCATTTGCCGGGTATAAGGCAGACAGAGGAGATGATACCTTCTTTAAATGAACGTGCTTATACCGGGATTATGCACACAGAGGAAATAATGCCTTTTTAAAAGTAACGCATCTGCACGGTAGAACTTAGAAGGCGAACAGAGATGATGCCTTCTTCAAGTCAAAACAAGTTTCCGAAGACAGACAAGATCTCTCTCTCTCTATCTCTCACTTCCTCTATCTCACTAATTATTACTCATTCATCTACTCTTATCCATTCAACCACTCTACTCACTCCACCATTCTTACTCAGTAATCCATTTTTACTCATTCATTTACTCACAATAATTCGCTCAATCTTGCTCACTCTCTCTTACTCGTCCACTCACTCACTCACTCACTCTTACATACTCACTCACTTTTACTCATGAATCCCCTGTTACACACTTACTCATTTTTACTAACTCACTTACTCCAGCTCATTCTTTCTTCTTACTCACTCCCTCACTCTTACTTACCAACTCACTCTTACTCACTCACTCACTCTTGCTCACTGGCTTACTCCTACTCACTCGCTCACTCTTGCTCGCTCATTCTGTCTTACATATTCACTCAATTTAACTCATGCGCTCACTTTTGCTCACTTACTCACTCACTTCCTTTTACTCACTCACTCACTCTTATTCACTTACTCATTCTTATACACTCACTTACCTTTATATACTCAATCACTCACTCACTTTGTTCATTCATACATGCTCTATTACTCATTCACTCACTCTTACTCACTCATTAACTCTTACTCGCTCACTGTTACTGTTACTCATTTACACATTCGCCGATTCTGAGATTAAACCACGCTTCATCCAGAATCCGTTGCTTTTACTACAGCCTTTCTTCAACCTAGTGCTGTATAATCTCCCCCTACCCTGCAGGACTTTTGAAGGGTGCCATATGAAGTCGAACGGGATCTTACGGAGTGAGAATACTTAGTTCTATATTGTATTGAAACAGTCCCGGTTCCAATTAATGTTTATTCATATGAATAATCTTTTATTGAGTAGCATTTTTTTTCATTAAAATGAAGTATAAACTTGAAATAATGTCCTTGTCATAAGACGAGTTTATACAATCCCATTGAATTCCACCACTTAATTGTATCTTGACAGATACGTATTTCGACCTCAACAGTAAGGCCGTCTTCAGTGTCTTGTACTTGACTCGACTTGTCGAGAAGACGGCCTTACTGTTGAGGTCGAAATACGTATCTGTCAAGATACAATTAAGTGGAATTCAATGGGATTGTATAAACTCGTCTTATGACAAGTGAAGACATTCCACTAAAAAGCTCAAAATAATTTTCTTATTGAAATAATGATTAATTCGGGGTACTAGCTCATTCGGGGTAGTGTCCCATTAGGGGTAATGACATTCGGGGTAGTGACTCATTCGGGGTTGAGGCGTTCGGGGTAGTGGCCTTCGGGGTAATGAAATTATGGGTAATGGAATTATGGGTAGTGTCGTAGAGTCACCAGTAGGCATTACCTCTAAAATTCTGTTAGGAATATATTCATAAATTCCTTCAAAAACACCTTTAGACATTTCTTTATGAATTTCTCTGTAAATTCCTTTAGGAATTCTTTAGCTCTCTTTTTAAAATGCCTTCAAAAATTCATTTGGAAACTCGTTCACCCTCCAGAAATTTATTCAAAAACTCCTCCCAAAAATCATTTGAGAACTCCTCACGATTTTCTTTTCTAAATCTAAGTTTTTTTTCTAAAAAAAAAACCCCAAGAAATTCAATCCTTAGATTTCTTTAAAAGTTTCTTCGAAAAGCCTCCAAGATTCCCTCGTAGATTTCTTCAGAAATTCTTCCGGAAATCCTTTGAAAAATACAATTAGAGAATGAAATGGTTTTCGATGGAGTTACTAATTGAATTTTCGAAAGAGTAAAACAAAAAAATAAACAACAAACACTAAAAAGTTACCAAGGTATTACTGAAAGAATCTCGGAATTAACTCTTGAAAGCATTTTCGGAGGAATTCCTGCAGGAAGTTCTGGAAGGATTCCCGAAGAATGTTTTAAAAGAATTGCTGGAAGAAGTTCCGAAGAAAGTTCCTTGAGAAAATTTCTGATTTAACACTAGGATTGATTCGCTAAAAAAACTTACGCGGATACATTCGTGCAGAAAATCGTTGTAACTAAATTTTCAAATGGCTATATCTCAGTGAGTTTTCAACCGATTTTCCCAGTTTTTTCACCAACCTCTTAGCCATCTCTTCTAGTTTCTGGACATTTCAAAATATTGTATCTAGGGGTGTTCAAATTTTCACTAGAGCTGTGGGAGTAAAGCAACGGATTTAGAAAAATGCGATTTTGGAGATATACTTATATTTCATTACCAAAAATGATATCTATTCATATAGTGATGATGAAAATGATAAAATAACAAATAAAAGACATCACCTGGAACATAAGATCACATTTTGAGCATCCCTACTATACATACGATGATAATTCGGTACCTTTGGGAACCACTTTATACTACAGAATGTATGAAGCTTCAGAAAATGTTTTCAAGCATGTTGTCTACTGTGAACTTGTTAAAATAAATGTAAACTATATACGAAACATGTGTGATAATAAATTATGATGTTCTAGGATCTCCGAACTGTACTGGAATTTGAATCAAATGGTCTACCGAATCAACCAAGGCTTCCATAATGCCCCCAGCCGCAGCATCAACCCAATTATGTCCCCCGAGTATTTGTCTTTCACTTGTGTCTCAAATCCAAAAATATGACATGTTGTAAGATCTCCTAATTGTCCTGGAGTTTGAATCAAATGGTCTACCGAATCAACCAAGGCTTCCATGATGTCCCATACCGCGGTATCAACCCAATTATGTCCTCCGAGTATTTATTTTTAACTCTCGTCTCAAATCCAGGCATTCTAGTTGTTGTAAGATCTCCAAATTGTCCTGGAGTTTGAGTAAAATGGTCTATCGAATCAACCAAGGCTTCCATGATGTCCCTCTGCCGTAGTATAAACCATATTATGTCCTCCGAGTATTTTTCTTTCACTTGCATCTCAAATCCAGGTATTTGAGATGTTGTAAGATCTCCAAATTGCCCTGTAGTTTGAGTAAAATGGTCTATCGAATCAACGAAGGCATCCATGATGTCCCCAGCCGCGGTATCAACCCAATTATGTCCTCCGAGTATTTATCTTTCACTTGTGTCTCAAGTCCAGGCATTTGAGTTGTTGGAAGATCTCCAAATTGTCCTGGAGTTTGAATCAAATGTTCTATAGAATCAACCAAGGTTTCCATGATGTCCTCTGCCGTAGTATAAACCCTATTATGTCCTCCGAGTATTTTTCTTTCACTTGCATCTCAAATCCAGGCATTTGAGATGTTGTAAGATCTCCAAATTGTCCTGGAGTTTGAGTAAAATGGTCTATCGAATCAACTAAGGCTTCCATGATGTCCTCTGCCGTAGTATAAAACCTACTATGTCCTCCGAGTATTTGTCTTTCACTTGCGTCTCAAATCTAGCCATTTGAGTTGTTGTAAGATCTCCAAATTGTCCTGGAGTTTGAGTAAAATGGTCTATCGAATCAACCAAGGCTTCCATGATGTTCTCAGTTGCAGTATAAACCCTATCATGTCCTCCGAATAATTTTCTTCCACCTGCGTCTCAAATCCAGCCATAGGGGATGTTGTAAGATCTTCAAATGGTCCTGCCATGGATCACCCCAATTTGTCTTTCACTTGTCTCAAATCCAGGCATTTGAGATGTAAAATATCTTGCAGTTTGAATCAAATGGTCTAACGAATCAACCAAGGCATGTCCCCATGCCATGATGTCCCCAGCCGCGATATCAACTCTTTTATGCCCTTCGAGTATTTGCATTTCACTTGCGCCTCATATCCAGGCATATGAGATGTTGTAAGATCTCCAAATTGTCCTGGAGTTTGAGTAAAATGGTCTACCGAATCAACCAAGGCTCCAATGATGTCTCCTGCCACGGTATTAACTCAATTATGTCCCTCCCTTATTTATTTTTCACTTGCGTCTCAAATCCAGGCATTTGAGATGTTCTAAGATCTCCGAATTGTCCTGGATTTTGAGTAAAATGGTCTATCGAATCAACCAAGGCCTCCATGATGTTCTCAGTCGCAGTATAAACCCTATCATGTCCTCCGAATAATTGTCTTCCACCTGCGTCTCGAATCCAGGCATAGGAGATGTTGTAAGATCTCCAAATGGTCCTAGAGTATGAGCAAAATGGTCTATTGAATCAACCAAGGCTTCCATGATGTCCTCAGCCGCGATATCAACTCTTTTATGTCCTCCGAGTATTTGCATTTCATTTGCGTTTCAAATCAAGGCATTTGAGATGTTGTAAGATCTCCAAATAATGCTGGAGTTTGAGTGAAATGGTCTATCGAATCAACCAAGGCTTCCATAAATTCTCTAGCTTGTTTTTAACTTGCGTCTCAAATCCAGGCAAATGAAATGTTGTAATATCTCCTAAATGTCCTGGAGTTTGTACCAAATAGTCTAGCAAATCAACCAAGGCTTCCATGCTGTTTCCAGCAGCGGTATCAACCCAATAATGTTCTCCGAGTCTTCAAGTTCCATTTACGTCACAAATCCAGGCATATGAGATGTTGAAAGATATCCAATTTGTCCTGTAGTTTGAAACAAATGGCCTACCGAATCAACGAATGCTTCCATAATATCCCCAGCCGCAGTTTCAACACAATTATTTCTTCCGAGTATTTGTCTTTCACTTGCGTCTCAAATCCAGACATATCATATGTTGGAAGATCGCAAAATTATTCTGGAGTTTAAATCAAATGGTCTATCAAATCAACCAAGGCTTCTATGAAGTCCCTAGCCACGGTATCAACTCAATTACGTCCCCCGAGTATTTGACTTTCTCGTGCGTCACAAATCCAGGCATATGAGATGTTGTAAAATCTCCAAATTGTCCTGGAGTTTGAATCAAATGGCCTACCGAATCAACCAAGGCTGCCATGTTGTCTTCAGCCACGATATCAACGCAATTTAGTGGACATAATTGTTTTTAAATTACTTTCCAAATGAACCACGACTTACAAATCAACCCTACCTTGAAATATGTCTCCAGCAGATGTTTTTATCCAATCTTCCGAGTCCATGCACATGTTTGGTATATAAAAATGCGATGTTATTACAGTCAAACCTCCATGAGTCGATGTTCTATGACTCGATATCGACTCATGGAAGCAAATTATTCCATACTAAAAATTATTTTCTGGGTTACTGTGATGGTCCCTGCAAAAGCTTTTCAAGGATGTTTTATTCCACATCTCGATATTTCCATGAGTCGATGGTCCCTTCAATATCGACTCATGGAGGTTTGACTGTAGTCTCCCAAATCGCCCTGGATGTAGATTAAGTAGTCTGTCAACCAAATCAACCTCGCCTGGAACTATGTCTTCAGCGAAGGTATGTATCTAATCATGTCTTCCGAGCTCATGCACACATTTAGTCGAGTCAAGTACGAGACACTAAAGAAGGCCTCACGTATCTGATAAGTTACAATTACAAATTGTCTTATGACAAGTGATTACCCAAATCATGCAGCTAGGGATGACAGTGTACCGGAGTGTGAGATTTCTGCTGCCGTGACTGGTCCTACGTAGTACTTAACGTACTCCTCCCAAAACAACACGCTTTACGATGCCTCTCTAAAATGTTTTCGATTCCCTCATTTTCTCGATTTAAAGAGAAAAAACCGAAATAAACCAGGTAGTAGGTGATCTCTCCTTTCTTCCGTTTAACCAAGACACCAACCTTTTTGGATTGTTTCACCATTCTCTTCATAACTTTTGAAAGCAATGACCGTCGACTAGAGTGTGCCAATTACAGAGGGATCACCCTTCTGAACTCGACGTACACAATTCTTTCGCGTATTCTGTTTAACAGACTGACACCGCTAGAAGAGTCCTTCGTCAGCGAATACCAGGCAGGTTTTCGTGAGGGTCGATTAACGACGGATCAGATGTTCAGCCTGCGGATGATCATTGATGAATTCCGGCACAGTACGAACAAAACCTGTAAATTTCCGTTCAAGTAGATGTAACAAATCTGCTCCGTGTTAAATAACATAAAGTTATAGGTTGCTTTAAATTTACGCGTGCTGGTATTTTACAGTTCTTATTTTTATTGGAATTATAGGAATCGAATTTGGGTCCGCAGAGTGAGAGCCCAACTTGTTAGCCTCTCGGATATTTCCGCTTCATGATTTCGAGTCGATCAAAGTGTAACAGGTTAAGCGTTTGGGGGATTCAATAATTCTTCATCAGGCTGAACGATAGCTTAAATTTACATGACACGGAAACTCCTTCGAGACGGAATAGTTTAAGACTCAGTAAGCTGAATGCATCACAGATTTCTCGCCGAAATGTTCGAACACCATTGAGTTATAGCGATGATAAGCTCCAACAGGACTATCATCTTATTGGGATATCCGAATATATACATTTGGTAAACGCTTATGTGAATGAATTAGATTCCAGCTGCGGTCCGCAAGAAATCGAATGGGATTTGTTTTGATTTGTTTTGACAGTCACGTGCTCGTTCACCAAGGTTTCCTATAGAATCATGTAAAATTAAGATATATTGAATTGAAATTTCAATGATTTTATCATTTACATCACAGAAACTTAAAATTATGATCTGTTACACATTATGTTACCGAATTTTACATTCAATTGTGAATTCCATCGTGCCTAATTTTCATAATATTTTACTGTGGGGAGTAAAACTTGCAGACTTACCAAAGTTCTTGTTGATGTATCGGGTAACCACCCCCTCCCCCTATTTTTTGGCGATAATGGACATCAATATGCTTGCCTATACGTTCCATTCTAGTGTCATTTTACGTTTACCTTGAGGATACCATTACTAGGGCCTGATTGTACCAATTTGATCAATGATGATCGGATTTAACGAGACTTGCCCGAAATTAGACTTCGGCTGACAAAGTGATTGACAAAGTAAAGATTCATTAAGACAAACATACACTGTCGGATGATTATTATAATAATAATAAACAATAAACATCATAAGTAAAGTACAACATCTCATATGCCTGGATTTGTAATGCAAGTTAAAGACAAATACTCGGAGGTCATAATTGGGTTGGTAGCGTGGCTGGGGACATCATAAAAGCTTTGGTCGATTCGATAGACCATTTGATTCAAACTTATGGACTATTTGGAGATCTTACAACATCTCAATTGCCTAAAACTGCGACGCAAGTGAAATACAAATATTCAGAGGACATTATTGAGTTGATGCCGCGGCTGAGGACTTCATGGAAGCTTTGGTTGATTCGGTAGACCATTTGATTCAAACTCAAGGACAATTTGGAGATCTTACAACATTTCAATTACCTGAAACTGCGACGCAAGTGAAAGACAAATATTCAGAGGACATAATTGGGCTGATGCCGCAGCTGGGGACTTCATGGATGCCTTGGTGGATTCGTTAGACCATTTGATTCAAACTTCAAGACAATTTGGAGATTTTACAACATCTCATATGCCTAGATTTAAGGCGCAAGTAAAAGACAAATACCCGGAGTACATAATTGGGGTGATACCACGGCAGAGGACATCATGGAAGCCTTGGTTGATTCGATAGACCATTTTGCTCAAACTCCAGGGCAATTTGGAGATCTTACAACAAATCTAATGCCTAGATTTCAGACGCAAGTGAAAGATAAATACTCGGAGGACATAGTAGGGTTTTTACAACGGCAGAAGACATCATGGAGGCCTTCGTTGATTCGATATACCATTTTACTCAAACTCCAGGACAATTTGGAGATCTGACAACAACTCAAATGCCTGGATTTGAGACGCAAGTGAAAGATAAATACTCGGAAGACATGATTGGGTTGACACCGCGGCTGAAGACATCATGGATGCCTTGGTTGATTCGATAGACCATTTTACTCAAACTTCAGGGCAATTTGGAGATCTTACAACATCTCAAATGCCTGGATTTGAGAAGCAAGTGAAAGATAAATACTCGGAGGACATAATTGGGTTGATACCGCGGCTGGGGACATCATGGATGCCTTCGTTGATTCGATAGACCATTTTACTCAAACTTCAGGGCAATTTGGAGATCTTACAACATCTCAAATGCCTGGATTTGAGACGCAAGTGAAAGATAAATACTCGGAGGACATAATTGGGTTGACATCGCGGCTGAGGACATCATGGATGCCTTGGTTGATTCGGTAGACCATTTGATTCAAA
Source organism: Armigeres subalbatus (assembly GCF_024139115.2). Taxonomy (NCBI): domain Eukaryota; kingdom Metazoa; phylum Arthropoda; class Insecta; order Diptera; family Culicidae; genus Armigeres; species Armigeres subalbatus. The sequence goes on from NC_085141.1 coordinate 129,491,996, forward strand.
CTCCAGGACAATTTGGAGATCTTACAACATCTCATATGTTTGGATTTGAGACGCAAGTGAAAGACAAATACTCGGAGGACTTAATTGGGTTGATGCTGCGGCTGGGGGCATTATGGATGCCTTGGTTGATTCGGTAGACCATTTGATTCAAATTCCAGTACAGTTCGGAGATCCTAGAACATCATAATTTATTATCACACATGTTTCGTATATAGTTTACATTTATTTTAACAAGTTCACAGTAGACAACATGCTTGAAAACATTTTCTGAAGCTTCATACATTCTGTAGTATAAAGTGGTTCCTAAAGGTACCAAATTATCATCGTATGCATAGTAGGGATGCTCAAAATGTGTTCTTATGTTCAAGGTGATGTCTTTTATTTGTTATTTTATCATTTCCATCATCACTATATGAATAGATATCATGTTTAGTAATGAAATATAAGTATATCTCCAAAATCGCATTTTTCTAAATCCGTTGCTTTACTCCCACAGCTCTAGTGAAAATTTGAACACCCCTAGATACAATATTTTGAAATGTCCAGAAACTAGAAGAGATGGCTAAGAGGTTGGTGAAAAACTGAGAAAATCGGTTGAAAAACCACTGAGATATAGCCATTTGAAAATTTAGTTACAACGATTTTCTGAACGAATGAATCCTAGTGTTAATAAATTCATGGAATAATTGCTGAAAAAATCGTAAGGAGGAATTTCCGAAGCAATTCTTAAAGAAATTTCCGAAGGATTTGCTTAAAAAGTGTTGATAAATAATTTCCGAAGAAATTCTTTATAGAATTTCCAGAGGATTTCTTTTGCCGTAGGAATTCCTGAAACATTTTTTTCGTATACATTCCATAGGGAATTTCCTAAAGAAATTCGTAAAAGATGTTCTGAAAAAAAATCGTAATGGAAATTCTGAAGAAATTTTCGGAGAAAAAAGAATTCCTAAAGTAATTTTCTGAGGTTTTTTAGAAAACTTTAGAGGAATGTACAAGGAAATATACCAAACGGTTTTGTCAATAATATTCAAACATTGATTTCAAAATAAATAGTTATATTGGACAAAAAGCTAGAAAATCATTCACAGTAGGGATTTAATTATTTTGCTGAATTGGTTTCTCCAATTTCTCCAATAACTGTGCTCATAACACAAATCAAAAAAGAAAGAAAACTGATTAAATAAGTGGCCTGGTTGATTTTAATTTAAAAAAATATTGGCAAGATAATTAATGTGCTAACTTACCTTGAAATTCCTGAACTGCAATAAATTAACTGCACAAATGCCAGATTCTATAAGCATGGGGGTGCTTTGGGCATGTATCTCCGCCATCAAAACAGCCCCATCACACATGATTTGCGAGTCACCTACAGGTTTAGATGCCCGAAACGGCCTGGCTTAGACGAATTCCAAAGATCAGTTGCACATTTTATGTGTTATTCTGCTTGGTAGACGAAACCCACTAGATAAATCCGCATGCATACTCATAAACTGGGGCCCTCCTTAGCCGTGCGGTAAGACGCTACAAAGCAAGACCATGCTGAGGGTGGCTGGGTTCGATTCCCGGTGCCGGTCTAGACAATTTTCGGGTTGGAAATTGTCTCGACTTCCCTGGGCATAAAAGTATCATCGTGTTAGCCTCATGATATACGAATGCAAAAATGGTAACTTGGCTTAGAAACCTCGCAGTTAATAACTGTGGAAGTGCTCAATGAACACTAAGCTGCGAGGCGGCTCTGTCCCAGTGTGGGGATGTAATGCCAATAAGAAGAAGATACTCATAAATTAATCAACCAACATATTTCTTGATCCAGCAGACAATGTATTTCACCACACTGGCTTAGAGACGCCATCTCATAAGGTAGATTTGAAATTGAATTCTGACGATTTCCACCTTTTCACCATTTATGAACTATCATAAGACGAGTTTAGTACTATTCCAATTAATTCCACCACGTTGTATTGCTTTACAGATATGTATTTCGTCTTCAACTGTAAGGCCATCTTCAGTGTCTTGTACTTTACTCGACTCGACTAATGTTAATTGATTTTTTTTATTGCGATTAGTCATCGGCGTGGCAAAATTATGATCGGCGGCGCGCCGACCCAAAATCGTCGGCGGCGGCGGCGTGAGTAAAACCACCGGCGGCGGCGGCGCACAGGTCTAATCTTATCTTATCTTATCTTATCTTATCTTATCTTATCTTATCTTATCTTATCTTATCTTATCTTATCTTATCTTATCTTATCTTATCTTATCTTATCTTATCTTATCTTATCTTATCTTATCTTATCTTATCTTATCTTCTCTTATCTTATCTTATCTTATCTTATCTTATCTTATCTTATCTTATCTTATCTTATCTTATCTTATCTTATCTTATCTTATCTTATCTTATCTTATCTTATCTTATCTTATCTTATCTTATCTTATCTTATCTTATCTTATCTTATCTTATCTTATCTTATCTTATCTTATCTTATCTTATCTTATCTTATCTTATCTTATCTTATCTTTATCTTATCTTATCTTATCTTATCTTATCTTATCTTATCTTATCTTATCTTATCTTATCTTATCTTATCTTATCTTATCTTATCTTATCTTATCTTATCTTATCTTATCTTATCTTATCTTATCTTATCTTATCTTATCTTATCTTATCTTATCTTATCTTATCTTATCTTATCTTATCTTATCTTATCTTATCTTATCTTATCTTATCTTATCTTAATCTTATCTTATCTTATCTTATCTTATCTTATCTTATCTTATCTTATCTTATCTTATCTTATCTTATCTTATCTTATCTTATCTTATCTTATCTTATCTTATCTTATCTTATCTTATCTTATCTTATCTTATCTTATCTTATCTTATCTTATCTTATCTTATCTTATTTTATCTTATCTTATCTTATCTTATCTTATCTTATCTTATCTTATCTTATCTTATCTTATCTTATCTTATCTTATCTTATCTTATCTTATCTTATCTTATCTTATCTTATCTTATCTTATCTTATCTTATCTTATCTTATCTTATCTTATCTTATCTTATCTTATCTTATCTTATCTTATCTTATCTTATCTTATCTTATCTTATCTTATCTTATCTTATCTTATCTTATCTTATCTTATCTTAGCATTTCCTTTGGGGCAATATTACTCACGAACAGATGGACCAATTTCCAAAATTTTCTCACTGATCGATTTGTCTTAAGATCTGCTGCGTTTATATATACAAAAGGTTTGCATATTTTACAGGACAAATTGACAAATTATCAAAATACTATATAAATGTAAGAAAAACCCAATGCAATCGCACAAAAAATTATCTAAAGTGCGGTACCGCAATGGTCTTAATATGACAGTTAGTCTTCTTCTTCTATATATAAAAATGAGTTTACATTTGAATCATTTGTTTGAGAAACTGCATAAGTCAATTTTACACTATTTCGAGAAAACAACATAAAATTGTTTTCAAACAATTTTGCACCGAATCTTTCGATTTCTTCGACACAGATCAATAGTTTTTGGCAAAACTCAACACCCTGAGACACTTTCAGTGCAAAACATGTAAGTAGTACTCACAGTTGCTCTTCAAAGTACGTGGACATATGTAGTTTCTCAAACAAACGAAAAAAATTTCATACATTCCTGAACAAAATTTTTTTTTTCGTTTTTTTTTTGCCAGAATACGTATTTTTGGACGAGGATTCAGAATATATAAAAATCTCATTTTGACCAAAAATGTTACATATGCAGTTTCTCAAACAAACGGTTCATTTCCTTTGAGGCATTATAATTCACGAACGGATGGACGAATTCGGATGGACGGTTCAATTTGTTTTAGGAAGGACTGTGTTTATATGTAAAAAAAAATACATGAATTTTCTGAGAAAGGTTGAAAAATCACGAAAATGCAAAAAGGGATTGAGTGGTGAAAAAATTTAAGAACAAGCCTCCTGGAATCCAAAACTAAATACCCCATTCAAAGCGGAAGCCACGAAACAACTGTCATTTTTATTATTTCAGCTTTGTTGCGTCACAGCTTGCTTGGAATAATAAAAGGATCCAATCCGCTAGCTTCAATATTCCAGATTGTGATATTATGACATCTTTTAAATAATTTTGATCTTTTAATAATTCGATTGCATATTGATATTGCGTAACTCCATCTGACAATTATGTAATCATATGCATCGCATTACATTCCATATGCCTAGGGAAGTCAAAAGCATTTCATAGCAAACAAAATAAACGTGCAGACTGATTAGGGAGGATCTTAAAAAGATTATCACAAATTTCATGTATGTCTCAAAACAAGGCATTTTACAAAATAAACGAAACAACGCCACCTGACAGTGAGCTTTTTTGCTAGGTTCTTCATTTCCAATAAATGCGGTGATGCTTTCTGCACAGTAAAATAGAAAGAAAAAAAACCTCCAAAGTCAAAATGTATTTTCTCAACCGGAAATCCAATCCAGCTACCCAAGCTAGGTAGGCCCTAGGGGGGTGTTGACTGTTTAGATATTCGAAAAATCCGATAGAACTACCATCAAAAAAGGCCGCACCCAATCCGGTTTTGGCACATTTCACCATCAGCAGAAAGCTACCGAAATTGCTGACTACGACATGTGATTAATTACATCGCACACCATCAGCATCCAGAATAGAAGCCTTACTGCTCGATACAGAACAGTAGGTGCGAAGGCTTCTGCTTTCCATCTCTCGCACGTCCATAGTCACGGGTTAGAAGCTTTGTTTATCCGCGCATATCCTTCCTGCCATGCCAAGTCGAGAGTAACGCACTAAGCCAACGAACAACGAGCGCCAAGGATTTCCAAATCATTTATTTAAAATTCCCATATCACCCATTAATGTCCTCTTTCTGTCCCACTCTCTCGTTTGGTTTGGTTAGGACAGCCCTCAAGCACCACCAACCATATCCTTTTTCGGAAGGAGCCCAACCAATTCGGTTTGAACGATGGCTTTGCACGGCTATATGGTATAGGACAAGGGGCTTTCTCGGAATTTAATGGAACCGTAATTAAGAATGTTAATTAAAAATATATTATTCGCTTCTGGCATCTGTTTTTTCGAAGGCTTTGCTTCTTTGTGACAGCCATGCGAAGGAGTAACTTTCGCCAAAAACTTCACCAATACGGCTTGGCGCACATAGTTGGACGGCTGCTGGAAGGAAAATTGGGAAACGGGGGGAAATTAGATTTTTCCCATATGTGTTACGACGCTTCGACGGGGCAAAATTGTGCTCGTGCTCTGTTCGCTCGTTAATTAATCTTGCGGAGCGTTTAACCCGAAAGGCTCTTGGACGTCACTGTACTGATTGTGCACGAGGATGGAGAAAATCTCTTTGTTGAATAATGAATGTTTTAGATTTGTTTAATGGATTGTGTGCGTTCTAAAATGGATGTCGAAACTCCCTCATTCAGAAACACCAGGGTCCATATTTTTCTCATGATCCGAAATCAAAACCTAATTGAACCCCAGGTGAGAACTTCTTGACCGAAGGTCAAAGATACATCTGGTTTGAAGGGCGAAATTTTCCCACTGACCAATTCAAACCTCTCCACCAAAATGATCAGATCAACAAACTTTGATGGACATTTCAATTAGTGCATCGTAGTGCCGTCATTCTTGAACCCTTTCTAATCCTTGACAGAAATCTTACGCTTGCTTTCTTGAACCGAGAAACAATCTTTTTCTTTTGACCCTACCGGACAAGGCTCACCCTACTGGTCAAACAACTGAACGCCAAAAATGGACAGTTTTGAATTTTTAATTAAACCACGGGACAGGGCTAGGGACAAGAAACCAGTTTCTAAACGGTCAATTGACCAGAAACGGTACGGGATTCAGACTAACTGCCAAGGTGGTACCCATCGAACGATCGTTGTAAACGGTCTTGTAGAACATTTTTATTAATGGGAGTTGGTCACAACATATTGGTTTGTTCCTGCTGTGGCTTGACATAGATGGAAGGTAGAAAGTGATTTATTGGCATCTCAGTGTGCTAATAAATGGACTATTAATTTTAAGCGTGTTGTAAACCTAAGCGATTGTAAATTGATGAGCGAATTTGTATTGTATTGTACCTATCAAAACTTCAGTTTTGGATCACGTTAAAATTATCATTTACTGTCACATGGTCGGGATTCTGTTAAATCGCATCAAACTGTAATGAGAAATTTTTTTCAAAACTTTTCATTTAGCAGTGCTAATCAATTGGTCAAAAATGACAAAAATGAACATCTAAAAATCGCAAATGATCGTTATGTGGTGAATAATATTTTGGCTTGACAACCGGACAGATTGTTTGTTTTGACACTCCTAAAGATTTTAGTATTGGCCACGAAGAATTTGAACATCTTTTCCTAACAATGATCAAATGCTAATTTTTTTAACAGCACAAAGCCATAAATATGCTAAATGATCTGTACTGGTCAAAATCCCAACATTCCATCACAATTTTAGGATATTTGGAATTCAAGTTGGGTGCTTGATTTTGAGCATGAGCATAAGCATTATGACCGCACAATTCGTAGTTGCTACTCCGTGATTGACTGAACTTGCGAAATTGTACAGAGAACACAATGAATGGGGCTTGGGATTAGCTACCCATTCTCAATGTACACGTTTCGGGAGCTCAAATATTTAAAGTCAATAACGTCCTTACGGTTATATAGGAATGAAAGGATTGTTAGTCCGACTCTCGTTGCTACTAGAGACCGAGTATACCTCTGCATCTCCACGATTGTCTTGGGATAGGATATCGTCTTAGTTACAAAGGATAATTTATCTGGATTCACTTTGGTAAGCGATGCGATCTATGGGATGGGAAATATCACTAATACGAGTTAAAAGTTAAAAAACATGCACGCCCGGTGGCATATGAAAGCTAAGGAGATTCGCGTTTTGGACGACCGCGGGGAAGCGCAGCACTCTGTACTCACTTGCTCGACGGCTACAGCAAACTATTGAAGAACTCGCTTTTTTCGACCGCGCGCGACATGCGCATGAGCCACCGAACACAAGATAGATATTTTATTTCTTTCCCGACGACTAAAACACGCACTGCACTTACTTGTTCGATAGCTACTCTTATTACCGGCCGCGCAATGCAGAACAAATATTTCGGCCGATCGCGCGTTCGTTCTGCAGTCCGAAACAAGAGAAATCTCGCACTGAACTAATTTTTATTATCGACCGCGCAATGCAGAACAAATATTTCGGCCGATCTCGCGATCGTTCTGCAGTCCGAAACAAGAGAAATCTCGCACTGAACTGATTTTTATTACCAGCCACGCAATGCAGAACAGATATGTCGGCCGATCGCGCAATCGTTCTGAAGTCCGAAACAAGAGAAATCACGCGCTGAACTGATTTTTATTACCGGCCGTGCAATGCAGAACAAATATTTCGGCCGGAATTCAAGTTGGGTGCTTGATTTTATATAGAAACAACGTGTCATTTAAAACAGGCAGCTAAGTAGTCTAGTTAAATTGGAAAGTTGAAACCTTTCGCACAATGTATTTTCAATGCTCAAGTTACCTTGTATGGAGTGACAGGAATAGGAAGCTTACCCCTAAACTGTATGATTATGCAGCCGAAAAGAGGATAAAGTTAGACATAAGCTGTTCCCACGTTTGTGATGCATGTTATTGCAAACTTTATCGCTTTATCACGAAAGAATTTCTGGTTAAGATCAAGATTCGAAAACTCGACGTTGCTGAAATATCAAGAAGCAATGATCGCACAGTTGCTAGATAGAAAAAAAGTAATGGTTTTGAAATCATGGATCCCAACATAGCTGAATCATCCGAAGTTGATACTGTTTCTAGTGTTGGTAAGTAAATCTAAACAGTCTTAATTTTTTCGTTATTTCTTAGGATAGAATAGTCGACCCTTTATTTCAGATAATCCAGGCCCTTCTGATTCTTGATTACAATTTTCGTAATGTTAGATCAGTGCATTTTTATGTATTAATGGTGTTATTTTTCATGTTGTTTAGAATCTTTTTTTCTGCTGAATCAATTGGTAGAGTTGTTATTCAAAAACCCAGTGACGATCAAGAAATCATTCAACAACTGATGGAGAAATTTGGCGGAACACAGGACAAAAAAGACCGATATAAAATTTTAACTCCCCTCTCAAAATTTTAGTTAAAGTATGCAAGAATTCAAGGTTTCGCAACGAACTGCTGAAACCGCAAAGAAACTGCATATTTTTTTTTTTTTTTTTTTTTTTTTTTTACAAGGGAGAATGCATTTACACACTAACCCAGTACACGTGCATTGTAGTTGCCAAACTACCACACGGAAGTGTACTGGAGTGTCGGACTCGACCATACCGGTAATACCGACTAAACTCCTTGGCTCCACCATCGTTTCCCAGGAACTACCTCGCAGTACTACTTCTGGGGGACGGCAGTACTAAGCGTACTCGCTCATTATCGCTCACACAGGCACTCGTCCCACGCGAGACTGACTTGGGTGCTCGCACACCATTCACTCCATTTGAGTCTTACTTGGATGCTCTCCCGGACGCTCCGCTGCCATGCCTCGAGGTGTCAATAGCGGTAACTGCCTGGGCCTACAGATATTGCGCTACGACACTCCTGCCTCAGCACGAGCAGATCAATCACACCACTGCCGAAGCAGACCACACGCTACCCTGCCGAAGCAGGGACACTCCCCATGCACCACATGTGCACAACTGTAGGTGTGTGGGTACAACCCACTGCTACCCCTGCCGCCGAAGCAGCTTCTCCAAAGACCATTCGCTCCATGTGACCCTTTTCGGGTGCTCACTCTAACACTCCACTGCCATGCCTCGAGGTGTCGATAGGTCCCTCGACTCCTACCTCAGCATGTGCAGTCCATACTCAGACTTCTGCTGCGCTTCGAGGTGACAATAGCGGTGACGCGCTATGACACTCCTGCCTCAGCACAACCAGATCACTCACTCCCTGCCGAAGCAGCTCACGCGCTACCCTACCGGAGTAGGGACACTCCCCAACTCACTCTAACACTCCACTGCCATGCCTCGAGGTGTCGATAGCGGTAGCAACACTACGACACTCTTACCTTAGCATGTGCAGTCCATACTCAGACTTCTGCTGCGCTTCGAGGCTGCCATAGCGGCGGCGACTCGCTATGACACTCCTGCCTCAGCACAAACAGATCACTCACTCCCTGCCGAAGCAGCTCACGCACTACCCTACCGAAGTAGGGACACTCCACATGCCAGTTGGCACTCCCACCCTGGGCTTGTGCTTTTGAAGCGGCACACGGTCGCTTTGATAGAGTCCGCTTACCGGCCTTTGTGGTTTTTTGGGAGGGATTTTAGCAGAGCCCACTGCTAAATCCCACCACGCCCTAGGCAGTTCTCCCTGACTCGCAGACAGCTGGGGAGGGGTCGTCAAGCCCTTGGACATCATGCTGTCCCTGCTGTCCCTGCTGCCCCAAGGAAACTGCATATTGAAAAAGGTTTCATGTGCACACCTGATACGAAAGTAAGTATGTCATCGTTAAGCGAAGATACTTTAGCTCTAGTGAGAGACTTATTTAAAAGTGACGAGACAAGCCGAGCATGCCCTGGTAAAAGGGATTTTGTAATAGTAAATATGACAAGAGAAAAAATAGATGTACAGCGCAGATTGCTTTTATGTAATCTTTGGGAGGTATATTTAATTTTCAAGGAGCAACATCCTAAAATAAGAACATGGTTTTTAGGGTGGCTCAAATTAGTATGGGAAAAACTTTTTTCAATTTTTTTTAATAGGCCGCCCTCTTATTCGGTTCTATTTGATGCCCTGATGCTCTGGACAAAATTTCAGCCAAATCGGTCAACGTTTGGGCGGTGCTAAACTCGTTGGATGTTTATATGGAAAAATGTATGCAGAAACATCCAAAAACAGTGAATTGCAGTTGGACGGCACAACTTACGATGAAGAACTATGATACTCATTCAGATCTTGAAGAATTTAATACAGAATGTTATGCAGAAAGCCGCGAGAAGATTAGAGTTTGCCCGGCTAAGTTATTAGCATTTCTCTGAAGTATAGTTTCAGAAAATTTCGTTTCTTTTACCTTTAAAAAGAAATAAATTCACCCCTACAACACCCCAGTAAAATGCAAATATCTTTGCCTAATGAACTCAATTCTTCTCGCGGTTTTCAGCATAGCATTTTGTATTTAGTTCTGAAAAAACTGAATGAGTATCATAGCTCTTCATCGTAAATTGTGCCGTCTAACTGCAAATCACTGTTCTTGGATGTTTCTGCAAACATTTCTCCATATAAACATCCAACAAGTTTAGCACCGCCCGAACGTTGATCGATTTGGCTGAAATTTTGTCCAGAGCATCAGGGCATCAAATAGAACCGAATAAGAGGGCGGCCCATCAAAAAATTTGAAAAAGTGTTTTTTGAGCCACCCTAATTGTTTTCTATATTTTGCAGCAGCCATCCGAAACATTGCATTCTAGCTGGATCAATTGGAACGCGTACGGATACGTAACTACTGGAGGCTAATAATTAAATAATTCCTCATAACTTTATTGCAGAGCGACAAAGTAGCTACTTGAAACACCTCAGAAATAATTCAGAAATCAATGAATGCATAATAATTTCTGTTTTTTTAGAAAACTACTCTTTCGTTTCAAGGACTTCGGTCTTAATGCTATAGTATGAAAATAATCCTTCATCGTTAAGAGGAAAACTGTCTTATATGTTGACGCTATCATGTTATTTATAATTATCTCGATTTCAAAAAGTGAAAAAAAAAAAAAAAAAAAATATTGTTTTTAAGTGTTTGGAAGGAATTTGTATGAGTGAGTGTATCTTCTCACTCAACCAAATAAAAACTATTGTCAATAATATCATCTGGAGAGAATGAGAGATTTATATGTTGAGAGATTGAGTGAAAATCGCTTATGCCGGGAATCGAATTGAGGTATGCTGCAGAGGCAGTCGCTGTGACTGTAATACGTGCTACACCTCGTTAGTTTATAAGTCGAATAAGGTTTTTTCACACGATTTTATGCAAGGAAAGCTACTTTTAAGCAGAATTGAACCACATTGCAGTATTACACGGCCCAAAATATTCAGGAAAAGTTGCTTCCTGTCATAAATATCAATTAAATATTGCCGTCGTACGCATGTTAGGCCGGGAATGGGATAATACACCCTATATAGAGAATTGTTCAATCTCATATAGCAACTAATGATCTTAATTAGAGCGTGTTCGTTGCCTGTTATTGATCTTCAAAATAAGGTTCTTATCGAATTTAGAATGACTCTTCCTGTCAGTCTGTACCAGAAATATAAATTCATCCTTTTTCGTGAGTGCAAATCAGCAAGGGCAATTAGAATTAACGACTTGTCACAGATACCAACATATAATATCGTCGATTATAATTTATGACTTTCAATCCAATTTTTTTTGTATAATACACCCAATATATTTTTTACACGGTTGCAACCGTTGCAATGGTCGGATTCGTCAAATTTCACGACATAAATCGATAACTCGAAAACCATCAGTACTAGAGTTTTGACGTCTTCAGAAGAAATGATCTACAAGAAGAGATCTATTTTTGGTGTATGTTGTCATTAGGGTGGCCCTTCGGTGAAATTTTTTTGTAAATGTATTTTTTCACCCTTTCGAGTTAGGAGTTCATATAATTCTACAAAGTTGTAGAGAATTTAATTCTGAGCATTTTTGCTTAATAAACATTTATTTTATCTCATATAGGTAATGTTTTATGACAAAATTACTAAATTTAGATAGGGTGGTCCCGAAAAAATAGTTTTTAGCTTCCACTTTCATCAATTCAGAATATTTTCAAAAACTGTCTTAGCATCGCTTCACGGTCTTTGGATGGCGCATCTTTTGGTTACATAAGATGGTTGATAGCTTCATTTTCAAGCATTTTATAAGCGTTTTTTCATGAAAAATTGATATTTTTTCGAGCATTCTACTGCAGCTAGTAGCGAATATTAGCAAAAATTTCAATCGTTATCTGAAAGTATACATGCAGGCCCATCAAATCCATGGTATTTCATTTGTCCATGTTTGTCCACTTTTGTTTGATAATCATATTAGTTTTTGTATAAAAAATCAGCTATTCGATGGGAAACACATATACCATATCTCTGATTTTCGCAATATTTGGTTGAATCATTCTTTTTCGAAAATAAATAAACTCACTTTTTAATTTTGTCCGATTTCGATCCAGGGTGGTCGAAAAAATCAACATTTTTGAAAAAATATTTTTTAAAAACATAATTTTTGAACTACTGGACCAAATATCAATGTTCATGGAATCTCATGTAGTCATTGGCAACCCTCATTTAGAAACTGTGAAAATGAAATTATTCTGCGAATTAGCCATGAAAATCCAACTGATTTTGTATTTCGTCACAAAAGTAGCGCTCTTAAGCATTTATTTCATGAGAACACCTTGAAAATCGTTCCAGTAGTTAAAATGTCAAAATGATTTTTCGACTTCTTTTTTACACGAGTTGATAAAAATATTTTAGATAAATAACGATTCTTTGTGGGCTTTGTGGCCGTGCGGTTAGCGCCGTCAATAGTCTAGAGGCATGGACTATGGAGCGTGGGCTCGATTTCCGCCTCGGTAAGAAGGAAACTTTTCGTGATCGAAAAATTCTCCACCAGTGGACCGGTATTATGTGTCCTGTCAGTTGTCTAGGTGTTAAGTGTTCAGTCTGTACGACCCCTGGTCGAAGACGGTGTTCTTGTCTTTTATTCTACCAAATATTGCGAAAATCCAAAAGATGTTATATGTGTTTCACCCTAATTTTTCGTACAAAAATAATACTATCATCAAACAAAAGTGGACAAAGATGGACAAATGAAATACCATGGATTTGATGGGCCTGCTTGTATATTTTCAGATAACGATTGAAATTTTTGCTAATATTTGCTACTAGCTGCAGTAGAATGCTCAGAAAAATATCACTTTTTCATGAAAAAACGCTTATAATATGCTTAAAAAATAAGCTTCTAACCATCTTATGTAACAAAAAGATGCGCCATCCAAAGACCGTGAAGCGATGCTAAGACAGTTTTTGAAAATATTCTGAATTGATGAAAGTGGAAGCTAAAAACTATTTTTTTCGGGACCACCCTATCTAAATTTAGCAATTTTGTCATAAAACATCACCTATATGAGATAAAATAAATGTTTATTAAGCAAAAATGCTTAGAATTAAATTCTCTACAACTTTGTAGAACTATATGAACTTCTAACTCAAAAGGGTAAAAAAATACATTTCCAAAAAAATTTCACCGGAGGGCCACCCTAATGACAACTTACACCAAAAATAGATCTCTTCTTGTAGATCATTTCTTCTGAAGACGTCAAAACTCTAACACTGATGGTTTTCGAGTTATTGATTTATGTCGTGAAATTCGACGAATCCGACCATTGTGGGTTGGTATTCTTTAATTTCCTGGTTAACCTGATTTTTCATAGCTTTTCAAATACCACCAGAATTTGGTGAAATAATTTGCTTCCATGAGTCGATATCGATCCAAAGAACATCGACTCGACTTGACTGTATTGACAATATGCACTTAATTTTAATTTTTTTAAATCATTAAGATCATTAAATTAATTAACAAATAAAAATGTTGTGCGTGTTCTATCGTGTTTGTATTAGTACGCAGGGCGATCGCGCGATCATCGAAATATTTTGTTCTGCTAGGTGCGGTTGATAAGTCGATTAATTAGTGCGCGTTCGATTGTGTTTTTGTTTAAAATTCATCAAACTACACGCTTCACACGGCAAACCGTTTACCAAAACGAACCCTGCTACAATACCTACCCATGTATCCAACATCCCAGTGATTTCTCGTGGAAGTGCAGATGACTCGTCGGCTTCCATCAAAGCGAGTATCACGTCAACATTCTTTTACCCATTCCTTAATTGACCTGCATTCGGTCACGGCCGGCGCCGGTATTGCTTAATATTTGGGTCACCAGTTCTTACACATTGAGGGTGATGTTAGTCCCGAACATTATCTGTTGGTTCTCTGTGTAATTACAGCTGACCTGGCAATAACGGAGTAGCAACCGTGGGCGGTCAATCATGCTCAATGCTCATGCTCATTAGACCTCATGCTCATTAGACCTCATTACTCATGCTCATTAGACCTCTTCATGTTTTCATGATGTTTTCAAAAAGTATTGAAAATTCAACCAGTCAGCCCAGAATCACAATTCTTATGCTAAAATAAAAGGAGTCCTGTCAAATTTTCAGCTAATTCGGATAAAATTTCGAGATGGCTCAAGTCGATTTTGTGTTTTTGGGTTATTTTTAATTTTGGAAAAAATCTAACAAGAGATGTAAACGTCGAAGACTGTCACAACAACCTCTATACGGAAGCTTTTGGTGTGCTCTACACTGCCGTAATCTGAAAAAGTGGCCATTTTCCAAAAATGGTGTTAACGAGTAGTACTCATCGACGAGCTCTTTAACAGAAAAATGGCAAACATGCATGTTGTAATTTGGCTATTACGTCACTTTCTCAGATTACGGCAGTACAAGTCTTGTGAACATTGCGATTCGTTCCGTTCACGTTTTGTCCATGTTAAAGTGATTTTCAAGCTTTTAAGTGCATAAAAATACAGTTTCACTCAAAAGTCGTTGTTTTACAAAATTCTTGAATTTATGACAAATGATTGCTAATTTATTTTATTATTATTCCTCTTTTTTCCCGGGAAATTTGAATTATATAATTGCCCACGTGTGATTTACCGTTAAATTCTTAAAAATCAGAAGCTGAACATTTGTCATAAATTTGCACGCTGAGATTTCTTCAAACAAGTTGTTCAAACAAAACATAAATCAAATCATATGATATTTGCGTAGAATTCAAGCGTTTTTATCCAAAACTAGGGTGACCACATGGTATCCTAAAGGAGGACATGTCCTCCTTTTTCATTTAAAATCAAATGTCCTCCTTTTGCACTGAAATGTCCTCCTTTTTGGAAATTTTGGGAAATTCTAGCTTAAAAAGCAATAATACAGCATAAGTCCATTCTGTAACAAACCGTTGCACACGTTTGAATTTCTGGTTTCAATTCCGAAACATTATCCTGAAAGTTTTGGAATATAATTAATGTAAATATCTAAAATAAAATGCGTGTATTACAGTTATAATACAAGTGTCAAAAATATCAGAAAAATCGGAATTTTGAGAAATTGATTAGGAAAAAAGAATGCAAATGCTTCTCAAACATTTTCTACGGGTAAACACCCATCAAATTTCCTTTTAAACGCATTGCACGGTATGTTTCTTGAATAAGGCACTGCACGGGTTGGTTTGTGTCTTTCTCATTGCAAATAAATTAGAAAAACGACAAGGCCACTAAATGTCAAAATTGACATTTACTGGCCTTGTCGTTTTCTAACTTTCATAAAGATCGAAAGAGAAAAAGATTCATCCATGCAGTACCCTATATGTGAGGCAAAGAACAGCCGCCATACCATGCCAAGAATGGAATAGAAATACCTAAAACTAATCTGAACAGTTTTGAGTTACTTCAGTCCAATTCTAATCAGTTTAGATTTTTTTCAATTTTGAACTTTGTGGTCATACAGTTAACGGTATCATTCTAATTCACATGCCTTAAATTGTGAAAATCTTTCCATTATAAAGATGGTGCTTCCTTCCTTATTGGCATTACATCCCCCACTGGGGTATTGCCGCCTCGCAGCTTAGTGTTTATTAAGCACTTCCACAGTTATTAACTGCGAGGTTTCTAAGCCAACTTACCATTTATGCATTCGTATATCATGAGGCTAACACGATGATAATTTATGCCCAGAGAAGTCGAGACAATTTCCAATCCGACCGGCATCGGGAATCGAACCCAGCCACCCTCAGCATGGTGTTGCTTTGTAGCCGCGCATCTTACCGCACGGCTAAGATGGTGCTGGTAGTTTATAATTAGAAAGTGCTTCATGTAGACTATAATGAGAGTTGGAAACGTTCCAACTGGAGTTAATAAAGTAATCTGTTTTTTTAATAAAGTAGAAGAAGATGTCGTATTTGCCTCGACTTACAAATATACAAGTATACAATATACTTCAGTGTGCAAAAATCAAACAAGTATAAACATAAAAGGATCGATATTTTTTATGTCCTCCTTTTTCATCCAAATGTCCTCCTTTTTCGCTACGATTCTGGTGAATGTCCTCCTTTGGAAAAATTTCATATGGTCACCCTATCCAAAACTAATTCCTTTACCTTACAGAGTACCGTAGTTTTATCATTAAATGATTACTATAGCAGTGATTACTGTCTCAGTCTCAGATAGCTTTTGCCATCTATGCGATGCTTGCATTCGATGCGAGTAGAATTATGATTAAAAGTAGTCAATTAAGATTAAAAGTAGTACCATCTCCGGAATCATTTCAAGAAAAAACTTCATTGTCATTAACAATCAAATTTATATGGTGGTAGGTCATTTGGCATAACGCCGTTTTGCATAAGGCCGTTTGGCATAAAGGTCGTTTGGCATAATGTCGTTTGGCATAACGGCCGTTTGGCATAATGGCCGTTTGGCATAATGGTCATTTGGCATAATAGTTGTGTAATCATCAATTTCGAAACTTATGCATAATATGTTTAATTATTTATAATGATTGTCACTTTAACATTATAAAAGAGATGTTTTAAATTGATTTTTCCGACTCAAAGTTCAGATTTTATCAAATCACTGCTTGAAGGTACTTTATTTAGACTTTTTATTATCTGTCTATTTCACTTAAAATCTTTTTACCTTTGGGTCAGCAGCAAGATCGTCGTTGACTAAAACAAACTACAATATATGGAAAGTCAAATAGCAAAATTGTAAGTGCAATAAAAAGCAAATGAAGTTATTTCTGCATGACATATATTCATCTCTTTAAAAGCATACTTTGTCGTTCATAAGTCTAAAAAGTATAAGCTTCGTTTTTTCAAGTAATGCATTTTTTATGCATAACACAAGGGAGAATATGTACGGTTTCTATTCTCAATGTATGCATATTCAGTTCTAGGAAAGGGAAGATATAGCTCCTTCTTTCAAAGGATGCATTTTCTTGGCGAAGGCAAAGGTAGATTTTATTCATTTGTCCAATTAAGGCATTTGCTCGGTTTAAGGCAAAGAGGGATATGATCCCTTCTTTCAAAGGGTGCATCTTCCCGACAGTTACATCAGAGAAGATATGGTTCCATTTTTAAAGGATACATTTCCCCGGTAGATGGCGAAATACGATATGCTTCCTTCTTCCAAGTCCGGGCATTTACTCGGTTTAATGCGGGGGAAGATATGATCGCTTCTTTCAGCGGATGGCAGAAGGCCCAGAGAAGGTAAAAGATGATATGGTTTTTCTTTCAATTCAAGCATTCACTCGGTTAGAGGCAAGGGAAGATGTGATTCCTTCACTCAAAGGATGCATTTGCTTGGCAAAAGGTAAAAGACGACATAGTTCCTTTATTCAAGGCGTTTGCTCGGTTTAAAGAAAGGAATATATGATCCCTTCATTCAGAAAATGCATTCGCCCGGCAGAAGTTCAGAGAGGAAATGGTGGCTCCACCCCTGTACCCTGAATGCCATTACCCCGGATAGGACAGTACCCCGAGATCCATTACCCCGAAAGTTCATTAGCCCGAATACATTTCGAATCTGTAGTTTTCTACTATTACTATTTTTAACACCCACAGATACCGATGAATCGTAAAATGACAATCTTTGAAAAGAATTTGTTTAAAAAAGAAGTTTATACTACTTAGAGTTACTCAGATAAATGCAATAAAGCTTATGTTTAATAAACATTTTTGGCTTAAATTATCATTGTACGCCATTATCATCTGGAAAAGTTCTATTCTACGAAATGGTGTAAGTGAAGAGATAACACCTTCTTTCTATTAACATAGTGGTACAGTGGAAAAAATACCTTCTTCAAATGAACGGTAACGGTTTATGGCAAACACAGGAGGTAATGCCTTCTTGAAATGAACGCATTTACCCAGTATATTTGTTCAATACAAGGTAGAAAGAGGAGGTAATGCCTTTTTCAAATGAACGCATTTGCCCGATTTAAGGCGAACGGAGATGATAATGCCTTCTTTTAATGAACGCATTTGTCCAATATAAGGCAAACAGTGGATAATGGTTTAAGGCGAACACAGGTGATCATGCCTTCTGTAGATGAACGCATTTGCCCGATACAAGGCGAACAGAGTTGATAATGTTTTCTTTTAATGAACGCATTTGCCACGGTATATGGCGAACATAGAAGATAGCACCTTCTTTAAATAAATGCGTTGGCCCGGTTTAAGGCGAACAGAGTTGATAATGCCTTCTTTAGATGAACACATTTGCCGGATATAAGGCGAACAGAGTTGGCCATACCTTTTTTTTAATAAACGCATTTGTCGGTTTAATGTGTACAGAGATGATATTGCCTTGTTTAGATGAATGCATTTGCCCGATATAAGGCGAACAGAGATAACACCTCCCTTAAATGATTGCGTTTGCAAGGTATAACGAAATTATTCCTGCCATGCCATAAGAGGAACAAGCATATTCGAAGAACAGAAGAGATTTTCTCATTCTAGGGTCTTGTCGTCATGCCCTTCTTGTCACAGTAAGGTTTATCTCCGGCAAATTTCAGAAGCAACTTTTTATACCCCTTTATACCCTTTACTCTGTTTAAATACATGTTCGCGAGCCGGCTCAAGCACAAACGACATGGGCTGAAATTTTCTCGTTATTCTCACCTCAGCTTAAGCAATCTTCAAAAATAGCACATGATAAGTAATGGGAGTTTTTGGACCAAGAACTAATCGTTCTATACTGTTTTCAAACAGTTAGAGTTCAATGAAACGAATCGCGAGTCCAACACGGGGAACCTTGTAGAAGGATAAAAAAATAAAAAAATCAAAAAATTGTGTAATTTACTCATCTGGAGTCGCTTGCTATTGAATAAGTCGTAAAACAAGTAATAATCATTCACATGAACTATAAATAAATTTCTATTGATTAATTTTTTTTCACTGAAATAAACTATTAACTTGAAATCAGGACTACTGGGGGTACTGGCTCATTCGTGGTAGTGACCCACTCGGGGTGATGGGTGATGATATTCATTCGGGTAATGACGTTCGTGGTAGTGGTCTTTGGGGCAATGGCGTTATGAGTAATGGATATATGGGTAATGTCATAGATTTGAAATGGTTCCTTTTTTCAATTCAGGAAATTGCTTGGCTTAAGACACGGGAAGATATTTCCCTTCTTTCAAAAGGTGCATTTGCCTGGCAGACGGCAAAAGACGACATGATTTCTTCCTTTAATTCAGGCATTTGCTCGGCTTAAGGAAACGGAAATAATTATCCCTTCTTTTAAAGGAGGCATTTGCCCAGCAGAAGCCAAAGAGAATATGACTCCTTCTTTCAATTCAAGAATTTGATACGCTCGGTTCAATGCAAGGGGAAATATGATCCTTTCTTAGAAACCGTTTGCTCATAAAAGGGAGAAATGGGCAAGTTTTCTTGCTTGCCCTTACATGAAAGACAAAACAAGCCACAAATTTCAATTTAATTTAATATTGATCTATCTTGCTGGTAGGTGCGTCAACATTTCAAATGGTCCCGTTTTGACAGGTTCTTTATTCTTAACTTGTCACGTCGTACAATTCCGTTCCCAATTATCGTGTATTGCCCATATGAAGGAAACCACGTAATTGAATGGCTCAACAAATCTTACTTATCCATTACCATTACACAACTCAAATAACAATTATGCCAAATGACCTTATGCCAAACGACCATTATGCCAAACGGCCTTATGCCAAACGACCATTATACCAAATGACTTTATGCCAAACGACATTATGCCAAACGGCATTATGCCAAATGACTTTATGCCAAACGGGGTAAAATCAATTAATATATGTATAATGTAGACAATAAAAATTCTAACCTCATGCTATAAATTATTTATAAATAAATTTTATTTTGAAATTTTGAAAATTATTTTGAAAGCTGCATTCCATACCTCACTGTGAATTTTTTTTCATGATTCTACTTTTTCTTTTGATGACAGAATTCATTCTTCTCTTAGCGTATGTAAGAAAGGCAAAATGAATTCTTCGCTAGTCGCTGCTACTCGAACGAGTGGAATTAGTTTTACTTTTGCGATTTTTTCGCTCTTTAACAACACAGGTTGTGGTCCAAATGGTTGAAAATTTAAAAAATATCAGACATTTTGATTATTTAAAGATCTTAAAGGTTGCTATTTTCCTTAAACGATATTTTTTCTAAAACCTTTTAACTGAAAATCTTTTTATTCGTGCCAAAAGGTTGCAAATCCATTGGTTCAAAGGTTATGAAGGTTCCACCTGGACTAGACAATTCTTTTTAGTTGAAATAAGACCGTGGGATGTGGTATTAAACTTTATTATAGCGGTTTATAAAACATTTCAAAATTGATCTCGGTAATAACTACAATTTTACAGAATTTAATGTAGAGAAGTATGTGTTTATTGCTTCATGAAATAATTGAAAAATTTAAATATTTTTTTTAGGTTTCTTCGCAAATTGTTTCCTAATTTTCTTCAGAACGCCGCTGACTATGTTTGAAACTTTTGGGACCACCAGAATCTCCGGACCATAAATAAATATTGCGAATAGCGCTCCAAATGTTCTATCCTCCAAAGTATTTCGGAGTCGAAACTATGCTTTTATGATCTCAAATGAGTCTCAAGTGCTTGATAATGCTTTTCGTTTCATTAAAAATGCTTCAAATGTTTTATCCTCCAAAGTATTTCGGAGTCGAATTATGCTTTTGTGATCTCAAATGAGTCTCAAGGGCTGGATGATGCTTTTCGTTTCATAAAAAATGTTCATAATGCTTCAAATGTTCTATCCTCCAAAGTATTTCGCAGTCGAAACTATGCTTTTATAATCTCAAATGAGTCTTGATAATGCTTTTCGTTTCATAAAAAATGCTAATAATGCTTCAAATATTCTATCCTCCGAAGAATTTCGGAATTGATACAACGCTTTTGTGATCGCAACTGAATCTCACATGTGCAAGAATGCTTTTCTGTTCATTAAAATTGCGAATAGTACTTGAAATTTGAAGTAGATTCTCTAATAACTTGCAAAGAATTTAAGTTTGCTGAAGCAGCGAAAAATTCTTCTTAAAAATGTTGTACCCTCGTGGGATTATTTCAACAGTTTTGTTTGTCGTTTTCTTTTAATTAGTTACACATGAAGATCGGTGTTATATATAATACATTATAAGGCATAATGAAACATAAGAAAGACTGAACAATTGAACAACCAGTTTTGTACTTCAACTATATGATTCTTCAGAGCTCATTCTCAGCGGTACCAATTTTCCTGGGGGTATATACTACTTTGAGAGAAGATAGATTAGATTAGTAACCCACCTTTGTGGAAAGTACCGATACTTTTTGTTGAGTTGAGTTGAGTTCTTTAAACTTTTTTTAGGTTCTTTATTTTTTCTGTGTATACAATCTGTAGTTATCCTCCAAATTGGAACCTTAGAAATGCGTATTAATTTACTTATATCGCATGGTCGATGCTTTAGTTTTATTATTGAATAGTAATTTTATATGTTGTATCAAATGTTTTTATGTCGTTTGAAGGAAAAAATTAGGATCATTCATTTGCCATCATTAGATTAAAAGATTTTTGACCGGAACCCTTGGAGGATAACGATCTGTACGATCCTCCAAAAAAAACCTTACAAATTCCCATTTATTTTTGGGGAATATTTGGAGGATAACTCAAGACAAAATTTTCAAAACGATTTATCTGCTTTTGTAAACAAAGATTCAAAAGACGATTTGACGAATCTGATAGCTCTCCCACGCAAACCAACACCATCAACAGGTAGCGGAAACTTTCACCTACCTATTGGTGGTGTTGGTTTGCGTGGGGGAGGTATCATATTAGTTAAATCGTTGTTTGAATCTTTGATCTTTGTTTACAAAAGCAGATAAGTCGTTTTGAAAATTTTGTATTGAACTACAAACCACTCAGAGCAAGTTTTTGAAGAAACAAGGATTGCCGAATTCTATCAAGTGCCCCAGGGCCAAATCCCCAACCGGTCAGCGGCTGATGGCCAATTTAAAAAAAAAAGATGTTTCTAGGATGCTAAATAAATATAAAAAAAAATCACAAAAAATAGGAAAAAAAAACTTACACATACACTACACATTAGACCTCTTTATGTTTTCAAAAAGTATCAAAAATTCAATCGTTCAATTCTTATATTAAAATAAACCTCCTGTCAAATTTTCAGCTAATTTGGAAAAAAAAATCGAGGTGGCTCAAGTCGATTTAATGTTTTTAAACTATTTCCAAATTTGAAAAAAAAATCTAATGAGAGATATAAACGCCGAAAGCTACCGCAATAACTTTTAAACGGAAGCATATGGTGTGCTCTACAAGTCTTGCGAACATTGAGATTCGTTCCATTCACGTTTTGACCATGTTAAAGTGATTTTCGAGCTTTTAAGTGAATAAAAACACTGTTTCCCCTAAAAGTCGTTCTTCTACTAAATTCTTGAATTCATGACAAATCATTGCTTGTTCATCATATTATTATTTCCATTTTTCCCTGGACATTTAAGTAATATAATTGACAATGTGCAATTTACCGTTAAATTCTTAAAAATCAGAAACTGAACATTTGCCATAAATTTGCACGTTAGGATTTCTTTAAACAAGTTATTCGAAAAAAACATAAATCAAAGCATATAATATTATTGTTTTTATAGCCTTTACAAACACTCTGTGTACGATAAAGACAACACCTTTTTTCTATTAAAATATTGGTATTTCTGATTTTGAAATTTCACATTTTTTTATATAGGGGGAATGACGGCTTTGGCAGGTTTTGTTCTATTATTGTCAGCGTGTTTTTTATGACTGATTATGCTCACATTTGGCCTAAGCATTCGTTGCATATCAAAGAATATTGTGGCAAAATTTCATAATTTTGCAATAATAACAATAGAATAGAACAATAAAATAAACAACAAACAAAACCTGCCAAAGTCGTCTTTTTCGTGTTTAAATTAATTATTTTTTTCGCTTTAATCTTATAAAACATTTTGTAAATTTTCCGAGCTTTCAACAACCGCTCGGCAAAAATCACTTTCTGAATAACGCCCTTCAAACACAATTTTCCCTAATTTCTCAGTGGTTACTGATCAGCATTTCACAAATTGTATCAACCTGCACAAAAAAATGCACATTTTTCCAAACAAATTGTGTTGAACTGTTTAACTGTTGAAGTACAGTAAAATTTATCAAATACTGTAAAATAATTTGAATATGTATTTTGATTTTCCTTTTGATTTATTCAATTTTCTAATAAATTTATAAAAAATGGCAATACTTTTATGTTTTATTTGTGTTTCTCAGCTCTCACTACTTGCTTAAACTAAATTTTCTATAGTTTTGCCATCATATCATGATTACAAAAGTGTTAATAGGATCAGTATTTCAAAAACTGATCGAATAAGTGTGTTTAACTTATAATTCTACTAATCGAGAGAACGTTTGATGTCGGAATAAACTAAAACTAGATGCATCACCTCACTTAAATACACAAACCTATCCAGTAGGCTGCAGTCGTCAGCTGAGATCTTTTTCCACATCAAAGTTTCCAATTTCAATCTTCCTTACCCTACATGAAAAGCCACACAATAGGGCTTCATTTATTATTACGCAAATCATGTATCCTTTTTTTCTCCGATTAATCACATCCCGAATAGCAGCAGCCAAACTATTGCCCTCGAATCATCGTCCTGATCCAAACAATCGGCAGAGCCCGGCTAGGAAGTGTCTCACATCTGCGCGCATAAATTTGGAACCCATACACATGACCTCGTCAGTACACGTCTGCCGTCTAAACGCCAGCCAATGCTTTCCATGACGTTACTATCCTTTCAATAAATGTTGCGTTTGGAACTGTTATTTATGCGCCGTGCATTAAAAATTTAAATTTCCTCGTACACACATACATCCCGTGAACCCACTGCGCGAGGGAACGACCCTGACGTTTTCTACCTGCATCCACATTCTCGGATCCCGAAAGGGATGCCGGTGTCAAATTATGCCGAGAGATTGGGTTAACCCGGGCATGTGTGTGCCTACGAATCGCGCAAAATTTTCCTCGCGTTGGGACGACCAGAACGGGAAACCCCTTCCTCTAGAGCCCCGGCAAAGAAACAGCAGCACCGCTTGTGGGCTCTTCATGAAAGGCGCTCTAATTAAATATCGAGCATAAAACACATTTCTCCGTCGGCGTGTGTCCCCGGACCCCGCTTTGCTCGGGAACGTATCGCAACGTAGAACGTTACGCAGTATCATGTTTAAAATTTGAATGCTCGTTGTTAATTTCGTTAGGTCATCCGGACGGAAGTACTAGCAGGTAGGAAAATATTTCAACCCAAACTGGCCGCTATGATCGATGCTGATAAGGGATGGGTTTACAAGGCAGAGTAAATAATGCAACTCATATGTATGTATAACTCAACTGGACTGGACCAACTATTTCACAATATTTGGTAATAATAAAGCTACGTTTCCAATTAGTCGGGAACAAATTTGATTATTTTCATCTGTCTTCGCCCCCCTCAAAATCTCGTGACCAAATTTAATTATTTAAGGGGCGACATCATATTTTTACCAATAATAAAATAAAATTTTGGTCTTTCATAAAAAAATCTATTAGTTAACTGATAAGCTTTTATCAATTTTTACATGTATTTTTTATTACCTACCCCCTTCATTGTCAAAAGACATTTGTATTTGTATTTGTAATTTATTCATCGGACTGTGCTGTCTACATGAAATTCTTAAATCTAGTTGTGGTCAAACATTAAAAACATTACATACGGCTCAGCAAACGACAGCGAAATCTGGAAATCAAATTCGTCGGACACTTCGTTGAATCGATGAATCATGGCGACAATGGAACTGTTATGCTGCTAACAGTTAGTTGCTTGTTGCTCCTCGTGCAGCAGCACTCGCACTCGAAGCGTTCGGACAGGTGCGTATAAACTAATTCTCGACAGCAACTCAGGAGCATCGTATTCGGATGTTAAAATCTTGGCAATAAAAACACATTGAGCAACATTCCTCCGCTTGGCTAGAGTATCCAACCCGAGTAGACGACAGCGATCAGCATAGGCAGGCAAATTCAATGGGTCATTCCATGGAAGGCTGCGCAAAGCATATCTGACGAATCTTCTTTGCACAGATTCGAACCGCTCACTCCATACAGCCTGGTAGGGATTCCAAACAGCAGATGCAAACTCTAGTATTGAGCGAACCAGGGAGCAGTACAACGCTTTGTAACACAACGGATCTTGAAACTCATTGGAGATTTTGAACATGAACCCAAGCAGGCGATTGGCTCTATCGATGGTATTTGAGAAGTGGCGGGTGTAGGTAAGCTTTTCATCCAAAATAACTCCTAGGTCTTTTACATGATCAACCCGTTGAAGTGGAGAACCAGCAATACTGTAGTCAAACTGGACGAAATTAGTTGTTCGTCGGAAACTTATGTTTTAGTCTGATGTATCGCTGACAGTAGGGGAACTGGGGGTAGGACGCCCACGTTAAGGAAAATGCCATTTTTATCAATGAAAACCACCATTTCAGCCAGTTTTCATCAGCGCATACTGAAGAACAGCATATCTGCGACTGACTACCGATAACAGATATCTAATTGTCCATTTTATTGCACAGAAATTTGATTTTTAAAAAGCACCCGAAAAAAAATTATTTTGAAACCATGCGGGGTGAGATGCGCCAGTGGATGGGTTAAAACGCGCATGTGCTTATCGTTAAGGGTATGCGATAACACACTTTTTCCTAACGAAACGAAACGAAACGAAATTTGAAATGTCTATGTTGATTCGGATCGAAACGAAACGAAATAAAGATTTCTTTCGATGCTTCGAAACGATACGAAATCAAGGTTCATTTAATTCGAAATTTTTCGAAACGAAACGAAATTTTATTTTTTTTTCCGCGGAATTTTTATTAAATTGTTTTTACATTATGTACGCAATTCTGATTTCACTTTTTTGAAGTAGAATAACTGTTTTGCGACCAAAAGAGCTACACTAACAGAAAAGGCAATCTGTGATAAATTAGCATTAGCATTAGCATTAGCATTAGCATTAGCATTGAGCATTTCGCACAAATTCGTAGGTGGTACAAGCCAAGACTATTGTATGAGAGTAGAATCACTTTCATATCCACAGATATTGATTTGGGACTAATCGTTATCTCTTAGATGGAAGCAATGCACTCTCCAATAGTCGAGTTCTGTCCTGGCCACGTCCTTGCGAATGCTGAGGAAGGGGAAGGATGGTTAGTTGGACACCTACTTAAGAAAGATGCAGAGAACTCTACGACCTCTCATAGGTGCCACGGGAGATTTTTGGATTGTTAGTGTTGATGGTTTAACAGTAGGAATCGTTCTGGTAGAACGTGAAACACAGAAAGAACTAAGATAGAAACACAAAGTAGGAAAGGGACGAGCCTGGAATTGAACCCACGACCTCCTGCTTATAAGGCAGAAGCGGTAGCCACTAGACCACCGAGCTCGTCGAAAAGGCAATCTGTGATAAATTGCCACATTCTCGCCGCATATACCTTTGGCGATAATACAATACCCCAGCATTTGTGCCGCTTCACAATAGGACAGGCCCATATAAAGGTGTGGCCAAAACTACCAAAGGCCAATTTTCGATTTGGGCGAGTAAAATCTGATGAATATACAGCTTATAACCTATATTTCTATAATCAGGACGGTTTTTACTTTTTAGATTTTTTAGGGAGGAGTGGGGGGCGTTCAAACTAGCCCCTTCTAGAAATGATGTTTTTACGTTTTTTGGGAAAACGGACAGCTTTGCCATGTTTTCGTCTCAAAAGTAACATATTTATAGACTTAATAATGTAATAATAGCTCCGTCCAGAATTTGGTTTTTAGTAGTTTTGTAAAAGCATATTTTACGCAATATTTAGCGAACAAAACAGTTTGGTACCCACAAATACCCCGCAATAAAACATCTTGCAATACGCTATTGGACTCATAAGCTTCGAGGACTATGAATGAAATTCTGCCCAAATTCACCATTTTGTAAGATACATGAATTTTAAAAATTGCCCATTTTTGCCTTTCTCGTGTACTAAGTATACGTAGAAGCAATATGATCGCTCTAAAAGCATTCAAAAAAAGCCCAAACACTCATAGTGTTGTTTACCGATCGACTCAGTTCGAAGAATTGAGGTGATGTCTGTGTGTACGTGTGTGTGAATGTCTATATGTGTGTGAGCAAAAATGGTCTTAACTCTTTTTTAAGCACTTACTCTAAACCGACTTACTCGCAATAAGTTTCATTCGTCAGAGAACGTTGGTCCATTGTTCCTTACTAAAAATAGACTGGATCGGACTATGGACTTAAAAGTTATGGGCAAAATACATTTTCTTATAATGTACGAGAAAGACAATATTACCGCTAGGGGGATTAATCAGGTGTTTTGGTAAACTTCTTATTTTTCAATTTTAATCTGAGTTACTCTATAATGCCACTTTAATTGAATTTGGTGACGAACACAATTTACATAACATTTTAAGGGGGAGGGTTATGCCTGAACGTTGCGCATAATTCAAGAAAAAAAACATTTAGCATATAAAAAGCGTTACGCAGTGAGAAGGGAAGTTGTTCCAATTTTGACATTTCTACATTATAGGAGCGAATTATAGATTTAACCATAACGTGTCATAACGTGTTGGATGAGTAATGTGTTGAATAACTCCTTGAAAATCTGTTGATGTCATAATATGACGCTAATTGAATCTGTTCTACCCTCCTTTGTTGGTTTAATAAGTTCTACTCGGTTAATTTTTTAATTAAATAAGTTCTACTCGGGCTTATTGGTAGCCAAAAAGTGACCAAATTCCATTGTTTTGATAGAATATGACAAAAATCGATACTTTGCCGAAAATTGGCCCCATACCCCATTGAAGGCTCAGAAAAAATATTTTTATTTTCTGTCTATGTTTTTATGATGAATACCATTGTTTATCGCAGGATTCATAATTTTGGCCATAAATACCTCTTTTTTTCCTATTGTGCGCTTTCAAAGAAATTCATCGTGGAGAGTGTGCTCCCAAATCTGATCAATTTTATATCAGTTTTACATCAGTAAGTACATAAAAATAAAGAAATTGTGGGATTCTAGAACTCTGGATTCTGGAACTCTAGAACTAGAGAATCTAGAGCAAGCCAAACATATTGCCTTTTTCCACATCAACATGTTATATGGATTTGTTTTAGTTTTGTTTTCTTTTAGTTTTCTGCTAATATGATTTCTCAAGGACTTCCGAAACCGATTACAAGAGGTCAGTAGAAAAAACAGAAAAACAAAAATATAATATTTAACAAGTTATTTGACAATCATGGATTTTGATTATCAACATTGTGTGAATCGGATTATTTAAAATTTTAGCTATTACATATTAGGGCAAACGAGGGATTTCCGGAGTCATAATGCTTGATAGCAGTGACTATTCGCGAAATGTAGAACTTATTGAAGCAGTGCAGCATACATTCAAGCGTTTTTTGTACAGAAAATTCTTTCACCCTTATGAACCATATCAGAGAAGAATAAGTCGCATGCAGATCACATCATTAACTGATCGTCGGCGCGTCCTTGATGTGTCTACGTTTCATTGACTTGTACATGGTTCTATTCACTGCTGCGGCTCTGCTTACATATTGTGCAAATAGTCAAAGAAGAGCGTATTAGCTTGATTAACTGTACACATCGTAGTTGCTAATCATGATTGGCCGAGAAACAGCAAATATGCACAACTCACCAATTAAATAATAATCTTGGAATACAAAAAAGTTATTCTTATTGTATACTTGCTTTGGTGTTTCCAATTCATGACCAATAATGATGCTGGTCACGTGCTTATAGTCAATTTAGGATTAGGAGAGGAAAATTACTTTAACACTCATAAGAGACCAAGGAATGCTCTGCATCTCCGTGAGCGCTACGGGGAAGGAATCGTTGGTTAGTTGAGAAGGTAATTCGTGTGAAACCCCTTGGTAAGCGACAAAATATGTATTACGAAGTTATTTTGGAAACAAGAAGACGAAAACTGTGTTTCAAATCAATCCAACGCAAGATCAATGTGTTTCGTTTAATAATTTTCTACAACACGATCGATCCCGCACTAAATAATTTTGTGCTCTTCGATGCAGACATTAGTTTTATCACTTCACGTTCTCCCACACTAGTTGGTGTGATCAGCATCAACACGATCGATTGCACACTGGTTAAACAAATTTCTGCTACCCGAGGTAGATTTTTTTCACTTCGCGTTCTACCGGACTAGCTCCCGTCCCATGACCAGCATCCACATGATCGTTTCCGCATTCATATAGAAGAAAACTACATACGAATTTGTCGACTAAGAATGAGGTTATGTAGTAAGCGTTAATAGGAATATTGTATAACCTAAAGTTTTGAAAACAACTTTAAGATTATGTTCAGCGGCGCAGCCGAAATTTTTGATAATATAAAGTATGGTTTAATTTTAAATTTGTTTCGAAATTCCGCGGAACTCCGTTAAATTTCGTTAGAAGCTAGTTTTTTCTAGCGAAATTTTTGTAATTTTACGAAACGAAACGAAATCAAGAAATCAGATTTCGCCATGCTCAAATTCCGCGAAATTCCGCGGAATTTCGTTTCGAACCACCTGAAACGAAATTTTTCGAAATACCGCATATGCTTACTTATCGTACTGATTTTCATTTTAATTGCCTACATTAAGGCAATTAACCGAATGTTTCAGCTGTTTCGGTCATACGAAATGAGCATGGGCGTAATGCCCCACACCGACCTCAGAAGTTTGAAGGCCCATAAAATCGTTTTAAAACCATTTTTGACGACGATTTCGTGTGGAACATAAAGAACACGAGTAAGCAGCATGGCTCATGGCTCAATTATTAATTTATCAATGTATAACAGCGACAGAAAGACTAAATTCCACCGAGCTAGAATTGCATCAAAACACGCAAAAATCGTTTTTACGAGTTTTTCATGTATAACTAGAGAAAAATCATGAAATATATGTATCCAATGGCAATATTTTTCATTGCTTTATCGTATAGACTATTGAAAATAATCAAAATGGGGATATTTAACCTTATTCAGGGGTGGCGCGTTTTAACCCCTATGGGCGTACTACCCCCACTTCCCCTACCATTTGAACGTCTACTTGAAAGACATCCACATCCACTACATTGCTAGGTACTCCACTTACAGCTCTATCAATGTCAACCTGAGAAGGCGAAAGGCCCGAGAATACACTTGAGAAGTGTTTAGCGAAAAGGCTGCATTTATCCTCAGTATTCAGCGCAATGTCGTTATCGAGAAAAACACTTGATGGCAGTCCAGATTCCTTTCTTTTAGAATTCACGAAAGACCAAAACTTCTTGGGGTGTCGTCGGAGATTTTGTTGAGTAAGATGAACATAGTGTTTGTAACGGAGTTTATTATAGCACCGATAATCATTGCTGGCGATGTTGAAGTTCCGTTTAGTGAAGGCACACCGTCGAAAGGTATAAGCGCGAAGAGCTCTAGCGCGCACTCTTTTCGTGTCCCGTAAAAGAGAATTGGTCCACGGAGGTTTCCTCGGAGGCTTTCGCTTCGGTACAACGACTGAAACGCAATCACGTAGCAGACAGTTGAAGCGGTCTACAGCTGATTCGATGTCCAGGCGATCTAAACCATTCCAGTCAATACGATACAAGCATTGTCGGAGCTGTTGAAAATCGGTTTTGCGAAAATTGAGCCGATCGTCACGCATAGGTTCATCGAAACATAGATTAAATCCGTTGTCAATGAATCGCCTGCTTTGAGCGTGCTTACTAGGCACACTAGGAGTTAACTTTCTGAAATCAGTATAGCGAAAGGCATCTAAGGTTCGATTTCTCGAAATTAAGCACTTTCATCAAAAAAACATTTGGTAGGCATGGTAGCGGACACCTTCCTACATAATTGGTTCCAAATAGTTTTTCATGAAAAGTTTCTTATTTTGAGAAAACCCGCGTTAGATGACTTTCGCCATACAAATTTCTGGCGGTTAACTCTTGCTGGCTATTTTGCGCATATACTATAGCGCCTGGATGTGACAGCGGCGGGTAGAAAATCAGCCACTGCCAATAATTCATTGATATATCCAACGCAGGATGATAGTTGTCAAGGGGCACAACGGCGTCCGGAGCCTCAACGACAGTGCATTCATGCAGAAGAATCATTGATAAACACCAAGTCGAGCATGTTTGATTGAAAGTTCGAAATCTGATTGATTTGGCTGAGTCCAAGAAAAGCAATCCCATCGACTAGTTGGCGGCTGGCAGGTGTAGTTGCAGACAAAAGCGGATCAGGAAACAAATATCCGTGGTGGGAGAGAGACCAGACAAGTCCTGGTTGATTGAGGTCTCCAAGCAGAATAACCACATCCGATGATAAGGCCAAAGCGGAGGCAAATTCAATAGCACCAAGGTGGAGTTGTATCACACTGCAATCATGTCGTCGGTCGGGAGGAATGTACGAGGCGCCGATGAAAACGTTGCGACTAGAGAGACTTATTTTGACCCAAACAGTCTCAATTGAATTGAATTGTCCTACGGAGATCTGACAGGAAACAAGTTCATTGGAAACAGCAACTAGAACACCACCACCACGCGAGAGCTATTGGTTATACTGCGGTCCACTCTATAAACAGCGAAATTGTCACCGAAAAGTTGGAGTGAGTTGATTCTCCCATCAAGCCAGGTTTCGGTGAACACATAAACATCATACTCGCTGTCAAGCACAGCCAGATAATCGTCGTCCAATTTGGTAGGCAGTCCTCTAGTATTTTGATAATATACTCGTAGACTCCTAGAGGGAGCGGTGTCCATGACAGAAGTCGAGACTGAGCTGAAAAACGGCGAATTTTCAGGCAGCGACAGATCATTAACGTCATTATACTCGCCTGGTGAAGAAGATCGGAAGTCCCATATACAATCAGCGACCACAGGACCGGGACGACGACGATGGCGGGTGGCAGTGGGTAGCACGACTGGGTCGGGAGGCTCAGGGACTTCCTCAGTACTTGTTATAGGGTGTCCCGGATCCAAAGTTGCAGTAACTGCCGATAGTATGCTTGATTCCGATGCAGCAGCACTGGCAATACGGTCGAATGGTATGGAGCAGCTGGAAGCCGGAAAAGCATCAGGTAGCATTGAGTAAGGTAACTGCGTGCGAAAAACATAGCTAGCCTTGATTATATTGACATTTTCCGCTTATCTCAATTGATTGTCGGTATTAGATCTCGTGTCTATTTATTTAAATCATCGAAAATGTGTTCAGTGAACAATTTAAAGCTCTAGCCCAGAAGTGATGTGAATTTTCAGTAATCATTTAGAAATAATATTTTCTTCTGAGGGTAATTTAATTGGTGTTTAAAGCGTTTACAAATATTACTTTGACGACATTCGCATATTATTTATAAATATTCAAGGTACGACAAAATTATTCATATAATTTGTGGAAATAATAATTCTTGGCACTAAGCAGCCTTGCTTAGCGCATCTCACTACCTAAAGTTAGTCCAAATAAAACCACAAAACCACAACCACAATTTTACAGTTGTGATTCAGAGCTTATAATATTCAACTCATGAAGCTACTTCGGTCCGATTTTTGACAAACATTGCAAGACTATTAAAAACGTAGAATGACATAATCATAGTCATATTAACAATTCATCCACACATAACTCACTCTAACATTTTCATGGCGCACTGGCTGATGTGATTTCTGTTGTTTATTCCTCTCCCTCATCGGAAATGAGAGATCGATTTCAAGGAAGTAAGAAAATAAAAAAAAAATAAAAAAAAAACGTCGCCTAGATCCAGTGCTGCCGAATATTTACAACCCTGGACACAATCATTCGATTGTCACTGAGAGTGCCTGCTATGTGCAAAAAAAAACAAAATTAGAATGGTTT
Source organism: Armigeres subalbatus (assembly GCF_024139115.2). NCBI lineage: Eukaryota > Metazoa > Arthropoda > Insecta > Diptera > Culicidae > Armigeres > Armigeres subalbatus. The sequence continues at coordinate 129,525,171 of NC_085141.1, forward strand.
ATATTGACGTTTATCGCTGAAAGTGCCTCACTATTGAAAATCGAACTCAGTTCTGTGACATTGCTTTACCCAAGCAACCAAAAGTTCATATTTTACTTAAATTTGATCCCAACCGAACCAATTAGTTCACTCTTGATTCACATTGAGCTCCAAGCCCCTTAACGGAACTTTAAAGTTCACTTCTGCTCTCCCACCATACCAAAAATTACTTAAAATGCGAGCTGATTAAACCAAAACATCCCATCTTATAGGTACTTTTGGTTGCTTGGGTACTCATTTAAAACGTGTTAATATTTGAGATAAAATATTGGTTTGTATTTAGAATGTACATTTTCATAAATGCTCAATGACCAATATTCAACCGTGCCAGGAAACGACAAATGCTGGGTAAAGTGTACCATTGGTACTTCGCGTACCTGAAGGAATAAAATAGACCCCATCTCGCGGTCCTTAGCCTCTTACCCAGCAACTCCTATCCCTACCTCCCCGTAGTGCTGGCCGGGATACGAGCAACCTTAGGGAAAATCGGGTAACCAACCCCGGTGGGAACTATGGTCGTATGCTCCCAGGGAAGGGGGAGTGGGTTGCTCCTCTCCGGAGGTGCAAATGTTATTGAGCGTCTGTTCTCCATGCTAGGGGCGGCTGATCATCGTCCAAGTGCCAGCGAGGGACTCTAAGTGAAACTGTGCACCATGGTCCTCCGGAAATAAGGAGGAATGGTCCTCCGGAAATACAGGGGGTTTGGTGTCAGGCCCTGCAAGCCAGCCTTTAAAAAATCATTAGCAACGAACAATCAACAAGAGAGTACGGACCGGAACCATCGGCGAAGACCACTGCGACGAAAAGGGACTAGCGATTGGAAACTCGGTTCGTGGAACTGCAAATCTCTCAACTTCATCGGGAGCACACGCATACTCGCCGATGTGCTCAAGGGCCGTAGATTCGGCATCGTAGCGCTGCAGGAGGTTTGTTGGAAGGGATCAATGGTGCGAACGTTTAGAGGTATTCCTACCATCTACCAGAGCTGCGGCAACACACACGAGCTGGGAACAGCTTTCATAGTGATGGGCGACATGCAAAGGCGCGTGATCGGGTGGTGGCCAATCAACGAGAGAATGTGCAGGTTGAGGATCAAAGGCCGGTTCTTCAACTTCAGCATAATCAACGTCCATAGCCCACACTCCGTAAGCACTGATGATGATAAGGACGCTTTCTACGCGCAGCTGGAACGTGAGTACGACAGCTGCCACGACGTCAAAATCATCATAGGAGATTTGAACGCTCAGGTTGGCCAAGAGGAGGAGTTTAGACCGACTATTGGGAAGATCAGCGCACACCGGCTGACGAATGAAAACGGCCTACGACTAACTGATTTCGCTGTCTCCAAGAATATGGCCATTCGCCGCACCTACTTTTAACACAGCCTCCCGTATCGGTACACCTGGAGATCACCACTGCAGACAGAATCACAAATCGACCACGATCTGATTTATGGACGGCACTTCTCCGACACTATCGACGTCAGGACATATCGTGGCGCTAACATCGACTCTGTCCACTATCTGGTGATGGTTAAACTGCGCCCAAAACTATCCGTCATCAACAATGTTCAGTACCAACGACCGCCACGGTACGATCTAGAGCGACTGAAGCAACCTGATGTCACCACTGCATACACGTAACATCTTGAGGCAGCGTTGCCGGAAAAGGGGGAGCTCGATGGGGCCCCTCTTGAGGACTGCTGGAATACAATTAAAGCAGCCATTAAAGACGCAGCGGAGAACAACGTCGGGAATGTGGGACGAAGTCGACTGAATGATTGATTCGACGAAGAGTGCAGACAGATTCTGGAGGAGAAGGACGCAGGGCGGGCGGTCGAACTGCAGCAAGGTACCCGGCAGAACGTGGAACGTTATAGACGGAAGTGGAGAAAGCAGACCCGCCTTTTTCAGGAGAAGAAACGCCGCCTGGAAGAATCGGAGTGTGAGGAGATGTAACCGGAACACCTGTGCCGTTCGCAAGTTCTATCAGAGGCTCAACGCATCCCGCAAAGGCTTCGTGCCGCGAGCTGAAATGTGCCGGGATAAGGATAGGAGCATCTTGACGGACGTACGTGTGGTGATCGAAAGGTGGAAGCAGAACTACGAGGAACATCTGAATAGCGCTGAGAGTACAGGCAGTGAAAGTCAAAGCAGCGGAGGAGATGACTACGTCAGTTCAGCGGACGATGGAAGCCATCTGGCCCCCACCTTGAGGGAAGTTACGGAGCTGAGCTCATCAAGATGGGCCCGGAAAAGCTGGCCACATGCCTGCACAAACTGATAGCCAGAATCTGGGAAACTGAACAGCTACCGGAGGAGTGGAAGGAAGGGATTATATGCCCCATTTACAAGGAAGGCGACAAGCTGGAGTGTGAGAACCTTCGAGCGATCACCATCCTTAATGCCGCCTACAAAGTGATATCCCAGATCATCTTCCGTCGTCTGTCACCATTAGTGAATGAGTTCGTGGGAAGTTATCAAGCTGGCTTCGTTGACGGCCGCTCGACAACGGACCAGATCTTTACTGTACGGTAAATCCTTCAAAAATGCCGTGAATACCAGGTCCCAACGCACCATCTGTTCGTTGATTTCAAGGCGGCATACGACAGTATAGACCGCGTAGAGCTATGGAAAATTATGGACGAGAAAAGCTTCCCTGGGAAGCTTACCAGACTGATTAATTGTGTGAAGATTTCGGGCGAACACTCCAGTTCATTCGAATCGCGCCGGGGACTAAGACAAGGTGATGGACTTTCGTGCCTGTTGTTCAACATTGCGATAGAAGATGTCATTGGGAGAGCCGGGGTACAATTTTCAACAGATCCAGTCAATTTATTTGTTTCGCGGATGACATGGACATTGTCGGCCGAACGTTTGCAAAGGTGGCAGATTTGTACACCCGCCTGAAACGTGAAGCAACAAAAGTTGGACTGGTGGTGAATGCATCAAAGACAAAGTACATGCTTGTGGGCGGAACCGAGTGCGACAGGGCCCGCGTGGAAAGCAATGTTACGATAGACGGGGATTCATTCGAGGTGGTCGAGGAATTCGTCTACCTTGGATTAGTCGTGAAATACGAAGGCGCATCATCTGTGGAAGTCGGGCCTACTACGGGCTCCAAAGAAACTGCGGTCAAAAAAGATTCGCCACCGCACCAAATTTGTCATGTACAAGACGCTGATAAGACCGGTAGTCCTCTACGGACATGAAACATGGACAATGCTCGAGGAGGACTTGCAAGCACTCGGAGTATTCAAGAGACGGGTGCTTAGGACCATCTTTGGCGGTGTGCAAGAAGACGGTGTGTTGCGGCGGAGAATGAACCACGAGCACGCCCAGCTCTACGGCGAACCCAGTATCCAGAAGGTAGCTGAAGCCGGAAGGGTACGATTGGCAGGACATGTAGCAAGAATGCCGGACAGCAACCCTGCAAAGATGGTGTTCGCTTCCGATCCGGCAGGTACAAGACGGCGCGGAGCACAGCGAGCAAGGAGTGCAGACCAGGTGCACTTGGCGAGCGTGGGGCACATTCGAGGATGGAGAGTTGCGGCCTCGAACCGTGTATTGTGGCGTCAAATTGTTGATTCAGTGTTATCTGTTTAGATGTAAACTAAATAAATTAAATTAATTGACAGTCCTGAGCCGACTATGAATGTGACTGGACCAGTACTGCAATTTCTCAATTTCAATGAGAGATGTCACACGATGCTTACATAATATCAGCCCCTTTCACGATACACGAAGGATGACAAGTATGCTACCGCCATCGGGGGTAACAATAGGTCTGGGGGTGAGAATGGTCATCGCTCTCACCGGCAGTCTGGAGTCTAGATAGAAAAATCGTTCAAAAAGGTCTCTTATATTTTAGTCTTCTTGCCCTCATATATATTCAATCTATTCTACAAGCATTCTAAGTACTTGAAACAGTCACCCATTCTCACCCCCATTTGACGACCCATTGTCACCCCCGACGACGGTAAAAAAACTCATCCATTTTTATTCTGTGGCAGCGTATTAAAGTGTGCAATATCTGCTTTGTTATTATATTTATTACTGCTTTCAATTGGTGGGTTTAAGTCTAAAAATCAAAATCACTGAATTTGAAAAGTAAAAAAATACCAATAACACCAATCAGCACAATACAACTCAGCTACCAAAACTGACCCATGAGGTCAAGCCAACAGTGTCGTTAATGGGGCTACTAATTACAGCCCAGCACGCGCCTTCAAACAGTGTTCAAGGCGCGCACGTTTCATAGATCATAAATCAATTCCTTAATTTCGGAAACATTCTACGGCCGAAAATGCCGTTTTTCGTCGAGGTACACATCTAACGACATTAATAATGGATGATGGGTATGGTCAATCGCCGATCACCCTTCTGTCTACAAAGCACCGAAAACACATTTCCAGACACCCGATGGTGACCAGTTGGTTTTTTCTAAGCTGGATTGGCAGAAAATTATTTACATATTTTTCTCACCCCTCTTGGTGGTACCTAAGAAATGCTTTCCGCATTCTTCCTCGCATACTCTGTCTACAAAATGCAGCGGAGGGAAAATGCCGTCGGCAGCATAGAACCAGAATCCCTTCAGTGATCCCCGTCGGAGGCTTCCTTTCTGGCTAAATATGTGCATACATTTGGGAAAGGGTCACTCCCAGTGCGTTAAAAAGTGACAAGGCGCGAGCCGGCAAATGTCCAGCAGAAATTGTATGCTCAGCACTTAGTTCGAGAGGGATAAGGGTGAACAAAATGGACCTCATCCGCCCTTCTAGTGAACGACCGTGCGCGTGGAAAATTAAAATGGTAACAATAAAATTCTACCTGATACATCAACGGCAGATGTGCGGACCTTAAAAAAAGGATGCACCCGGGAGATGAGTATTTTATTTTAACATTTCGAAATATTTTGAATAAATTTACATTCACTGGCCGACGGACGACGTGGCCCTCCACAAGCTGACCTGGGTTTGTCTGACCCCTGTCCAGCTATTGCCAAACGTTGAGGCTGAACCGAATGGTTGGGAAATCCGAGCCGTCCGGGACGACGCCGACAGAAGCCCGGATTTAGATTGAAATGTGAATTAAACGATAGTGGAATGGTTTGATGACAGTTTTGCGTTTTAGAGGAGGGACGCCGATTGTCCACTGTCCAATGACCAGCTGACCGTAGATTATGTGTAGAACCATTGAAAAGGGGAATGCTCGTGTCCTTAAGATGCGAACTTAAAGACGATCTGATTTTTCAATTATTATGGTGAGTGAGTTCGGGTCATTCGAGGTGCGGAAGCACGTGAAGGTTATTCGAGCTCAAGGGTTCTTAGGCACTCGTGCCTTGAAAGTTGAATAAATGTGTGCAAGCAGTTGTCTGCATCAAGCATAAAGAAAATAGATAAATTGCACATCAGTAATTTTGAAGATTCCTTAGCATTGAACGATTCGCAAACATTCGTAGGTAGTACAAGCTTAGAATATTGTAAGATAGTAACATCACGTTTTTCCCTATACTACAGATTATGATATAATACAAATTGCTAGCTCTATTGTAGCATTATCTGTATCTTCAGTATGAAGTGCATTTCAAATCACTCCATGACTATTTAGAAGAAATGCAGTACCGGGCCCTCCTTAGCCGTGCGGTAAGACGCGCGGCTACAAAGCAAGACCATACTGAGGGTGGCTGGGTTCGATTCCCGGTGCCGGTCTAGGCAGTTTTCGGATTGTAAATTGTCTCGACTTCCCTGGGCTAAAGGTATCATTGTGTTAGCCTCGTGATATACGAATGCAGAAATAGTAACTTGGCTTAGAAACCTCGCAGTTAATAACTGCGAGGCGGCAATGTCCCAGTGGGGGATGTAATGCCAACGAAGAAGAAGAAGAAGCAGTACCGGTTTCGATACAGTTATTGTTTTGTTTCTCTCAAGACCATCATGACTTGAATAGGTACTGTTAATTGAACCCTAGTCACATGCTTTTCCTGCTTCTATTTTTTTAATTTCTTTCTTAGAATGATTTTAAAAAATAAATTAAAGTTGTCTTATTTCTTGATTATCCTTGGTAAATCATCAAACCCAGTCCAAACCCTTAGCATCATTTGTAAAACAATTTCAAGCTTAAAGTTAAACTTAGGAAAGTTTTGATCACCACGTGACTTTATCGAAATTAATTTATTGGCTTTTTTCGGTGATAATTATACTACTCAAAGCGAAATGGAGTAGATGAAAGTAATGAAGATACAGATTCGATTGACACCGCAAGCGAGCAGCAAGTGTGAAATGAATAGAAAATGAAGATTAGCAGAGGGCCATATGAGAGAACAAGCATTGTTGAAATCGCTGTTATTCTGCCTAACGTCCACCCAGGAACGGCTTGGATAGTGACGTGGTGATCACTGTACCAAGACAGGCTCTTTTTCTTATCGATAAGTGATAGACTTTTCCATTCTCTTTTGAATTCAATACCTGCGAGCCATACAAAAATTTTAGAGGTTTTATAGAAAAATGTGACGACGAAGGAGGGAGGGGAGTCGAAAATCGTCAATTTTTGTTTGACGTACTTTGATCTACGCCAACTGTTTCAGAATAATCTCCATGTGACGAGTGTTCGTCATATGAGTCTGTTTGGGATTTGAGTCAAAACGGTAGATATTTGGGAATCTGTCGATAAACTGCGTGAACAATTTTTGTGATGCTGCCTTTGGCTTTAGCAGCCAAGCCTGAGATGATGCACCATTAGAAAAAGGTAAATTATTCGTCAAAAACCTAAATAATTAAATTACGTGTCGTAACACAGTCCATTTGAATGAAAATCACCGACACCCACACCTGGACACTACATACCTTAGGCTGGGGCATACGGCTTTAGTTCCTATTCGAGGGAAGCCGTGACCCGACATTTCTCGTTTTATAAAATACCAGCGGCGGCGAGTGCGATCGAACCCAGGCAGGCACGCTTACCACTCAACCACCCGGCCCTTCATTGCGGAAGCACGTGAAGGTTATTCGAGCTCAAGGGTTCTTAGGCACTCGTGCCTTGAAAGTTGAATAAATGTGTGCAAGCAGTTGTCTGCATCAAGCATAAAGAAAATAGATAAATTGCACATCAGTAATTTTGAAGATTCCTTAGCATTGAACGATTCGCAAACATTCGTAGGTAGTACAAGCTTAGAATATTGTAAGATAGTAACATCACGTTTTTCCCTATACTACAGATTATGATATAATACAAATTGCTAGCTCTATTGTAGCATTATCTGTATCTTCAGTATGAAGTGCATTTCAAATCACTCCATGACTATTTAGAAGAAATGCAGTACCGGGCCCTCCTTAGCCGTGCGGTAAGACGCGCGGCTACAAAGCAAGACCATACTGAGGGTGGCTGGGTTCGATTCCCGGTGCCGGTCTAGGCAGTTTTCGGATTGTAAATTGTCTCGACTTCCCTGGGCTAAAGGTATCATCGTGTTAGCCTCATGATATACGAATGCAGAAATGGTAACTTGGCTTAGAAACCTCGCAGTTAATAACTGCGAGGCGGCAATGTCCCAGTGGGGATGTAATGCCAACGAAGAAGAAGAAGAAGAAGAAGCAGTATCGGTTTCGATACAGTTATTGTTTTGTTTCTCTCAAGACCATCATGACTTGAATAGGTACTGTTAATTGAACCCTAGTCACATGCTTTTCCTGCTTCTATTTTTTTAATTTCTTTCTTAGAATGATTTTAAAAAATAAATTAAAGTTGTCTTATTTCTTGATTATCCTTGGTAAATCATCAAACCCAGTCCAAACCCTTAGCATCATTTGTAAAACAATTTCAAGCTTAAAGTTAAACTTAGGAAAGTTTTGATCACCACGTGACTTTATCGAAATTAATTTATTGGCTTTTTTCGGTGATAATTATACTACTCAAAGCGAAATGGAGTAGATGAAAGTAATGAAGATACAGATTCGATTGACACCGCAAGCGAGCAGCAAGTGTGAAATGAATAGAAAATGAAGATTAGCAGAGGGCCATATGAGAGAACAAGCATTGTTGAAATCGCTGTTATTCTGCCTAACGTCCACCCAGGAACGGCTTGGATAGTGACGTGGTGATCACTGTACCAAGACAGGCTCTTTTTCTTATCGATAAGTGATAGACTTTTCCATTCTCTTTTGAATTCAATACCTGCGAGCCATTCAAAAATTTTAGAGGTTTTATAGAAAAATGTGACGAAGGAGGGAGGGGAGTCGAAAATCGTCAATTTTTGTTTGACGTACTTTGATCTACGCGAATTGTTTCAGAATAATCTCCATGTGACGAGTGTTCGTCATATGAGTCTGTTTGGGATTTGAGTCAAGAAATCTGGAAATCTGTCGATAAACTGCGTGAACAATTTTTGTGATGCTGCCTTTGGCTTTAGCAGCCAAGCCTGAGATGATGCACCATTAGAAAAAGGTAAATTATTCGTCAAAAACCTAAATAATTAAATTACGTGTCGTAACACAGTCCAAAGTTTGAATGAAAATCACCGACACCTACACCTGAACACTACATACCTTGGGCTGGGGCATACGGCTTCAGTTCCTATTCGAGGGAAGCCGTGACCCGACATTTCTCGTTTTATAAAATACCAGTGGCGGCGAGTGCGATCGAACCCAGGCAGACACGCTTACCACTCAACCACCTGGCCCTTCATTAATTTTCAATTGCACTTTGAAGTAATTTTATGCATAAATCTTGACACAAATCCAGCGATGTAATTTGCTCGGAATAAGAAAGAAGCTTCTCCCAGGAGTTTGGTCTCATAAACATTGTCTTCTCAGCTTGAAATTCTTCTGAAAAAATAATTCAGGAATCATCTAAAATATGTTATAGATTTCATTGGAATTCAAAATTATTATTCTTCCTGAAATCTGTTAGAATCTGCGACAAGTTTTTTTAGAAAATTTATTCCAATTCCTGATATCACTTCTTAAAGCTGGATTATTATGTAAAAATATAAGCAATATAAAAATAAGTATCGTAAATCATTCACAAATAAGAACTTAGAATTTTGTTTCGGAATCCACTTTTGTTTGAAAATCATATTAATTTTTGTATGAAAAAATAGCTATTCCACGGAAAACACATGTACAATATCTCTGTTTTCCGCAATATTTAGTAGAAACATTCTTTTTCAAAAATGAATAAACTCACTTTTTTTGTTTTGTCCGATACACTAATCTCGATCCAGGGTGGTTTTTTTAAACATAATTTTTGAACTACTGGACCGATTATCAATATTCATGGATTCACCTGTACTCATTGGAGACCCTCACTTAGAAACTGCAAAAATGGAATGATCGAAAAATTCTTCACCGGTCTACTGAGTATTATGTGTCCTGTCCGTTGTCTATTTGTTCAGTCTATATGACCTCTGTTCGAAGACTGTGTTTCTGTCTTTTATTCTACCGAATATTGGGAAAATCCTAAAGATGGTGGGTCATTCCATATGAAGTGACCGAGAAAAAATGCAAACGTGCAATCGACTTTCTTAGAATTAAATGAAATCTTGACCAATTGTTTATGTATGGGTTATATCCCAAAATCCCAAATTTAGTAGTGATTGAACCTCCCCACGATTAATACGACCACCCCCGTTTTCGGACAAATGTATGAAACCCATCCTTTTGATTTGTTAATATCTCTGGAACTGTGAGGTCTATAATCAATCTAAGGTAACCATTCGAAAAAAGATTTTTCAAAGAATTTAGAAAAAAATATTTTTTTATTTGAAGAATAAGCATGGCTGGAAATATTACAACGCTTCGAAGATTGATTATTAAAATCATATGCAAAAATGTTTCAATGTTTCTGCCAGCACTATCTGGCGATTTGTGGTTGTTAGACGGCAAAATCATTTCTCTTTCCGGAATTTTCCTTTAAAAATTAATCCGAATAACTACAATTTGTTCCTCAGCCCTAAAAGATTAAATTTTTTGAAATAACGCTCAGTTAGATGATTGGTACACGTAGTTTGGCAGTACTGGCAGAATAAACAATTTTGGTCATCGTTCCAGCAAGGATCCTTCTTCTGCAAAGTTTTTCGACATCCTTAGGGTCAACCTTTAACGCAATATGTCACATGGCTTGAGAAAATCTGAATTCTCTAGGAGTAAAAAATGCAATAAATACAAAAAAAAGTAATATCAAATATTATCCATTTATTTCCAAAATACAGAAAATAAAATCATTATCTCAAAGAAGATCATTTTTATGATGTTTGTTTTGGTCTACTATTTTCATATTTGGATAATATACATACACAGTTGACGATTCCTTGGTGAGTGAGTGAGAGCTCATGGCTGTCGTCAAATCTCATTTGCGTGCTGTTAAGTGTGGGTTTAATTGCCGTGGTAGTAAGATAAAAACTTTTCGTGGATAATTCTCCTCTGGTCGACTAGTATTGACATTAAGCTTTTCTTCTGTCTTGTGTATAATTACAAAATTCGTTTGAAAATAGCATGCAACCTTCTTTACCATGTTCAACCCTCTTACCACCCACTTGTCACAAATAGTCACAAATCACTTACCCTCTCCTTCTGTACGTACAAGTATCATTTACATAATGATTTGCCTTTTTCATACACTATTTTTCCAGAATAAAATAGTGAAAGTCTACTTCCTTATGACCGAGTTCACTTAATCTAATCACTTAATCTAACGTTATTTTGTAAGAATAAAATAGTACACTGGATTCTGTTTTTACACGATTTATATTTTCTCAATTGTACACTCACCCTAAATGTTCAACGCATATCAATTATCATGTGATTTTTCTTTGATTTATTCTGGATTTTTTGAAACTGTTATAAGTGTTCACATGAAATTCCTTATTTTTCGTACAAAACCAATAAGATCACCAAACAAAAGTGGACAAAGATAGACAAACGGAATATCATGGATTCGATGGGCCTAAATGTATACTTTCAGAATACGATTGAAATTTTTGCCAATATTTGCTACTAGCTGCGGTAGAATGCTCAGAAAAATATCACTTTTTCATGAAAAAACGCTTATAATATGCTTGAAAATGAAGCTATCAACCATCTTATGTAACCAAAAGATGCGCTTTCCAAAAACCGTGAAGCGATGCTTGGACAGTTTTTGAAAATATTTTGAATTGGTGAAAGTGGAAGCTAAAAACTATTTTTTTCGGGGGTGGCCAAATTTAGTAATTTTGTCATAAAACATTACCTATATGAGATAAAATAAATCTCGCTTAACTTTTCAAAAGGACTTAAGTAACATTTTTTTCATGAATTAATTTGAGTACTGCAATCAAAAGCTTTCATGTTGTTCTGTTGATTGTGCTATTCAAATTAATTCATGAAAATAATGTTACTTAGGTCCTTTTCAAAAGTTAAGCGAGAAATGTTGATTAAGCAAAAATGCTTAGAATTAAATTCTCTCAAAAGGTTAAAAAAATGATTTTAAAAAAAAAAATCACAAAGGGGCCACCCTAATGGCAAGTAAATCCAAAAATAGATCTTTACTTGTAGATCATTTCTTCTGAAGACGTCAAAACTCTAGCACTGATAGTTTTCGAGTTATCGATTTATGTCGTGAAATTTGACGAATCCGACCATTGTGATCACTAGGAACCTACAGATGCTAACCGTGTATTAAAAACCAAGTAATTCAGTTCTTATGGGCCCGAGTAATAAATATTGCGGCCGGGAACAAATAGCACAAATAGTCCGATTCGCATATAAAATTAGAAATTTGTATCGATCGCCAGTGCAGATATCCAAAGAGCTTGAGCTTGGGACCGTACACATATTACGTAAGCACTTATGGGGGGAGGGGGGTTCGTCAATTTCTTACGCACCACACAAATAAAAAATCATTTGTATGAAAAAAATCTTACAAGGGGGCAGGCATGGGAAAAATCAAATTTTCAAATAATCGAGGATGAGCAACACTCTCATGCGATCACAAATCCAAATTATCAATTGATAAAAACTCGCTAGCGAGTGAGAATCGTTCGACAATTGTATCTCGATTTAAGCACTTACCGTTACTTTTTGAGCTTATTTCTCTACATAACAATAAAACACAATGCCAAGCATCAAAATGACCTTCATTGTTGACATTAAATTTTTATTGGAAAGGTTTAAATTTAATTGATAATTTTGTGTTTATTATCAATTGATTCCAAAATTTGAAAAGTTATCGCCAAGGAAAACTCGCCTACTTTTCACACCTGAGATGTTATCAAATGATAACTCCAATCATTATCGTGTGCGAATGATTCAACACAACCCTGCAAGGGGGGAGGGGGAGTCAAGAAACCCAGAAAAAATGCTTACGTAATATGTGTACGATTATGACCAGGTCAGTTGTTATTGCACAGAGAACCAACAGATGTTTGCTTGGGACTAGCACTTGTATTCAATGTGCAAGTACTGGTGATCTCATTTGTTAGGTCACACTGGCGCCTGCCACGTCAGAATGCAATGGACATAAGGAGTCCCAAGTAACATTTCAAATTTTGTTCCGCTCTAGGAAATTTAAAATAAAACTATAAAATCTAACAATAAAACCCATTAAAACACAACAACCTTCTGATGACCATTATAAGATTAAGATATGGCCAAGTGACCCTCTGCGGAAGCTGTCACAAATGTTGCTTTGAAAAAAAAAGAGAAACAAAACTTTGCATAAAAATAATAGCAAAATCAATTGCTTGATTTAAAAAAAACATGGTGAGTATAATATTTAATCAGGATTGTTATTCAATGTACGTTCATCGCGTTCGATTCCATGGTGAAATCTTGTGAACAAATAAGATTGAACACCACGCTCCCTAAGAATAATGTAGTTCTGGGCAATGAATTAAAAATAATTATAACAAGAATTTCCGGGCAGCAGGGACTTTGTCCAAGGGCTTGACGATCCCTCCCCAGGCCATCTGCGAGTTGTGGCGCCTGCCTAGGATGTGGTGGGGTTTGACAGTGGGCCCTGTTAAACCTCTATAAAAAGCTGCATGTATCCGCAAGTAGGCTCCGCCAAAGCGACCGTGTGCCGCTCAAAGCGCACAAGCCCAAGTCCTGGTGTTAGGTGGGACGCTAAACAGCCCTGACACGACGGCCCTCCGGCGAGACAGGAGGTTTGCGCAGGCCCAATAAGCCGCCTGGAAAACCAATAATTACGAACAATATAAGAGATAATGCGACTCGATATAATCGGCAAAGACCTAGGCGACGAATAAAGGATCACGATTGGAAGCTTGGAACATGGAACTGCAAGTCGCTAGGTTTCGCAGGTTGCGACAGGATGATCTACGATGAATTACATCCCCGCAACTTCGACGTCGTGGCGCTGCAGGAGATTTGCTGGACAGGACAGAAAGTGTGGAAAAGTGGGCATCGGGCGGCTACCTTCTACCAAAGCTGTGGCACCACCAACGAGCTGGGAACCGGCTTCATAGTGCTGGGAAAGATGCGCCAACGCGTGATTGGGTGGCAGCCAATCAACGCAAGGATGTGCAAGCTGAGGATTAAAGGCCGTTTCTTCAACTATAGCATCATCAACGTGCACTGCCCACACGAAGGGAGATCCGACGACGAGAAAGAAGCGTTCTATGCGCAGCTGGAGCAGACATACGATGGATGCCCACTGCGGGACGTCAAAATCGTCATCGGTGACATGAACGCGCAGGTAGGAAGGGAGGAAATGTATAGACCGGTCATCGGACCGGATAGTCTGCACACCGTATCAAATGACAACGGCCAACGATGCATAAACTTCGCAGCCTCCCGCGGAATGGTAGTCCGAAGCACCTTCTTTCCCCGCAAAAATATCCACAAGGCCACATGGAGATCACCTAACCAAGAAACGGAAAACCAAATCGACCACGTTCTAATCGACGGTAAATTCTTCTCCGACATCACGAACGTCCGCACTTACCGCAGTGCGAATATTGAATCCGACCACTACCTCGTTGCAGTTTGCCTGCGCTCAAAACTCTCGACGGTGTACAACACGCGTCGAAGTCGGACGCCGCGGCTTAATATTGGGCGGCTACAAGACGGTAGGCTAGCCCAAGAATACGCGCAGCAGCTGGAAGTGGCACTCCCAACGGAAGAGCAGCTAGGCGCAGCGTCTCTTGAAGATGGCTGGAGAGATATTCGATCCGCCATTGGTAGCACCGCAACCGCTGCACTTGGCACGGTGCCCCGGATCGGAGAAACGACTGGTATGACGGCGAATGTGAGCAGTTAGTAGAAGAGAAGAATGCAGCATGGGCGAGATTGCTGCAACACCGCACGAGGGCGAATGAGGCACGATATAAACAGGCGCGGAACAGACAAAACTCGATTTTCCGGAGGAAAAAGCGTCAGCAGGAAGATCGAGACCGTGAAGAGACGGAGCAACTGTACCGCACTAATAACACACGAAAGTTCTATGAGAAATTGAACCGTTCACGTAAGGGCCACGTGCCACAGCCTGATATGTGCAAGGACATAAACGGGAACCTTCTTACGAACGAGCGTGAGGTGATCCAAAGGTGGCAGCAGCACTACGAAGAGCACCTGAATGGCGATGTGGCAGACGAAGATGGCGGTATGGTGATGGACCTGGGGAACGCGCGCAGGACATAATTCTACCGGCCCCGGATCTCCAGGAAATCCAGGAGGAGATTGGCCGGCTGAAGAACAACAAAGCCCCTGGGGTTGACCAACTACCAGGAGAGCTATTTAAACACGGTGGTGAGGCACTGGCTAGAGCGCTGCACTGGGTCATTACCAAGATTTGGGAGGAGGAAGTTTTGCCGCAGGAGTGGATGGAAGGTGTCGTGTGTCCCATCTACAAAAAGGGCGATAAGCTGGATTGTAGCAACTACCGCGCAATCACATTGCTGAACGCCGCCTACAAGGTACTCTCCCAAATTTTATGCCGTAGACTAGCACCAATTGCAAGGGAGTTCGTGGGGCAGTACCAGGCGGGTTTTATGGGCGAACGCTCCACCACGGACCAGGTGTTCGCCATTCGCCAAGTACTGCAGAAATGCCGCGAATACAACGTGCCCACACATCATCTATTCATCGACTTCAAAGCCGCATATGATACAATTGATCGGGACCAGCTATGGCAGCTAATGCACGAAAACGGATTTCCGGATAAACTGACACGGTTGATCAAAGCGACGATGGATCGGGTGATGTGCGTAGTTCGAGTTTCAGGGGCATTCTCGAGCCCCTTCGAAACCCGCAGAGGGTTACGGCAAGGTGATGGTCTTTCGTGTCTGCTATTCAACATTGCTTTGGAAGGGGTAATACGAAGAGCAGGGATCAGTGCTGCAAAGTGTCACCGTACAAGTCACGCAAAGCGTGACAGTAACAAAATCCAGGTCATGTGTCAAGTACTCAATTGTGATGCTCAATGTGGATCTCACATGCTTGGTGTAACGATCACCATGAAAGTGACATTTTAGCAACTAGCGCTTGGTCACTCACCATGTCTTCACTTCTTCTGCCTGTGATCACCAGCATGAATGATAGGAAAACTTTCCTGATGTTGTGGTTGTCATATCCATGTCATCTTGACTATCGTGATGATCACTTGACCTATGCGGTGTTTGGTTCGAAATCAACGCTCGACAGCAATGGAATAATCCACTTAGCGGAATTAATGGATTTTTGCTGTGATAAAAATGCATGAAGCCAACATAGAATTTTTGGGAACATTTAAGTGTTCTTATTGTTTATATTGACTTTTTGTGCAATATTTTAAGAGGTGCTATTAAAAGAAAAGTACATACATAGTTTTTCCAAATTTGATCCAGACTATCTTTTGAAAAAGGCCAAATTTTTTTTATTGATTTTTTTCAAATGGATACAATTAAAAAACGACGCATCCTACAAAAAAATGTTGTATGGGTGACTATCGCAAAATCAGCCAAAGTTTCTAATAAAGATATCGGAAACAATTCAAATTGAGCCCTACACTGAAAAAAAATCAGTTTCAACAGTTTCAAAAATTAAAACTCGATTTGCGAAAAAACGATTTTTTTGATTTGTATGAAATTGTGTCTCAAGATAGGTGATTATGTTCCCTACCAACCGTCCATACATCGCAAGCTTGACACTTTTAAGGGAAAAAAGTTTTTCTAACAAAAAATTTTTCTTGTCGGAATTGATTTTTTTTCTCAGTGTCAAGGAGTGCCAGTGGATTTAACATATACATACATATATTAAAATATTCCTGTACAGTCAAGCAGAGTACAACATTTAGGTCGTAACTAATCGCAACGGATAAAAATACACTGAAAATAATTTCGACAAGAAAAAGTTTTTGTTAGAAAAACTTTTTTTCCTTCAAAGTGCCCAGCTTGCGATGTATGGACGGTTGGTAGGGAACATAATCACCTATCTTGAGACACAATTTCATACAAATCAAAAAAAAGCGTTTTTTGCAAATCGAGTTTTAATTTTTGAAACTGTTGAAACTGATTTTTTTCAGTGTAGGGTTCAATTTGAATTGTTTCCGATATCTTTATTAGAAACTTTGACTGATTTTGAGATAGTCACCCATATTACATTTTTTGTAGGATGCGTCGTTTTTGATTGTATCCATTTGAAAAATCAATAAAAAAATTTGGCCTTTTTCAAAAGATAGTCTGGATCAAATTGGTAAAAACTTAGTTAGAGCCATTCACAAATACGGCCCATACAAATTTCAGAACCCTCCCATACAAAATAAGTTACGAGAGGGTGGGTGGGGGCTTTCAGCCCCCAGGTCCATTTTAGCGTTATGTAATTTGTGAATGAACCCTTAATTTAACTATTGATTTATCCAATTTATCAATTAAAAACGACGTCAGTCCAATCAAACGACAACAAAATCAATCAATAACGGTGCTCACCTGCACTTTTGACAGCTGATCGACCTGATGCTCTTTATGGCTCTCAGCTTGAGGTTGTCAATCTGGGTGTCACGCTTACCGAAGGTACTCACGTGTCAGCTTCTAAATGTCACGATGCGCTTGCAGTGATTGTCAGTTAAGAACATCGTTTAAAAGCGTGGTGGTTTTTGTTTTCATATCTGATCATCTGGTGATGGTCACGACATTTTGCAAGACTGGCAGGGATTAACACGAGTGGCACAATTTTCAATAAGTCCGTCCAGCTATTTGGCTTCGCCGACGACATAGATATTATGGCACGTAACTTTGAGAAGATGGAGGAAGCCTACATCAGACTGAAGAGGGAAGCCAAGCGGATCGGACTAGTCATCAACACGTCGAAGACGAAGTACATGATAGGAAGAGGTTCAAGAGAAGACAATGTGAGCCACCCACCGCGAGTTGGCATCGGTGGTGATGAAATCGAGGTGGTAGAAGAATTTGTGTACTTGGGCTCACTGGTGACTGCCGAAAATGATACCAGCAGAGAAATTCGGAGGCGTATAGTGGCTGGAAATCGTGCATACTTTGGACTCCGCAAGACGCTTCGATCGAATAGAGTTCGCCGCCGTACCAAACTGACCATCTACAAAACGCTCATTAGACCGGTAGTCCTCTACGGACACGAGACCTGGACAATGCTCGTGGAGGACCAACGCGCACTCGGAGTTTTCGAAAGGAAAGTGCTGCGTACCATCTATGGTGGGGTGCAGATGGCGGACGGTACATGGAGGAGGCGAATGAACCACGAGTTGCATCAGCTGTTGGGAGAACCATCCATCGTTCACACCGCGAAAATCGGACGACTGCGGTGGGCCGGGCACGTAGCCAGAATGTCGGACAATAACCCGGTGAAAATGGTTCTCGACAACGATCCGACGGGCACAAGAAGGCGAGGTGCGCAGCGGGCAAGGTGGATCGATCAGGTGGAAGATGACTTGCGGACCCTCCGTAGACTGCGTGGCTGGCGACGTGTTGCCATGGACCGAGCCGAATGGAGAAGACTCTTACATACCGCACAGGCCACTTCGGCCTTAGTCTGAAATAATAATAATAAATATAACAAGAATATCGTAAATATTCATTGATGCCAACTGCACCCTCAACTTATATGTAATGCACATGAATTACCAAAAAAAAAGTGCTTTACGTCAAATACTGAGTTTCAGTGATAAATGTCGCTTGTGTAAGAATGCTTTACCGTTTTCATTATGGCCAACATTAATTTTCTATCAGAAAAATGTTGGTCTTACTAAACACTGTTATAAATTCTTCAATGCAATTTTGGTTTTGTTATTTATTTGATCACATTACGAACAAAAATTGTGATTTTTTTCGAGCATTGAAAATAAGATTTATTGGGCTTTTCGACACAAACGTAGAGCAACTCAGAAGGTCAACAGTCGCTTGACGTTTGAAGCTTTTTCAGCAGATTTATGAGAGGTTTTTTGATAGTAACAAGAGCACAAATAAAACTGAGCAACTAGGCATGGCGATTAATGTAATAAATCCTCTATGTATAAAACTGAAATAAATCTAAGCATGGCAATGAAAACTACAATAAAATGAATCAAACGCAATGGTGAAAACAGTAGAGTAGTTTTATTTGTTCTTTTGTCTGGTGATGGCAACAATGAATATTGATGAAAGTGGCGAATGCGGAAATAGTTATTTCCAAAACGAAAAAAA
Source organism: Armigeres subalbatus (assembly GCF_024139115.2). Classification (NCBI taxonomy): domain Eukaryota; kingdom Metazoa; phylum Arthropoda; class Insecta; order Diptera; family Culicidae; genus Armigeres; species Armigeres subalbatus. The sequence continues at coordinate 129,543,828 of NC_085141.1, forward strand.
AAAACCTTTTTCAAAACTATAGTTGTACGTTTTATCCAACAATGCTTGCCGAATTGCACACATTCTTATTTGCAATGACGAAAAATGTATTTCCATTCAATTATTTAAACTTGAAATGCAGAAAATCTAACACTAAATAAATTGTATATCGCTGGAAATCAGCAAAACTTATTCCGATTTTGTATTGAATAACCAGTAATCGATTATGACCATTGTGACAATGCGATAGCCTAGTTTAGCTGATTTTTCAGTGATTTTGGGATTTTGGCAAATTTTCCAGAGGATGTTTTAACCCCTAAATCCTGAAACAAAAGTAATAATGAAATTAGTTTCGCATAATTTTTTTTCGATGAATTTAAGAGAAATTGAACACTCTCTTTTTCGTATACTAAGTATTGAACAAAACCAGAGCCGTAGCGTGGACTTCCAGCGCCCTTGGCGAAACCGTTATTGGACCCCCCTCACTTTCTTGCATGTTCAAAACAAATAGCGTGATAGGAGCAGAGAGATTTGAAAACAACTTTTAGTGATTTCGACTACATATTTCAGTCTTATAAAACCATTAAACGATAATAAGTTTTGCTTTATGAATTCCTCAAGCCTCTATAATCTGCACATGTTCCAATAGCTAGAAAGTGAGGTTTATTAAAAGGCCAGAACATTTCTTAATATCTTTTTTTTTAGAAATTTCAACGATTTTCTGAAAGATTAAATAATCCTACTCTAGATCCAGTAGTGTGTGGGTTGATGGCATGTGTGCCGTCGGTGATTGGATCACAATCGGACCTGATCGCGTCAAGAAAACTTTGGAGTGGATTGAATGACCTTCGGAATCGTCATTAGACCTATTAGGTCTTGTTCGGTGGTTTAAAAGAACTTCTGGACTTTCAATAAAATTCAACTTTGGAGTGAATTAAACTCTGGATCTACTCGGATCAAGCTATATAAGTTTCTGGAGTGGACCTGTCGGTTGTTTGGTGGTTGATTTGCATAGACTGGATTAGACCAATAAATTTCAACTTTGAAGTAGGTTGCCATCAATCATTACTGAAATCCCTAGATGCAGATTCTCGTATTTAGCATTCCGTTAGATTAGGGCCGTCATTTCCAATTCCAATACTCAAATCCCGAACAGACTCATATTCCGAACACTCTTTACATGAAGATTTGTCTTGAATATTTCGTTATTATTGCATAGAAAACACATTTCTCTACAGGCATACAGATCGAGGACAATATAATTGCCCAACAATGAGATAACGTTGACATTTAGCATTTCAGTGCATTTAATGTGGTGCTCAGAATTTGAATCAAAGTGTTCGAGATTCGAGACAATTTTTACTATGCGAGTTCGGCATTAGAGACAAGATTTGGCAGAATAAAATCATTAATGGCAGAATAAAATCATTTATAATTAATTGATTGTTACAATAAAACATGATTATCAAGCACTTTTCTGCCGTAATCTGAGAAGGTGACGTAAGGGCAAAATCACAACATGCATGTTTGCCATTTTCTGTTAAAGATCTCGATGAGTGGTACTCGTTAACACCATTTTTGGAAAATGGTGATTACGTCACTTTTTCAGGTTTCGGCAGTTATATGAAAGTTTTATTTTTTGGCTACCCGATGGAAACAATTGATTCATTATTATATTTTTATTCATGTTCTATAAAGGCCTCCGAAGAGAGCTAGTTTGTCTGTATAAAATCAGATAATTTATTCTAAAATTCACACAAACTCTTTATCACTAGGTACTTTCGAGTATTTATTATTTGGAAACGGTATGGATTTCTCAGCCACGAACAGTATACTCTTTGTTTCGCCTTTGGCGTATTTAAGTCCTCATCTAAGGCTCATTCCCCAGAAGCATATGCATTTCGTGTTCCCTTCTTTTCTTCCACTTCCATTACGGTCAGGTAAAAAATGATGAAAAAGGCTAACTGGAGAAGGCTCAAAAGATGCCACTAATCTCTCAAATTAAGAGGAACATGCTGCCTGAACCGTCGCTTTAATCTTAATCACTTGAAACAGTGAATTTGATAATATGATAATACACAGGTTTACGTGGTTTGAGTTTAGTCAATTAAGACCTTCAGCATCAATAAAACAATGAGTTGACCTCGCCAAAAAATACAAAAAATAAAAAATAAATCCCATGTGGTATGAAAATTTAGGTTATCCAGCAAATTAATTAATTAATAACTCGTATGAAAAACCTTGATGCGCACTTAAAATAAGTCGCAGATTTTCGTGAAATTTATTTTAAATCTCAGCGGCAAAACTCTTGGGTAATTATTTCTACAGAATTTTGGTGGTTTTGACAGTGTTGAACAAAGGAAAAAATCACAGAAAATCGGTGAAATAATTACCGAACATTTCTGCTGATAAGATTTCCATAAATTTAATCGAAATTCACCGAAATCTGTGAAATGATTGAACTGTGTGTAATTTGTCATCATTTCCCAAAGCGCAATTCTGGATTTCAGCGCTCCCTAAGGCCTAGTGCCCTTGGCGGGGACCAACTTTGCCAACCACACGCTACGGCGCTGGACAAAACATATGCAACTGAGCAAAACATATGCAAGAGCAAAGAATTTTTTAATTTTAAGTATGGTTTTCTATGTTTATGTTTTCGCTATTCGTTAGTATGCAAATTCATATTAATATCCATATCGAAAAAAAAATACATAATTAATAAATACCGGAAATATTGAATGATGATCAATTGAAAGGTTCAGAAATCCTGCAACAATTCTAACGAGCGGCCAATTACTTGCTTTGTTCAGCAGAATACGTAGATTTCAATGTATCAAGCTATTCATTCCACATTCCAACTTTATCATTTTTCAAATTGCCCTCATAATTGATCCTGATCATAAATCACATTGTAAAAAGGTTACGAATCTACGAATAAAAGAACCAAAACAAAAGCCCCCACTTAGTACTCATAAAAGAGAATGTAAACATACTGTTCCAACGTCAATGCCACGGTAAGTAGCTCGTCGCGACGACGACCGACTTTTTCACGGTGCTTTTTTTATTTCCACGTAAAAGCATTATTTCCACCATCCGCTTCCTACCTCCTGCCCACGGCAAACGGCAGTCAGCTAAATTAATAAAGGCGCGAAACCTTAATAGAGTGGGAAAAAGGCGCCAAGAACCTTTCCATCAGCGCTGCTGCTGCAGTCAGGCAACGTGTTGAACCGTAAATGAGACACTCCCCGATGGAAGGAAACCAAAATAGATGGAAAAATGCATTGAGAAAAAAAAATGTAGAGTTGTCTTCCTCGCCCACCCAAAACCTCCCATCCTAGCGACAAAGTCTGAAAGAAAAAATCTCAAGGTTACAAACTTTCACTCTCGTTTTCTTCAATCATCGTTCGCCGTTCGTAAAAAAAAAAAAACGTTGACACGGTTAGCAACTTTTTTACTCCCCCCTAAGCGCCTTGAGAAATTAAAAATGCACATTTCACGACATCTCTTGCTGCCGCCATTCGCTGTGGAAATTAGATTTCAGAAAAATCGAGCAAAGGGAGGAAAAGCTCAAAAGATTATCCTTTTAAACGCACCTTTCCCCGTTCATTAACATCGATGAAACATACAGAAGTGGGCCAACGGTGTCGCGCAACAAGCGCATGGGTTCTTGCTGTTGCATGTCGCATTGAGTTCCTTACAGTGTTGTTTCGTGTGGGAAAAAGGAGGGCGTGGTATGCTGAGATAGAACTCACCAACACCATGGCAAAATGCGGTGTGCGAAAGGATACCAATTTATGATTCTCCTTCACTATTCCTACATGTAGGGGAACTAGGTTTAAAATGCGCCAGTCAGCTAATACGAGCCATTGCATTTTCTGGGTTATTAGGCTAAATTAAGTTACAAAACCGATGGCAGCTGGTGCCTAAACATGTTTTTAGATCAACAAATTAAAATAATAGTCAAGACATTTATAATAAAATTTTAAAATAAATTTGTTTTTTCCGCTTTTGATAAAATTTAAGCTTCCGTTCCCTTAAGGATTTTCCAGTAGATAAAAACATTTTTTCAATAATCTTTGCACATGTCTGGAAAAACAAATTAGTAAAGATTGTGCCAAGTTACTAAAAAGTTAACTTTACTACATTTTTCATAGAAAACCATACATTTTATTAAAACTTCTGCATGCAGGATAAAACGCGCCCATCTAATGTGCTTGACTATGGATGTCATAGTTTGAGAAGGGCGTGTGCCGATAATAATTTATTTTTAAAATATTATCAATTAAAAAGTAAAAAAGTAAAAATTGAAAAGTGATAAAATAAAAGTGAAAAGTGGTGAGTGAGAAGTTATGATTGATGAGAAGTGAGAAACAACAAGTGAGAAGTAGGAATTCAGAATTCGACTAAAAAGCCCTAAATAGTTTTATAATCAATCGTGAATTGTAAGCTGGATTTGAGATATGAGAACTGAGGAGTGAGGTGGGAGAAGCAAGAAAAAAGAATGAGAATTGAGAAGTGAGAAGCGAAAGGCAAGCAGTAAAAAGTGCGAAATAAGATGTGATCAGTGAAAAGCGAGAAGCAAGTAGTAGAAGGGGAGAAGTAGTAAGCGAGATACTTTGTGAGAAATGAGTAAAAAAGCATGAAGAGAAATATGACAATTGATAAATGGGATGTGAGAAGTGAGAAACGAGACGTGAGAGGTGCAAGGTACAAGGAGTGAAATTGAAGAATAGTAAAAAAAGCAAGAATAGATGCGAGTTTTTTTCAGCATAGATTTTTGGGCATCCAATAAATCCTTTTGGATGTGTAGATGTAGAATATTATAAGTCAACGGCAGAGGTTTTCGGTCATCCAAGAAATCCATGGAGTTTCGTCCTCAGATCTACAAGCGTAACTAAAGATCAATCGGACTGTTTTAAATGTGGTACATGCCCTTTTGGATGTGAAGAATAGAATAAGTCAACGACAGAGGTTTTCGGTCACCCAAGAAATCCCTGAAAAAAGAGGGAGCGTTATTTGTGATTTTGAGCGTAAAAGGAGGGAGCGCTATTTGGAATTTGGAGCGTAAAAAAAGTTTGCAATCTTTAAGGTAAGCAAAGTTTGATATCTAACACACTTTTAGTCTTAGGATGTGTCTTTTACCAATTTCGGTATTAGGGTCGTACAAATTGTTTTCGTTATCATGGTCGTCCCATTGTTTGAAGGCTGAGGCCTCAAGATGTTCTTGGTACGCCAAGAAATCAAGAAGTCATAAGTGGTAAAGATCCTTGATGACGCACAGTAAGACGTTCATTATCATTTTCAAGGCTTTAAAGTTTTTCGAGAACCTCCTGGAGCTTGGACCTTTGTTTTGTGATACATTGGATAAAATGCAACCATTGCATATGTTCATGGTCATCCAAGAAAACTCTGGGAAAGGCCTTAAAATATACACGCGTAACCAGAGCTCTTTCGGCTTGTTTCAAAAGTGGTACAACCCCTTTATGGTACATAGAATAGAATGCGTCCATTGCATAGGTTCACGGTGATCCAAGAAAACTCTGGAATATGCCTTAAGATCTACACGCGTAACCAGAGATCTTTCGACTTGTTTCAACAGTGGTACAACCCCTTTGTGGCACATAGAATAGAATGCGTCCATTGCATAGGTTCATGGTCACCCAAGAAAACCCTGGAATAGGCCTTAAGATCTACACGCGTAACCAGAGTTCTTTCGGCTTGTTTCTAAAGTGGTACAACCCCTTTGTGGTACATAGAATAGAATGCGTCCATTGCATAGGTTCACGGTGATCCAAGAAAACTCTGGAATACGCCTTAAGATCTACACGCGTAACCAGAGCTCTTTCAGCTTGTTCTAAAAGTGGTACAACTCCTTTGTGGTACATAGGATAGAATGCGTCCATTGCATAGGTTCACGGTGATCCAAGAAAACTTTGGAATACGCCTTAAGATCTACACGCGTAACCAGAGACCTTTCGACTTGTTTCAAAAGTGGTACAACCCCTTTGTGGTACAAATAATAGAATGAGTCCATTGCATAGTTTCAGGGTGATTCAGGAAAACTCTGGAATAGACCCTGAGATCTGCACGCGTAACCAGAGCTCTTTCGGCTTGTTTCAAAATTGGTACAACCCCTTTGTGGCATTTAGAATAGAATGCGTCCATTGCATAGGTTCATAGTCATCCAAGAAAACTTTGGAATGCGCTCTAAGATCTACACGCGTAACCAGAGACCTTTCGACTTATTACAAAAGTGGTACAACCCCTTTGTGGTACAAATAATAGAATGCGTCCATTTCATAGGTTCATGGTCATCCGAGAAAACCCTGGAATAGGCCTTAAGATCTACACGCGTAACCAGAGCATTTTCGGATTGTTTCAAAAGTGGTACAACTCCTTTGTGGTACATAGAATGAATGCGTCCATTGCATAGGTTCACGGTGATCCAAAAAAACTCTGGAATAGACCCTAAGATCTACACGCGTAACCAGAGCTCTTTCGGCTTGTTTCAAAATTGGTACATTACCTTTGTGGTACATAGAATAGAATGCGTCCATTGCATAGGTTCACGGTGATCCAAGAAAACTCTGGAATACGCCTTAAGATCTACACGCGTAACCAGAGCTCTTTCAGCTTGTTCTAAAAGTGGTACAACTCCTTTGTGGTACATAGGATAGAATGCGTCCATTGCATAGGTTCACGGTGATCCAAGAAAACTTTGGAATACGCCTTAAGATCTACACGCGTAACCAGAGACCTTTCGACTTGTTTCAAAAGTGGTACAACCCCTTTGTGGTACAAATAATAGAATGAGTCCATTGCATAGTTTCAGGGTGATTCAGGAAAACTCTGGAATAGACCCTGAGATCTACACGCGTAACCAGAGCTCTTTCGGCTTGTTTCAAAATTGGTACAACCCCTTTGTGGCACATAGAATAGAATGCGTCCATTGCATAGGTTCATAGTCATCCAAGAAAACTTTGGAATGCGCCTTAAGATCTACACGCGTAACCAGAGCACTTTCGGATTGTTTCAAAAGTGGTACAACTCCTTTGAGGTACATAGAATGAATGCGTCCATTTCATAGGTTCATGGTGATCCAAGAAAACTCTGGAATAGACCCTAAGATCTAAACGCGTAACCAGAGCTCTTTCGGCTTGTTTCAAAATTGGTACAACCCCTTTGTGGTACATAGAATAGAATGCGTCCATTGCATAGGTTCATAGTCATCCAAGAAAACTTTGGAATACGCCTTAAGATCTACACGCGTAACCAGAGCACTTTCGGATTGTTTCAAAAGTGGTGCAACTCCTTTGAGGTACATAGAATGAATGCGTCCATTTCATAGGTTTACGGTGATCAAAGAAAACTCTGGAATAGACCCTAAGATCTAAACGCGTAACCAGAGCTCTTTCGGCTTGTTTCAAAATTGGTACAACCCCTTTGTGGCACATAGAATAGAATGCGTCCATTGCATAGGTTCATAGTCACCCAAGAAAACTTTGGAATACGCCTTAAGATCTACACGCGTAACCAGAGATCTTTCGACTTGTTTCAAAAGTGGTACAACACCTTTGTGGTACAAATAATAGAATGCGTCCATCCAAGGTCATCCAAAAAAAACCTGGAAAAGGCCTGCACGCTTAACTAGAGATCGTTTAGCCTGTTTGAAAAGTTGAACATGCCCTTTATGGTACGTAGAATAGAATGGGTTATTTCAAATTTTCATGGTCATCCAGGAAAACCCGGAAGTAAGACGTTTGGATCTACATGCTTAACCAGAGATATATCAATCTGTTTTAAATGTGGTACTTTTCCTTTGTGGTCCATAGAATAAAATGCGTTCATGGCATATGCTAATGGCCCTCCCAGAAATTTATGGAGTAAGGCTTCTAGGCTTACACACGGTAACATGGTAAGGTAAGGTAAGGCGGTAACACGGTACATGATCTAATATAGCGACGTTTTTACCTTACGTTTTTATCGTGAGATTATCTCGTTCCAATTTATACACATTTTGCATTTCCAAGGAGTAAACAGTTTCGTACGTGATATGAATGAAGTTAGTATACTACCTGGAACCCATGACAATAAGAACTACTTGGAATGCGAATATATCAAAATGAGGTTGCACACCTTGTCAATAACTGCCTAGAACTAATGACACAAACTTGAACTATTTGGAATGCAAACGAATACCAACAGCCTCCCGTTCGGGGTTAATCTGCAAATCATAACTGTATCGAGTTCATACATAGTTCCTACTACCATGGAAACAACTAAAGCTACTTGGAATGCATACATTCACTCAGATGAGGTTGCACAGCTTGTTATTTTTTCGATAAATGGCTTCATCACGAAGGTTAATCAGCAGGCCCTAACTCTACGAATTTCGTAGATTACTTCGAACCCATGCCAATAACATGCACCACATGGAATGCGAACATATACAGTATTTACCCGATTTTGTCGTGCCCGATTTTACCACGTTTTCGACCCGATTTTATCACCACAAAAGTTGTGGTTTATTATGGATCATTACAGAGAAATGTCAAGAATTTTGTAAGCCTGTGCGACAAGAAATTACAGGTTCCTTTCAGGTATTTTGCCTTTTTCTATTTCATCCCCCCAAAATTTACTAGGATTGAAAAAATCGGGATATTACTGTACCAAAAAGGGGTCACAAAAAGTGTTTAATGCTCAATAACTACGTCCATTACGGAGCCCACGACAACAAAAAGAACTACTTTAAAGACAAACATATACCAAGAAAGGGCCACACAACTTATTTGTTTTCAAATAACTGCCTCCATTGAGGAGGTTGATACACCGACCTTAATTCTATGGAGTAGACTACCTGGAATTCACGACTACAACAAGAACTACTCGAAATACAAACATATATCAGGAAGAAGTCACACAATTTGTTCATTCTTCAATAACTGCCTCCGTTTCGGAAGGTGATCCACAGACCTTGACTCTATGGAGTTTGAAGATTACCTGGAGCCCACGACAACAACAAGAACTACTTGGAATACTAACATTTACCAAGAAGGGGTTACACAACTTGTTTATTTTTCAATAAATAACAATAAATAGCTGCCTCCGTTACGGAGGTTGATCCACACGCCTTGACTCAATGAAGTTCGTAGACTACCTGGCACCAATGACAAAAACAAAAACTACTTGATGTTCAAACATTTACCAAAAAGGGGTTACACAACTTATTTATTCTTCAATAGCTGCCTCCATTACGGAGGTTGACCCATGGACCTTGATTCTATGGAGTTCGTAGACTACCTGAAGCCCACGACAACATCAAGAACTACTTGGAATACAAACATATACCAATAAGGGGTCACACAACTTGTTTATTTTCCAATAACTGCCTCCATTACGGAGGTTGATCCACAGGCCTTGACTCTATGGAGTTCGTAGACTACCTGGCACCAACGACAACAAAAAAAACTAATTGGAGTACAAACATATACCAAAAAGGGGTCACACAACTTGTTTATTCTCCAATAGCTGCCTCCATTACGGAGGTTGATCTACAAACCTTGACTCTATGGAGTTCGTACACTACTTGGATCCCACGACAACAACTCGGAATATAAACATATACTAACTAGGAGTCACACAGCTTGTTTATTTATCAATAGCTGCCTCCATAACGGAGGTTGATCCACGGATCTTGAAACTATGGAGTTCGTAGACTACCTGGAACCCACGACAACAACAAGAACTACTTGGAATACAAACATATACCAAGAAGAGGTCACACAACTTGTTTATTCTCCGATAATTGCCTACATTACGTAGGTTGACCCATAGACCTTTACTTTCTGGAGTTCGTAGACTACCTGGCACCAATGACAAAAGCAAAAACTTACTTAGAATACAAACATATACCAAGAAGGGGTCACACAACTTGTTTATTCTCCAATAGCTGCCTCCATTACGGAGGTTGATCTATAGACCTTGACTCTATGGAGTTCGTAGACTACCTGAAGCCCACGACAACAACAAGAACTACTTGCAATACAAACATATACCAAGAAGGGATCACACAACTTGTTTATTTTTCAATAACTGCCTCCATTACGTAGGTTGATCCCCAGGCCTTGAATCTATGGATTTCGTAGACTACCTGGCATCAGTGACAACATCAAGAACTACTCGAAATACAAACATATACCTAGAAGGGGTCACACAACTTGTTTATTCTCCAATAGCTGCCTCCATTACGGAGGTTGATCTACATACCTTGACTCTATGGAGTTCGAAGACTTTCTGGAACCAACAACAACAAAAAGAACTACTTGGAATACAAACATATTTCAAGAAGGGTCACACAACTTGTTTTTTCTCCAATAACTGCCTCCATTGCGGAGGTTGACCCATGGACCTTGACTCCATGGAGTTCATAGACTATCTGGAGCCCACGACAACAACAAGAACTACTTGAAATACAAACATATACTAACTAGGGGTCATACAACTTGTTTGTTTTTCAATAACTGCCTCCATTACGGAGATTGATCCACTGGCCTTGACTCTATGGAGGTCGTCGACTACCTGGCACTAATGACAACAACAAGAACTACTTGGAATACAAACATATATCTAGAAGGGGTCACACAACTTGTTTATTCTCCAATAGCTGCCTCCATTACGGAGGTTGATCAACATACCTTGACTCTATGGAGCTCGTAGACTACCTGGAACCCACGACAACAACAAGAGCTACTTGGAATACTAACATATACCATGGAGGTGTTACACAACTTGTTTATTTTCCAATAACTGCCTCCATTATGTAGGTTGATCCCCACGCCTTGAATCTATGGTGTTCGTAGACTACCTGGCTTCAGTGACAACATCAAGAACTACTTGGAATACAAACATATACCAAGAAGGGGTCACAACTTGTATATTCTTCAATATCCGCCTCCAATACGAAGGTTAATCAACAGACGTTGAATGTATAGAGTTCGTAGACTACCTACAACCCATGACAACAGGTAATACCACTTCGCATCGTAATCTTTGGATCCGCATGTAGACCTAAAGGCCTATTCCAGGGATTTCTTGGATGACCAAGAACTCATACTTTGATCACATTATATTCTGTGCATCACAAAAGGCAAGTCACATATTTGAAACAAACTAAGAAATCTTTGGTTTCGCGTGTAGACCGAAAGGCCTATTCCAGGGATTTCTTGGATGACCAAGAACCTATGCTGGGTACGCATTCTATTCTATGTGTCATAAAGGGCATGTACCATGTTTAAAACCGTCCGATCGATTTTTTGTTGCTTCTATAGACTTTATAGTCTTAATCCAGAGATTTCTTGGACTATCAAGAACCTATGATGTAAACACGTTCTATTCTACGTATCACAAAGGGCATATATCACATTCGAAGCAGTCCGATAGATCGTTGGTTACTCATGTAGACCGTAAGATCTCACTTCTTGGAAGTGTGATACATGTACCATGCACAGAAAATCGTGATTTGGCTCCGTAATGCACAAGGTCACATGCGCCCACCAAATAAATTAAAGAATGAACATATCTTGTTTGCACACATCAACTAGTTACACGAAAATTTTGCAAAAAAAATTAATTTACATTTCATTGCAGTGGAAACGAGAATAGGACTTTTCATAAATTGATACTTGATTCTTCTGTCAGTTCACTGCTGTTTGTTTACATTTTTAGGCTGGCGCGTTTTAGCCTCGGGGTGGCGCGTTTCAACCCGCATGGTTTGAAATTGCACGAAAATGCAGCGCTTCAAAATAAAATCGTTTTCTCGGAATATAATTGGTTTTTCGTCCAAATTTTTATTCCGTATCATAGATGGTAAGTTAAATTAGTGGTTAACACATTGGAAGTACATAATTTCGACCATTATCATCGTTAAATTCGAAGATTTGTTTAGGGGGCGCATATTGAACGTCTCTCCCCTATGTATATGATGGACCGCATGCTAACCGCAGGACATGTTGCTCATATGAAGCAGGGTAGGTGAAAATTTATGTGCTTCGGACGTGTTGTTCGTTTCTGTGGAGTAAAAGAGAAAGGTAGAAGTTTTGTGTTCTACATGATGAACTCGTCGCACCGGCATGAAATCATACTTGCTGGATGCTGGACGACAACGGTCACTATGATTAGAATTGGATCTGCATCAGTTTCGCACGTTCATTAGTTAGTACGGTGAGAGTAGGGCAAAATGCACTCTGTATGCAAATGTTGATATATACTGCCGCTAACCGCAAGTTCAGCACAAACGGTGTGTGGCGGCGAAGAATGAACTACGAGCTCGCACAGCTCTACCGCGAACCCATTATCCAGAAGGTAGCCAAATCCAATACAAATTTAATCAAAATCCATTTCAAATCCAAACCAAATGCAATCTAAATCCAAATCAAATCCAAAATTAAATCCAATTTAAATCCAATCCAAATCCAATTAAAAACCTATCCAAATACAATCCAAATCAAAATCAAAATCCAATAAAAATTCAATTCAAATCAAATCCAAATACAACCCAAATCTAATCCAAATCCAATTCAAATCCAATCCGATCTAGTCCAAATCCAATCCGAATCCAATCTGAATCCAAATCCAATCTAAATCTAATCCAATCAAAGTCCAATCGAAATCCAATCCAAATCCAACCCAAACCTAATCCAAATCCAATCCAAATCTAATCCAAACCAAATCTAATATAAATCCAATCCAATATATTCCAAATCCACCTCCAAATCCAATCTGAATCCAAATTCAATCCAAATCTAATCCAATCAAAGTCCAATCGAAATCCAATCCAAATCCAATTCAAATCTCATGCAATTCGACACATCCCAAGCCTGTGTCCTGATAAATATCTTTTAATGTAGTTTCGCTTACTATATACAAAAAAGAAGTGACACAATTTGTCATAAGACGAGTTAATACAATCCCATTGAATTCCACCACTTAATTGTATCTTGACAGATACGTATTTCGACCTCAAAATACGAGACACTGAAGACGGCCTTACTGTTGAGGTCGAAATACGTATCTGTCAAGATACAATTAAGTGGTGGAATTCAATGGGATTGTATTAACTCGTCTTATGACAAGTGAAGACATTCCACTAAAAAGCTCAAAATAATTTTCTTATCAAGTGACACAAACCAAGTGTCCAATTAAGAAATCGGACCTGTTCACAAAATGGCTTCGGATTTAATAAATGTTGAGCAAATAAGCCTGGATTATACAGAAACTGCGTGCAGCATCTGTGGATGAAGAAAGGATGAAGAAATGGTGAGGTGTGACGGTTGTTCGGGATGGTTCCATTCTCGTTGCGTGGGCATCGTTGAGGGTAATTTGCCGAAAAAGTGGTTTTGTCCAAACGAATCCTGTCAGGAGATGGCCAAGGGGTCCCAAAAGAAGAAGACCGTTAAGAAGCATCAGACCCGTAGCCAAAAGGAAGCTGATGACTCTGACAAATCCAGCACGAATGCACATCTGGTCGTTTCTAGTGTGGAAGCATTGGTGCGTGCACTGGAGGAGCGACAAAAGCGGAGCGGAAGAAGGTTGAAATGGAGTTGCAAATGCGTGCCGAAGAAGAAGATGAGCAGAGGACCTGGCAAGCCGAGATGCTTCAGAAGAAGAAGGAGCAGATGGATCGAATGAAGGCGAGTCAGAAGACTTTCGGGTAGCAAATGGCGGCCATGGACAAGGTGATGGCGGATCTTTCGACTTCCAAGGCGACCAAGTCGTCGAAACTCAAAGCTGACGACTCGCGAGCGGAAAATTCCAGCAAAATCCAACAAAATGTGTGCAAGCCGACCCAGAAGCACGTCAAAATGCTGGAAGAAGACGACGAAGACACCGTAGAGGAGGACGAGGATGCTGATGAGGAAGGAGAAACGGAATTTTCGAGCCGGAGCTCCGAGAAGGGAGCCAAATCGCACAATTCGCGGAAGATCAGAAAGCTGTTGGTGAAAGTAAGACGAGACGGGCTGGGGCTACAGCAGACTCGACCAACAAACGCTCAGTTGGCCGCAAGGAATGGTCTAACGTACAAGCTTCCGAAGTTTTCGGGAAAACCAGCGCAGTGGCCATTGTTTTACGCGGCCTATAAAGCATCAAACAATGCATGTGGCTACATGAATCACGAGAACCTGATGAGGCTACAGAAAGCGCTCGAAGGTGACGCCCTTGAGCTGGTATCTGGTTAACTACTACTGCCAGAGTCGATCCCGAGGGTTATCGAGAAGCTGCGTCGGCATTTCGGTCGCCCGGAGCAGCTACTTGAGAGTCTGCTGGACAAGGTCAACAGGTTGGACTCCCCTAAACCGGACAACTTCCGGAGTTTTGTTCCTTTCGGAAATACCATCTGGAGGCCGCCGATGTACGACAACACTTCGTAAATCCACTGCTCATAAAATCTCTGGTTGCTGAACTCCCGGATCGGGCAAAGCGTGAATGGGTTCACTATCGAAGAGGACGACGAGATACGACATTGCGAACACTAACAGACTTTCTTATGGAAATCGTGAACGACGCCTGTGAAGCCAATGTTGACATGGATTTCAAATTGTCGCATTTGGTCCAAGAGAGCCCAGAGTATGGGGGGAATGACTCGGATGAGGATAAATGGATGAACCTTTGTAGGCTATGTCAATCTACAAAGCATCATATAAGGCACTGTGCAAACTTCAAGAAGCTGAGATACAGCGAACGTTTGAACGTTGTTACGCGGGAAAAGCTCTGCTCTGTATGTTTGAATAAACACAATGGACAGTGCGAATTTAAAATTCGCTGTAATATAGGAAATTGTAGAGAGCATTACAATCCGCTAATGCATCCAGTTGAGAATGCGTCTGGGTTGAGTGCACTCATACACACGAATTGTGATGTACTGTTCCGGATTGTACCAGTAAAAGTGCACTGTGGACACAAATCGGCTACGGTGTTAGCGTTTCTTGACCAAGGTGCGTCCGTCACGCTTATTGATAAAAAGCTAGCTGATCGCCTAGGTGCAGTCGGAGAACCAGAGCGGCCAACAATTCACTGGACAGGAAATGTATCTAGAGTGGAAGAGTCTGAAAGAATTAGACTATGCGTCTCCAACACGAATTCCGGCACCGACGCCAAGTTGTTACTGCATACCGTTCACACCGTGGATTAGTTGAAACTTCCTTACCATAAGCTGGATTACAAGCAGCTTGCCGCACGGTTCAAACACTTGCGAGGACTACATATTGAATCCTATGAGGGACAGCCACAGTTACTAATCGGAGCTAACAATATTCACACGTTTCTGCCAACTGACGCAAAGGCAGGTGAATAATTGGAGCCTATCGCGGTGCGTACTGATCTTGGATGGACGATCTATGGGCCTAGACAATCAATTACGGCAAAGGCTGGTCATTATCTAGGGCATCATCAACTGGAAAACAATGAAGTCATGTTGAAGAACGTTGGGGTAGCGATAAATTTGAACGGATCGCCATTATCGAAGAATTCGCTGGATATTAGTAAAAACACTGAGGAATATATACACTTATAGGACCGATCGGTGGCGTGAACGAAGTTCATTCGCTCAGATCAAATATTTCCAACAAGAAGCGTAAGTTCCGGAGGAAATGCGTTTTGGAAGGGGTAGTCAACGGCACCAATCGTGGTGGCGATCGAAGTACAGGTGAAAAAAGCGGCACTGGAGTTACAGTAAATCCGATAATACCGGATGTTACGGGCTGGGGTGTTGCGAAGCCGCTTGGAAACCGCTGGTTGTGCAGCAGAGCTCAACATGACAGCTCATGCGCAACAGTGTTAGTAGCGAATAGAGAGAGAAAATGTGGTAGTATGGAAGGCAGTATATAGAAGGTGAAAACAGGAATATAATTCGCGATTGCAGTTCAGAGTGAAAGTTAAGAGAAAGAATAGTTCCGAAGATTTATATCTAAATTCTTAAGTCAATAATTAGCCGAAAAGTGTAGTGATCGTTTGCTTCCTAAAACCAGTGAGTATTTAAAACCTGAAAAGAAATGGAGGATTGATTGACTACAAAAATAAACAAATCTTACCTGTAAATGCCTCGATACCCTAAACTCCCCTGTGGTTGAACTAGGACAATTAATCAACGCTGGTATTTGTATAGTCGTAAATACATCTAAAACATGTGAAACGGTGAATGTACATTGAAGATTATGTTTCGATACACAGCAACGGCCGAATCTGTAAATTAACGGTAGGGTAGTCGAACCATAGTCTCGTCATAAGAGAATCCATTGAGCTAGTGTGCAAGAGAAACCACTTCTTGTAAGTAATAATTATAATGTATGGAAATAGTAATAATTAACATGAAATAAAATTACAGTTAAGGCGTTGTCAAAAATTAATTAACTGCTATAAAAATTGTGATTCCCTTCGGAAACACTCAGTATCAAAATTCAACCTCTTCTTTATCTCTTTTGCATTACATTCTTCCTTTTTTTAACCTTTCAGTTTGCCAACCCACTCTTCTGCCTTTCCGTCAGAGAGTCTACTAGGGACACTAGCAATCTTCGATTTTTCTACTTATTGTGCCCACTTTTTTGCACCTTTTTGTGTTTGATTTTTCAAACGAGCTCGGTGGTCTAGTGGCTACCGCTTTTGCCTTATAAGCTGGAGGTCGTAGGTTCAATTCCAGACTCGTCCATTTACGATTTTTTACTTATTGTGCCCACTTTTTTGCATGTTTTTGATTTTTTTACTTATTGTGTCCACTTTTTTGTATCTTTTTGTCTTCCGTCCTACTCCATTTTATTTTTCTCTATGTTTACCTTAAATTTACTTGAATTAGCACATGCACAATCTACTGAAAACGGGCTTAAAGCTACCAGCTGCGTCATTGTCGTGACCCGAACGAGATTTCGCTTTCACACGATCATCTTGACAATGTTTACGTGGTGGATGGAATCAGAATATTTTAGAATCAGCTCGCTACATGTTTGAAACACTACAAAATAGTATATTCTGATTGTAAACAAATTGATTGCTAATATTACAATGCAGATAAAAGAATTTTTTTTCAATATTATTTACGCAGAGGGCCGTGTCTGCTATTCAACATCGCTTTGGAAGGGGTAATATACGAAGAGCAAGGATTAACACGAGTGGTACAATTTTCAATAAGTCCGTCCAGCTATTTGGCTTCGCCGACGACATAGATATTATGGCACGTAACTTTGAGAAGATGGAGGAAGCCTACATCAGACTGAAGAGGGAAGCCAAGCGGATCGGACTAGTCATCAACACGTCGAAGACGAAGTACATGATAGGAAGAGGTTCAAGAGAAGACAATGTGAGCCACCCACCGCGAGTTGGCATCGGTGGTGACGAAATCGAGGTGGTAGGGTAGAAGAATTTGTGTACTTGGGCTTACTGGTGACTGCCGAAAATGATACCAGCAGAGAAATTCGGAGACGTATAGTGGCTGGAAATCGTACATACTTTGGACTCCGCAAGACGCTCCGATCGAATAGAGTTCGCCGCCGTACCAAACTGACAATCTACAAAACGCTCATTAGACCGGTAGTCCTCTACAGACACGAGACCTGGACGATGCTCGTGGAGAACCAACGCGCACTCGGAGTTTTCGAAAGGAAAGTGCTGCGTACCATCTATGGTGGGGTGCAGATGGCGGACGGTATGTGAAGGAGGCGAATGAACCACGAGTTGCATCAGCTGTTGGGAGAACCATCCATCGTTCACACCGCGAAAATCGGACGACTGCGGTGGGCCGGGCACGTTGCCAGAATGTCGGACAATAACCCGATGAAAATGGTTCTCGACAACGATCCAGCGGGTACAAGAAGGCGAGGTGCGCAGCGGGCAAGGTGGATCGATCAGGTGGAAGATGACTTGCGGACCCTTCGTAGACTGCGTGGCTGGCGACGTGTAGCCATGGACCGAGCCGAATGGAGAAGACTCTTACATACCGCACAGGCCACTACGGCCTTAGTCTGAATATATAATAATAATAAATTATCATTATCGATGGGGGTCTCCAGTAGCGTTGCGAGCAAAGGAGTAGATTGGATAGATTGTAACATATGCGACTTTCAACCAGATTAATGGATTATATGTGGCGAAAACCTGGCCCGTGGATTTCGCTTGTTACTGCCCCACGAACTCTCTTGCAATTGATGCTAGCCGAAGGCATACAATGTGGGAGAGCATCTGATTGCGCGTTAGTTGCTATAATTTTGTCGCCTAATTTTGTCGCTCTTTTTGTAGATAGGGCACACGACACCTTCCATCCTGCGGAAGACTTTCCTCCCCCACCCAAACCTTGGTGATTACCTAGTGCAACGAGCGCCCTAGCCAGTGCCTATCTACCGTGTTTAAGTAGCTACCCTGGTACACCCAAAAAACAAATCTGACAATTATTGTATAAAATCTGGGCATATACAATTCTGTAAGCTTTTTATACAAATATTGTATTAAAATAATACAAATCTGTATTATTTTAATACAATAATTGTATTAAAATCTTCCGAAATTGTATATGCCCAATTATTATACAGTTTCTGTAAGGTTCTTACGCAGAACTGTATTAAAATCTGCCATCCAATGGTTGGGTGATAGTTGGTCAACCCGAGGAGCTTTATTGTTTTTCAACCGTTCAATCTCCTCCAGGACAGACCAGGACATCCGGAGCTGGAAAACGTATGTCCTGCGCGCGTTCTCCCAAGTTCGTCACCATACCGCCATCGATGTCCGGCACATCCTCATTCAGGTACTCTTCAACTGCCAAACTGTGGCGTGGCCCTGTCATGGACGGTTTAGCTTCTCATAGAATTGTTGTGCGTTTTGAGCGCGGCTCCGCTTCTTCACGGTCTCAATCTTCTTACTGGCGCTTTTACATCTGGAAAATCAAGTTTTGTCTATTCCGAGCCTGTTTGTATCGCACCTCGTGCGGTGTTACATTAATCTCGCCCATGCTGCATTCACCACCTCCACTAACTGCTCACACCTCCACGGCTATATAGCAAGACCATGCTGAAGGTGGCTGGGTTCGATTCACGGTCCAGTCTAGGAAATTTTCTCGACTTTCCTGAGCATAAAAGTGTCATCGTGTTAGCATCATGATATACTAATGCAAAAATGGTAACTTGCCTTAGAAACCTCGCAGTTAATAACTATGAAAGTGCTTAGAGGACACTAAGCTGCGAGGCGGCAATATTCCAGTGGGGGGATGTAATGTCAATAAGAGGACACGGTTCTTAGTTTTGAATTCAATCGATCATTGAATTCTCTAAGATTTCGTATAACTATTGAAAACATTTTATTATAAGCAATGAACCATTGAAACATTTAACTTCTGTGGCATCCGAAGTCATACGAGGAGAAAGGTTCCAGATTTGTGCTAACTAAACATCTCCAAGTCAGAGTACAACAATTAAAACTTATTAGTAAAGTGTTGGCTGGTCTTGATCTGGAATAGGTACATGACCCTTTTCCATCAATTTTGTGAAAGATGTTGATGTTAGATTGTAATTATTGACCGCCCATCTCCTTTTCTGTCGAAATCCATCGTGGAAATCTTCCTCTTATTATTCATCTCAATGTTTTTTCTTCACGTTACAGATATGAAATATCGACAAAAATAGGAGATATCATTGCTGTGAAATTATATTATTAGAAATAAAAGCAAAATTTTGATTTGTTTTAGCTGAGATTGTTGTTCTTATTTTGTCCACAAGTTACAAGAAAAAGACGACTGTTACATGCAGTATTATTCTCCGTACTCAGCAAACGTTCGAATGTCGTACACATACACAAGTGCATCATGCAACATATTTGTTCCCTTTGGAGACACTCACTAGCATCGGATGTTATTGTGGATTTACTTGACCAATGGATTCGAAGGTCGGTTCACTTGCCTATTTCAAACGTTCCCTTTTCCAGCAAGGTTTGCCAAACTCAATAAATGTTTGGTAGATTACCTTATTTTTTGCTCCTTGTCTATCAAAACAGATGTCAAAACATCGGAAAAAGAAAGAGAAGTCCGAGGGAAACAGCTAAAAACACGTGGCAGACTTGTCAGTTTTGACAGATTTTACTATGAAGATGGGTGTGAAAGTGAAAACGGCGATTTCAACGACCGTTCAAGGAGCGACTATTTCGAACGGTCGGGTCCAATAGGGAAATCCACGTACAATACAAATTACAAAACTGGAATCCTTCAACATTTGATTTACCAACGTGAGTAAATGCGGAACGTAAAGACAAACACTGTCAAGCAACATTAATTTCAATGCTTTAGATCCGCCACATTTCAGTGAGCACCGTGAGTGCCGTCACTCGGAGCACGTGGATAAAATGAATCCTTGCATAAGAGTACACACATATGAATACGCCAGAACAGGACAACCAGAACAGCGACTGGCACCCTAAGCTAAATCTCATACACCGCACACCACGCACCTCCCGCCTAATGCAAGCCCGTTGGAATTGAATACACATAAATATAAAAGGATCAAATATCCTTTCATTTTCGGCTTATGTATTGCCTTCCCCCGTGGTGAATGAGTAAAGGGTGCTACCGCATATAATTTATTATGTGCTGGAAGTCCTCAACGGAATTCATTCACCAAAACGGGACGGTGAGAGATGTGTGTGGTGACGGCAGTATCATGTGCATAAATTTTACTATAGAAGAGGTACCAGTTCAGCCTCGGCTTTGGCAGTTGGTCGTGACCATGGAGATTTTGGGGTTCGCCAAAAGGCTACTTGTTTTCTTCTCATTTCCACGTCTCCCTTCTGCACTGGCCACCCACGCGTTGTGCCACTTTAGTGTGTATACATAATACATGAGGGGCTTGTGTAGAAAGAGTCTTAGCATTGGAACATATAGATACCTGCTTCGTCGTTGTCATCATCATCAATAATGTGGAGATGGTTGTGTTGTAAGCAGCTTTACCGAATGCTAATGGGAAATCATATCCCACTCCATGAGCTCGGACTCTAGAACAACAGTTACTATTTATGTATTTACATATAGGAATGATCATGTTGAACATTTTTAGCCACTGTTTGGGAGTAGTAAGAAATTCAGTAATTAGGTTAATCAACATGAAAAATGAACATTAATGAACATGAAAAATAAAAAAAAACATTACCAGGCTGTGGCAGATATAGGCTATACAGCACTTCCACAGCTATACGCCCACAGCTACATGTTGCCAAACATGTAGGCTATGGATGATCCGCAAACTATCTCGCTGTGGATCGCTGTGCACCTCGCTTTCTTGCATCCGTCGAGAATCATGTTTCCGGATTATTGTCCTAAATTCTGGCTACGTAGCCGTCAACAGCTGATGCAATTCATGATTTATTCGGTTTATATTCGATTCCTCCACGTACCGTCTTGCATGTGCACTCCATTCTTCACCTTCCCACCGTAGAAGTACTGATCTAGATGAAAGATCCCTAATTAGCGTTTTGTAGATGTTTAACGTTATACTACGGTGAACTTTATTTGATCGAAGGGTCTTACACAGTCGAAAGTATAAACCAGGCAAGATGCATCTCCAAATATTTCTGCTGATATCGTTTTTGGCAGTCACGTTTGAGCAACTTAAGTAAGCAAATGATAAATGGTTTCAGAATCATGCGCGTTACGGTTCTCTCAGCTCATGCTCTTGACAAAGTACTGTAAAAAGCACGTATTTTCCAAAATGGCTGATTTCTGGCTTTGTTGTATAATCACCCTAAATGCGTTTTTAAAAACGATAACGTTCGTTTGATAAGCGAAACCACATTTCATGGGTATACCCCATTAAGCATAAGTACGTTAGGGACGTTAGGCATTACAAACGTTAGGCATAATGGATATTATGCATAAAATGCCTCAAAAAACAGCTCTTTATAAAAAGAAGGCAGAATTATTCCTAACGTCTATTATGTCAAACGTACTCATCCATAACGTATTTACGCCTAACGTCGCGGATCTCATTCCATCACGTACACGTACACGTACACGCTTTTTACACGGGTTGTTTTTTTTTTGTTCTAATCGGATTTCGGGATTTATGCGGATTTTTAGCCTAGTTTTCTGACGCGATCTATCAAAAGCATCCGGGAGCACGTGGAAACCGTTAAAATCAACGCAACTTACGCAACTTTAGTCTCGAAAGAAACGACGCGTTCTAGAAGTTACGACCCATCAACTTCACTGTCTCGTGACTAAAACCAGGCTGACTTGACAAATATTTGTCATTATGACAAACAGTGTACTGATAGCTTAAGGACAAAATAACCAACTCGCGCGGTTAAGGTCACTCCTGACGGAATCTAAGTTTCAAAGTGCTCGCGTTTTCGGGGGCACACCACTCGATACGGAAGCAAAGCACAACTGTCATTTTTATTATTTTACGCATGCTGCGACGCAGCAAAGCTAAATCAACAAAAATGACAGTTGTGCGCCCAGATGAAAATGACCGTATGTGAGTCCCATTTTCCTTGATAATGGGACTCATATGCGGTCATTTTCAAGATGAGACAAGTAGGCTTGATGTATGTTCCTCATTTTCTCCATTTGATATGGGACTTAGATGCAATCATAGGCAGTCAGTCGAGACTAAGGATTTTAGCCTGGATTTCAGTACCTTTATAATTAAGCTTTCTAATTTGAAATAATATAAATATTTTTAGATGTGTACAGGTAAAACAAATCAATGCAGTTGGGAATTATTTTTTTTGTTTATGAAACTTTTTAATATCCGATGTTTTTTCTCCGGGCTATCGGGATATTGAGGAAATTTCAGGAAAATTGTGATCAGCCCCAGGAAAGTCAACAGAAATTCCACTAAAAATTGAATTCCCGAAATGTAGAATCTAGAAATATTTTGAGTTGGTAACAAAATAAAATTCGTATAATTTTAATTTTTTGGACTCCACAAAACGCTGCGATCGAATGGAGTTCGACGCCGTACCAAACTGACTATCTACAAAACGCTTATTAGGCCGGTAGTTCTCTACGGACACGAGACCTAAACGATGCTCATGGAGAACCAGCCGTCGATCGCAAGCTATGATAGTAACAAACACCGCGCGGGAACCGCAATGACCTCTATATCTACATACGAAGGTCACCGCAGCCGGGGTGAGCATGGTATTCACTGCATCACAGTAGTCTCTACTGCAGCTGCTGGTTTTGTTCAAGACCCCACCAGCGCTGTAGTTTTGACATAATCTGTTGGGACGCCGCATTCCATATAACCTCTTGCAGACACATCCTCTCAACGAGGTTGTCTGGGGTTGCATCCATGAGCAACATGGCATTGCGTTCAACATCGAATCGCGGGCATGCAAACATCACATGCTCTGCCGATTCTACCTCACCTACACATTCCGGGCACTCCGCCGAATCAGCGAATCCGAACCTATAATAATGTGTACGGGGAACGGTTCGGGTTTTTAAAAAACACTAACGCGACATTTATTCATTAAACGGATTGATATATCGAATACTAGAACTTAACACCTAGACGTCTGAATTACAAAAGAGGACACGTGGTCGATCGATTGCACCTTTTATAATATTGAACAGCTGATGATGCAGATTCCTTGGGTACCGGATGTTTATAGCTGGTGACCGGATGTTTGGCCTGCATGTAACTCTATGTAGGAACTTTTTAAAGCAGCCATGTTCAGACAACACCTTTGATAGGTGGACCACCATGGTTCCTACTAACCCAATTTGACACATCCGGAATTAGCCTGTGGGTCCAACGACCTTTGACTGTGGTGTCCCATGCTCTCTGCCATTTGACCAACGAGGCTGCTCTCTTGACACGTCGCACCGCACTTGCACTGAGTCCCTTTCGTTAAAGCACTTTACATCTTCCTCTAGGAGTATGTCAATCGGCATGATCCCAGCTATTACGCACACCGCCTCATACGATATGGTACGATATGCGCTTGTGACTCATGGACACATCAGCCGGTATACTCTTGAGTTTCTGAGTTTCTTCACATTGTACGCCATAGTGGATGATAGACAATGCTACACCCGCTATCAACCTACGTACTTGACTATGCACCGCCGATCCGTTGGACATTATTCGTGATAAAGACTTTATCGCCAATGATGCCCGTTGGCATGCATAATCAACGTGGCTCGTGAAATTGAGCTTATCATCGATCATCACACCCAGATGCGTTAATGACCTCACGGAGTTGACTGTAAGGGCCCTACTATTATCCTCGCTTGCTGCAACCCATGGCTCTTGTGATGTGCAAGGGATAACCTCCTCGAGTTGAGCCATTCCTGTATTCTGCCAATCGCATACGAAGCCTTCTGTTCGACTTCAACGAGAGTATCACCCGTCAGCTGTAGCATTACGTCATTCGCGAAGCCTTCTATTTGTACACCGGCCGGAAGACTTAAGCGTAATACTCCGTCGTACATGACATTCAATAGAACCGGTCCGAGGGTCGATCCCTGTGGAACACCCGCTGACACTTCTGTCGACTGCTGACCGGTGTTGGCATCGTATATCAACACCCTATTCCGAAAATAATTTTTCAGTATCCCGCACAGATAATCCGGAACCCTCAAGGGATGCAGGGTGTCAGCTATAGCTGCCCAGTTAGCATTGTTAAACGCATTCTTTACATCAAGTGTAATCAATGCGCAGTACCTAATACCTCGCCTATTCAAACCACACACTACCTTTGTCGTATCCGTTACAGACCGAATTGCTTCGAAGGTAAAACGGCCTTTACGGAAACTATACTGGTTGCTAGATAAGCCACTCCATATAGTCCGACAATCTATTCAGGATTACCTTCTCTAGCTACTTCCCAGCCGTATCGAGTATCAGGTATCAGAACGCCGGCTCCAGAGGCACGTTCACCTCAACTTGAGAAATTTGTGCCATCGCCTTCACAACCTTTTTCATCACACACCTGACGGAAAATGATGTGAACAAAAAGGAAAGGAATGTGGATGGGAGAACAAAGGGAATGTTTGGAAAAGGGCCCTTGAAGAGGGCATTCAACGCATAAGCGTACAAGTACTTCTTACCACAACGGGTTATGAACAACAAAATACTCTGAAGGTTCAGGTTTCTGAAGTCAATTTCACTAAGTAAGTGTTTACCAAATATTTGGAAGCGCAATTGTGCATAGACTGGGCAGTTACATATTAGATGATAAGAAGTTCCATAATCGGATTCACAACTATCACAAACAGATGATTCAACGCGTTGAATATTTGTCATGTGATAGTTCAGTCGACAGTGACCTGTCAAGGCCTTGACTAAGACACTGCAATTCTGTTTAGACAGATTAGCTAAATAGCTTGCTACTACCTGAGATGGTTCCCGGATGTACAATTTTGTTTGATGACATGAATCCAGACTACTCCAATGCCATTTGTGCTGAGTGACAGCCCAAGAGTTGATCAAAAGCTCCACCCAACACTTGGATATTGGAATAGCTGGCTTAGGACCAATAAAGTCATGCGATGCTCCATTACGAGCTAACTCATCAGCCAATTCGTTTCCAGCTATGGAAGAATGGCCAGGTACCCATATAAGGTGTAAAGTATTAACTGTATTCAGTTCCTCAATTTGAGTTCGACATGCGATTAGTCACTTCGACCTTGAGTTGGCCGAGGCGAGAGCTTTAATAGCTGCTTGGCTATCTGAACAGAAGTATATTACTTTGCCTATAATGCGTTGCTGCAGTGCAGATTGCACTCCACACATGATGGCTAATATTTCCACTTGAAAGACGGTGCAGTGTGCACCCAGTGAGTGTGACTGTTCCAATCTCAGCTCACGCGAATAGACGCCTTCACCTGCTCTACCTTCGAGGAGGGAGCCGTCAGTGTAACAAACAATGCTGTCCGACATACTTCTCTCCAAATAGCCAGATGTCCACTTATCCCGCGAGGGGAATTGTGTTGAAAATGTCCTATAAGGAAAACTACTAACGTGTGTAAGATCACTTGGAGCAAGGAAAATTTTGTCCCAATTAACCATAAGCGGTAACAACGAAGTGTGTGTAGAACTGCGGTTTACAGGATTCTCTTCCATAAAACCGAGTACCGTCAACTGGGGGGAAGATGATCATTGAGGTGAAGATGATCATTTGATGTGTCAGTCAAAAGTGCCAATTTTTTTTATGAAACGGTAGTCAACAATATTTTCCGTTCAAGTAATGTTACCGCTAGGTAGAAATCCGAGTTTTTCGATTATAATCAGGGTTCGTAATGCTCCCTCAATCTCAGGAGCACATGATGCTCCATCACGAACATATTCGGGGAGAAATCGCTTTTCGGGAAAGAAAAACAGCCTGGAGAGTGATAACAACTTTTCGCTCACTTCGATTGCCGCTAAACGTTGGTTTGCTCTTTTTCTTTCATATTCGAGTCTTTTCGTGGCATCATAAATGCAAATGGTAGTAGCTTATGTGGAACAAATAATTTAACGCTTTTATACGGACAGCGTGGTGGTGTGGCTAGAGTGCGCATCCCCACAGCTATTATTGTTACTATTCTGGGTTCGAATCCCGGCGCGGCCAAACAATTTTGTAATTGTTCTGCGATAATTCTCGCGAAAAGTGAGTGAGAGGTGAAAAGTGATGAAACGAAAAAGGATTTTCATTCAATATGCAAGATTTTCGTTTATCTTCCAAGACTAAGTCTAAGGAAAGGTTGATGATGGGTGAATGATGATTCTCAACATAAACAACGAAAAAAGAGTTTCCCTTGGCCCGAAAAACGCTTACTTTGGTGTCATTGAAACGAAAAGTCGAAACCCTGATTATAATCATGAAAATGTATTTTGTGGAAGAAAGAGAGAGATAGTCATAAATGACGCTATTTTCGTTTCAAATATTGACTTCGTAGACTTCTTTACGTAGTAAATTCAACATTCATGCAAATAACCTAGTGTATTTTGACTACTAGGTCATAGTGATTTTAATAGAGCTGTCTTGATCAACTTCACCCCAAACCAGATTACTCAAAAAATGTTGGATAATTTAATTTATTTTAATATATGCGAACGCATTTCAGAAAACTAAAGTTGTTGATAATTGCAACGTATAGCAGTACATGTTTTGAAAATATTTGTTTCGATTTAAAATGTAAACACACATTGTTATTGCATGTTTTGTCTTAAAAATGATCATCTTCCCCCCAGTTTACGGTACCCATAGTCGATAAGTACAAGAAAATGCTTCTTGTTTGAGATGTATGTGTAATGGGGCCACGTCGAAGAGAACTTCGAGAGCAGCCGTGGGAGTTGAAGAGAATGCACCAGTCATTGCCATTAGGCACATCCTTTGAAGATGGCCTAATTTAGACTGAATTGTCCTCACTTCCTCCTTTTGCCACCACACAAGACATCCATAAGCCAAAATTGGTCGTACAACTGTTATGTAAATCCATTTGATATATTTGGGTTTAAGACCCAAAGTTTTACCAAAGGTTCGTCGGCATTGGCCGAAAGCCATACACGCCTTTTTGATTCTGAACTCAATGTTAGGAGTCCAGGAAAGCTTTGAATCCACATTCTACATTTCTACACATTCAATCTACATTTTTCCGTGAAAAGAACAATTGATGTTTTAATCGGATTGACCGAAAGGGCATATTGGCGACACCAACTTTCAACTACCTGAAGAGCATTTTCCATCAGGTCGAATAAGGTAGTAATGCACAAACCCACTATCAATGTTAGATAGTCGTCGGCAAATCCATAGGTAGGAAAACCGCCATTATTGAGTAACCTCAATAGCGTATCTGCAACGAGATTCCACAAAAGTGGAGATAATACTCCCCCTTGAGGGCATCATCAGGTATCAGTTAAGTCGGCTCAGACGGCGCGTTCCCCTACGGATGGGAGATTTGTGCCTCGCCTTTTGGAGCCTTGATCATCATTTACCTGATCGGATGTGGAGAAGGAAGGAATTAAGGATTGGTTGGTGGGTAGGAAAGGAGGGGGGAGGGTGGGTTTGTGATAACAAGGAACCAAGGCCATCGCGAATTTATGTTTGGAAGAACAAGCATTTAGCCTGCAGGTCAAAAGATGGCCTTGGTTACCTGCAAGTGAAAAAAAAGAGAGAAAACCGTTGCACGGTCATTAAAAAAAACAGACTAGCTGCAAATGAGAACTGTTTAGTTCAGTAAATAGAACGAATTACAAGTAGTTGATGGAATGTTCTTGTTCTGTATAAATTATATAATACTATTTATACAACAACAGTAACATTCCATCATCTACTAAAAATAATTCGCAAGTCAGATGAATTCCCATTATGAGAACAAGAATAGTAATTGATTTTTATTTACTTCATTGTAGGTTTAACAGACTTTTCCGTACTAGCAAATCTGCATTCACTTTGTGGAACCCATAGTTCAAACGAAACTTTTGTTTTTCCAGAATTTTCAAAGATGCATCATCGATGCAACAAAACAACAATCTGTTCCTCGTAGGTGTCATTTTTGATTGCATGACTCTCCAACGATCTGTCGGAAGCAAAGGATTTTGAAATTTCAATCGTTTCAAAACATTTATGTCACGCAAACCTTCTCTCGCGTCCCACGGAAGGTTTACGCAGATTTTATTTTTATGAGCAGCGTATGGCTCAATAACGAATCTGCAATCTCCAGGTTTTTCGTTAATCGCGGAAAGTTTTTCCACAATCCAATTATAGCTCTCCTCGTTATCCGGGGAAAACCAAACGATCCCGAACCTCAAACCAGATCCGTCAAAGCTTGGGATGAATGAGGAACAGGGAGAAGAATAGAGACAACTATTCAAATCTCTAACAAGAGCATCTCTTAACGCAGGAGTAAATTGGCCGCTTTCAAGTCTTACTTGAAAACGCCACTTATTTTCACCTCGCGCACTAGGATTCACAATAGACCTGTGCGCCGGTCATATCATCGGCGGCGGCGGCGTGGTGGTCACTTTTGACCCGGCGGCGGCGGCGTCACGGCGGCGCGCCGTTGACTTTTATCGGCGGCGGCGGCGGCGGCGTGAACCGGCGTGGATGAAAAAAAAAATTGGCTGAAAAAATCAATTTTATCGCGGATTTTTGGATAAAGGGGTAGGAATCGCCCGTATAAAAACCGACTTCAGTGGATAAAAATTGCAATATTCTGCGTTTGCCGATCATCAAACAGCACATTCAAAATAGTCAATTGCCGGCGATACTAATCAATACCTGATTTCAAAATGTTATTTGAATTACCACTATTTTGTTACTCTTTGATTTTGATTAATCAAATTTTAACAATAAATCCTGCTTTACTTTTTCGTGACCCCTAAGTGAAGAATTAGATTTCGGTGTCATAGAGCAATTTGGTAATAACTTTTTTCAAAAGTTATTTCGAATTTAGGATTTAGATGCACTTCGTTTTGATCTAAAAAAAAAGGAGTCGCAGCAAGCATTTGTACGTCGACGGTCGCATTTTGTTTCTGCTGTCAAGTTTTTAAAGTTTTTCGGCCGATTATCAACGATTCTGGAAACCGCACAAGCCGAATTGATTGCACTCGTGATACGCAACGCCGGATTCCAAGCTAGAATTTCTGGACGCAAAATCCAGACGTTAGTCCTCTGGAGAAGCAGTGCCCATGATGATGATCTGCAGTCAGCTGCCATCGTTGGGTATCGAGACTTCCTCAACATGTTCAAAGACGTATTCGGATTCAGCGCATGCTTCCAAAGACGGGATGTCGGCTCGGGGGATGTGTCTCGATTTAGATGGCTGAATGACACCATTTGGCAGTTCTTCCGAAGCTGCTAACAACGAAAGGATAAATTACATTGGTGAGCCAATTCTAATTATTCTATTTTAGGGTAATAAGGTATAAAAGACCCCCCCTAATCACCCGCGGGGGTGAATTACACCATCTTACCCTATTATGTTTTTGATGCTTCATAAATCATATCATTGACTACTAAATACGCACAGGGCATTGTTTGCTACTATTGCCGCGGATATTGTGGGAGTCCCAGATATCCGGTTCACGCTGTGGTTAGCAACGGTGGCTCTTCTTGACCTTCTACTCCCTGAGTAGTTAGTGCGAATAAGGGCGTCCTTGTGATTTTTTGCTGTACCTGTTATGAACAACTAGTACAGCCCATTCCCTACACTTCCTGAGGTTCCTTGCCTCATAAGTGATTCCTTTTTGTAGTACTAGTCTTCATAACAAATAGGGCACCATTACGGAACATGCGATATGATCAAATTATTCGTAGTACTACTTGACCAACGCCCCCAGCTGGGTGAGGGATAGAGGATGACACACACACACACACACACACACACACACACACACACACACACACACACACACACACACACACACACACACACACACACACACACACACACACACACACACACACACACACACACACACACACACACACACACACACACACACACACACACACACACACACACACACACACACACACTTCGTTTTGATCTCAAAATAAACTTAGTTTTCGAAAAAATCTAATATTTTCCTGAAATTTGCCTAAATATGCCAACAAAGCTCTTGGTGGAGTTTCTGAAAGAATTTCTGGAGGAAACTATGTTTTTTTTTAATTCCTACAGGCATTTCTCAGTACATTTCATTAGGAATTCCTTCGTAAAATCCTATGACAATGTCTGCAGAATTTTTCTGTTTTAGAAAGAATAATCCATTCGGGTTTCTCTTTGGGAAATTCCTTTAGTAAAACATAAAATATTCCTGCAGGAATCCATTCGGAAATTTATTAAAGAATGAACTATTTTCTGATGAAATTCATAAGAGAATTTCTATAGGACTTTCCGAGAAAATTCCTGAAGTAGTGTTGGAAAGTGTAGTAGGAACCTTTTAAGAAAATTTTGAGCAAATCCCCACAGACATTTCGAAGGAATTCCTAAAAGTATTTCCAAAATGCATCAGCGGCTGTTTCTGCATCTTCCTCGATTGCACACCCCAGAGCCAACGTCATGTTCCAGGTTCTCTGCAAGTTCTTTTGCTGGTCTCTCTTCCTGCATACGCACTACATGTCCAACCCACTGTAATCTGCCTTATTTTATCAACCTGCCTATGTCTGCATGTTTGTATACTTGGTTTAACTCGTGGTTCATTCATTCGTCTGCTCCATTTACCATTTTCCACCACGCTGCCAAGTATTGAGCACAGTATTTTCAACTCAAACACTTTGAGAATTTGATAATCTGCATCTTTTAACGTCCATGATTCATGGCCGTACAGGACGACTGGACGAATCAACGATGTGTACAGAGCTAGTTTTGTCAGTGTCTGTAGGTAGCTTCATGAAGTTACAAAAGAATTTTCTGGAGGAATTTTTAAATGGTTACCCTGAGAAATTATATATTAAATTGCTTAAAGTAGTTTTGAAAGAATTCCTATGGAAATTTCAGGAACAATTATTGTCAAGGAACTTGCTAAGGAACTCCGAAGGAATATCAAATTGATTTTCAAAGAAATTCCAAAGCAAAATTCCGAAGCTGACAGAAATTTCCGAAGTTTTCCGTTAATAAATTTCTGAAGGAGTTTTTAGAGATTTTTTTTGGAATTTTGAAACAATTTCCTAAGGAACTCCTAAAACATTCTCTGTAGATACAGTCGCCTTTCCACATCTCGATATTGAAGGGACCATCGAGATAGGGAGAGATCGAGGAATGGAAGGAAAATTAAAATGGGTTCTAGATCCAAAAAGCTCGTTGCTATGAAAAACGACAACAAAACAAATGTTGTTTCCTGTTGTTGATGTGTTTTTTATTGTCCAAAGATGGTCTAGTAGCCTAAAAATTTGAACATATCGACATAAGGAGAGTGAATCCTGAACAAAATATGATCAGAACCCATCGAGATAAAGGGATATCGAGATAGGGAGGTTATCGAGATATAGAAAGCTCAAATGTGTGTACATTGAAGGGACTGAGGAAACCATCGACATAGGGAGAGATATCGAGATGTAGAACATCGAGATGTAGAGAGTCGACTGTATTTCAAAAAGAAGGATTTTCAGAAGGTATATCCGAATTTCTGAACGAAGTCTTGACGGAATGTCTAAAGGAATTTTCGGAGATATCTAAGACTGTCAGAAGTTTCTTCTGGAGTTACTTTGAAAAAAAAACCTTCAGGGACTTCTACGAATATTCCTTCAGGAATTCTCAAGGAAATTTCGTCCTAGAACTTTTCTAGGAATTCCAAAAGAGTTCTTAGAAGAATTTCTTGAGGAATTTTCGGGAAAACACCTTAACGATTTTCCCAAGGTTTTCTTAAACAAATTTCTGAAGGAACTTTTTCCGAACTAATTCCTGAGAGAAATTTCAGAATATAGCTGAGAGAATTTTCGAAAGACTTTCTGGAATTCGTTTTCGGAGGAGTTTTTGTAGAACTTCTTGAGGTAATATCCGAGGGAATTCATGGACTAATCCCCAAGGATTTTTTGGAGAATTACAAAATAAAATCCTGGAGAAATCTAGGAATTACTTCAGAAATACCAGTAGGCATTTCCTCTGAAATTCTATTAGAAATTTCTTCATAAATTCCTTTGAGAATTCCTCCGGAAATTCCTTCAAATATTCCTTCAGAAATTCCTTTATGGGTTGTCCATAAACCACGTAAACTCTTGAGGGGGAGGGGGTTCAAAAAAGTCTACGTCAGTCTACGAAGGGGGGCTACGTAAACTTTTTTTCATTTTATATTTTTTTCGGAAAACATTTCATACAGCAGCTATGTGCAAAGTTCACTTGTTTGATTTTTTTCGATTTTTCCGTTTTTTTTTTTGCAAGATTTTACCGAAATAATCTCTCGAATCTCTTATGGATTTCACTGAAGTAGGGACACGGCAGGTATTTTCGTTTGTTCGTCATAGTCTCGAAAACCAATAAAAGAGACGCTTTTCTGAAAAACTCATACGTACCAAATCGTAAGCTCAGGAGAAACGTTCTGCTATAGTGGAGTTCTAGCAAATGTACGTTGCTTTCGTTGGTTTTAGCCCCTATGACGATGGACGGAAATACCTGCCGTGTCCCTAATAGTCTGAACTACGGCTTAACAATATCATGATTTCAACAGCAAATTCTTCTGTGTTGAGCAGGAAAATTCTCCAAAGTATTCTATAAAAAATTTCGAAAAAAATTCAAAATTTCCACTTGGATTACATACACTACTAAAATATCATTTTTTTCTATTTTTTATTTTTTTTTTCTTTAGAAACTACAGATGATTCTTTAGAATTTACACTAGGGATTATTTCGAACTTCGACAAAAATTATTAAGAATTTACAAAAGAAGCATTTTGGAATATCCAAGAAGAAGTCTTTGGAATTTCCAAAAGATATTCTTTGGAACTTGTAAGGGGAATTCTCCGAAATTTCCGTGAGAAATTCTTCAGAAATCCCCGGGAAATTTTTCTTAATTTCTGAAATTCTTGGAATTTTTGCGAGGAATTCTTTGGACATACATATAAGCGAAATTCTTCGAAATTTAACGGCTTTTTCTTTGACAGTTCTAATGAAAATTCCTTGGAATTATCGAAAACTTTCACGAGAAATTATTTGAATTTCCCACCAAAAACTCTTTGATTCTTCACAAAAAAATTATTGCAATTCTTGTAAGAAAGCATTTGCAATGTTCATGAAAATTTATTCTATTTTTTTACGCTAAATTCACCACAAATTCAACTGAAATCCTTCATAATTTCCACCGAAAATTATCTGGAAAACTCTTTGGAATGTCCATAGGACTTTTTTAAATTTCTTTAGGAAATCGCTCCTACTTTGCAAGAGAAATGTCAAAATATCGTAGGAAACCTTTAGCATGGTTTCAACGGGAAATAATTCAAAATTTTCACGGAAAATTACTCGACATTTTAACGGGAAAACTTTTGGAATTTAGAAAAAATTCTTGAGATTTCAACGGAATGGAATTTTCAGAAAAATATCGGAATTATCACGGAGAGTTCTTTGGCGTATTACCTGGAAACTTTGAAGGTTATCAATCGGGAAATTCTACGGAATTTCTACGATAAACTTTTTGTAGACTTGACGTTCTCGGAATTTCAACTCGAAATTTTTCGAAATTAAATGAAATTAAATGAATTGGCTTCGAGATTTGGTTTCAGGAGCTATGGACAGAGGATTGAATTTGATTTCGTTTTGAATTTTTAATTTGTATTGAGTTGGATTTTGTTCAGTTTGATTTTGTTAGGTTTAAAAATTTGAAGTTTACTGTAGTGTTTACAATGGATTTGAAAATGGATTTGTATATCTGAATTGCTGAAAACGTGGTTGATTTCCAATTTTTTTCCAATCACATATGGCATTTTGTTAAATTTGAAAAAGTCTACGTATACTTCAAGGGGGTGGGGGAGGGGTTTTGGAAAAGTCTACTAGGGGAGAAGGGGTGGTGCGTTTGAAAATGTAAAAATTCGGCCTACGTGGTTTGTGGGAAGTCGAAAATCGCCTTCGAAAAATGCCTTCGGAAATATATTTATAAATTCCTGTACAGGAATTTCCTAAAACCTTCTCCAAAAATTCATTTGACAGCTCCTCAAAAAAATTTCCTTTGATAATCTAAAAAAAACTTCACCAATAATTCCTTTGGATATTGCATCAGGGATTTGGGGTGATTCAAATATGACGTCCACTACTTTTTGAGATTTCTAGACCCCCCCTCCCCCCTCTGTCACGCTTTTTTGTATACCTAGTACATGTACTGTCACAAAATCTTAGACCCCCTCCCCCCTATAACCTGTGACATCATTGTTGAACGACCCCTTTATTTATAAGTTTCTTCCAGGATATCCATTGAAAATGAATTAGATAATGAAATAGTTTTCGGCTGCTAATTGATTTTTTTTATTAAATAAAACAAATAAATTAAACAACTAACACTGAAAAAATCTGAAGGTATTACTGAAAGAATTTCGTAAAGAACCCATGAAGGCATTTTCGATGGAATTCCTGCAGGAAGTTCTGGAAGAATTCTCGGAGAATATTTCAAAGGAATTTCTGGAAGAAGTTCTGAAGAAATTCCTTAGGAAAATTAGAAAGAAATCTCTTATGCAATCTCTGGAAGAATTTATTTGAGGAATTTATAGAATAATTGCCAAAGAAATTCATGAGGAGGTATTCCTTTAAAAAATTTAAGAGTTACTAAACAGTTTTTAAAGAAACTCCAAATGGAATTTCTTGAGAAATTTATTAAGAAATATCCGGAGGAATCGCTAAAGAAACTTCCGAAGGAATTCCTTAACGATTCTCCTAGGGAATTCTTAGCAACATTTTCGTAGAAATTACTGAAACAATTTTTTGTATGCATTCCATTAGGAATTTCCTGAAGAAATTCGTGAAGGATTTTCTGAAGAAATCCGTAATGGAATTTCTGAAAGAATTTTCGGAGAAATTTCGTAAACAATTTTCCGGAAGAATACATAAAGTAATTTTCTAAGGTTTTTTATTGAAACTTTTCGGAGGAATATCTAAAGGAATGTACTAGGAATGTACTAAATACCAAGTGGTTTTGGCGCTTTGGGGATGTATTCAAGCCTTCACAAAAGCTTATGTGCCACAACAAACATAATTTGCGAGTCACCTACCGGCAGTGTTGTCTTACACTCTGTGCAAGAAATTCTGCTCTTTGATTTTACTCCATCTAAACGATGGACATTTAGAAAATTCAAATAGCCTTCTATTAGTTGCACTTACTTAGTTAAGATTGTAAAATCGTTTGGATGGAGTAAAATCAAAGAGCAGATTTTTCTGCACAGAATATAGGGCAACACTGCCTACAGATTTAGGTGCCCGGCTGAATGAGGCACTGTGACTCTTTTTAATAGAAAGCGAAACGTTATTAAAAACACAACTGAATTGTGTATAATTAACTCCATAGTAAAGGATCATTGAAAACGTACGTCCACTACCCACTACGTCCACTTCTTCGAAAGCTTCTGCGATGTGCAACGTTGTAGTATCAACTGCATCATCCAAGTCGGTAGGAGTTTCTATAGAAGGTAGATATCCATGAAATTTGGTAGAGAGCAACTCTGTGTAAAGATCCCAGTTTGTTGAACGAGGATTTCTAAAACGCAAGGTCTGCGAAGTAACATACAAATGATCAAAGTAGATATAGCGATGGTCAGATATCGATTCCTCATCTGACACATGCCAATTCGTCAACTCGTGACTGATTCTATTGGAGCAAAGGGTTATGTCTAACACCTCTGCTCTATTAGATACCATAAAGGTTGGGCAATTGCCTAAGTTAAGTAAACTAAGTTCGGTACTACTTAAGTATTCCATCAAGCTGGAGCCTCTCAGATTGATATCCGGGCTACCCCAGATGATGTGATGAGCATTAGCATCACTGCCGACAATTAGCGGAAGGCCTTTTGAAGTGCAATATATGACAACTCGTTTGAAAGCATCCGTAGGGGATGGTTTATCATGTGGTACATAAACCGAACAATAGACGTATTTCCTGACGGGGGTTCGGGCGGGCGGCATCAATTGTGACAGCACATACATCTCTGGTTGTTAGTTCAGAGATAAGTGTAGAAACAATAGCATTGTTAACAAGCACACATGCACGCGGCATTGATCGACAATTTGCCATTTCTTTACTGAAAGCAGTAAAAACCGGGTTCACTAGGTTACCTAGGTAGAAGCTACCCTTGCGAAAATAGGGTTCTTGCACCAAAGCCACTTGGGATTTACCATTTTGCATGTAGACTTATTATTAACTTAGATTAATCGTTGCTATTCTTTTATGCTGAAGATTGATTTCAGCTATCTTAACTGAAGCCATTGCAAATTAAGATAATGCACTCCACAACTTCAGCATGCATATCAACAGCAACGATGAAACCAAATTGGTATCATATCAAGAAAGTCGAAGACGAAACACAGAGTACAATCTGTATAACGCATAAAGCGAATCCATATAGGTGACATTTTGTTGAAAAACCAAATAAAAACATGCTCATAATTCCACCCTTTTTTAATCTCAAGTTGAGATTGAATAAGAGTAGCCGATTATTTCGGAGAAGCAAAAAGTCAACTACGCCATAGCTCCGGTTAGCGCAGTAAGGGCTAGATACTGTGAAGGGTGCCCTAGTGCTTCACAGGCTCCGTTAGCGGTTAGGTTCTTTTTAGACCTCCCTAACCATTCATTCGTAGGCACGGTAAACATAAAGCCGCATCACACCAAGAATTAGGGGTCACCAGTATGGTGGACTTCTACCACTGGAACAGGTAATCCGTAGCGTTATTCTTAGCCAGATAACTGGCTGCCGACACCACACAGCTATCTTGGCTGTTCGGAGAGAGAAGTTGACATTGACTTTACGTCAACTCTCAATGTGGCCGAACAGCCGTTAGACCGAATTGCTTAGAAGGTAGAACGGCCTCTACGGAAACTATACTGGTTGCTAGGTAATGCCACTAGCACACTCCATATAGTCCGACAATCTATTCAGGATTACCCTCTCTAGCTACTTCCCAGCCGTATCGAGTAGGAAAATCGGTCTGTATGCCGAAGGATCTCCCGGCAGTTTCCAACGTCGTTGGAGGCAGCTCCTAAACATATCTGGATCAGCAAGAATGACGTGTTTAAGGACCAGGTTATTGGTATACCATCCGAGCCTGATGCCTTATTGAGCTTAAGTTTTCTTGCAGCTACGATAAGCTTTTCGTTAGTCACTAGCGGTATCACGTCAACTAACCCGTACGGTGTAGTGGGCCAGTTCGATGATTCATGTTTCGGAAACAACCCTTCTACTATTCTGGCTAAAATCTCTGGGGATCTCTCAGGAGGGGTGCTGTTGGTCCTAGACATCACTATCCTGTATGTATCCCCCCATGGAGTATTATTGGCCATCCTACACAGTTCTTCAAAGCAGGCTCTCTTACTACATTTGATTTCGTAGTTCAGAACTCTACTCACTGTTTGGAACACCCGGCGTCTTTCTAGCCTGTCCGCTTCGGTTCTAGCACGTATTATTCATTATTTATTCAGACTAAGGCCGAAGAGGCCTGTGCGGTATATAAGAGTCTTCTCCATTCGGCTTGGTCCTTGGTTACACCTCGCCAACCACGCAGTCTACGGAGGGTGCGCAAGTCATCTTCCACCTGATCGATCCACCTTGCCCGCTGCGCACGTCGCCTTCTTGTGCCCATCGGATCGTTGTCGAGAACCATTTTCACCGGGTTACTGGCTACGTGCCCGGCCCACCGCAGTCGTCCGATTTTCGCGGTGTAAACGATGGATGGTTCTCCTAGCAGATCATGCAACTCGTGGTTCATTCGCCTCCTCCACGTACCGTTCGCCATCTGCACCCCACCATAGATGGTACGCAGCACTTTCCTTTCAAAAACTCCAAGTGCGCGTTGGTCCTCCACGAGCATCGTCTAGGCCTCGTGTCCGTAGAGGACTACCGGTCCAATGAGATGTACGTGAAAGTGTGTCTTTTCCAGCACGTCGCAACCTTATTTTAGCTCCAAGACAGGTTCTACAGGATCGTGTTCGACCGATAGTACACTGGTTGTCGATTACCGGGAAGTGCATCGCATCGTTATGTCGAAGGCACGTGTTAGTACCTCGGTTAATTCGTCGCCGCTTAGTCTTGTAGTCCTACTTTACCATCGTAGTACCTCCTCAAACAGTTCCGGGTTAAACTGTGAGCTTCGCCATCCTGGATCGGTAGCACCGACCCGCCTTGTGATTTCTTTGGGGGTATAACCGGTCATTAAACGTACAGTAACAGTATTAAACAGTAACATTTTAAGTTTTATTCCGCTCTAGGAATGGTTTTCAAGATCTATTTATAAGATCTAACAATAAAACCGAATATTACACGGCAACCTTCTGATGAACCTCCAGATAACCACTATAAACCTATTATAAGAACATTTAAAATCCCTTTTTAATCCACCCGCAAAAATGGAATTTGGCTGCGGCAGCTTTAAAAAAAGAGAAACAAGTCTTTGCAGAAGAAATAATAACAAAATGGAGTGTTGATGAAAATTATGATGATGACAACAAAATAATATTTTATTTAAGTTGCTTTTTCGATTCAGTATCATTGAAAAGAAGTACCCGTCCGATTTTATGGTCAAAGCTGGTGAAAAAAAATAAATTGAACACCACGCGCCGGCAATACAACGTAGTTCAGGGAAATAAATCGAAAATATTTACAGTAAACGTTCGCTAACTGGGCGCTCTTTAACTGGGCTGCTTTTTAACTGGGCGTTCGCTAACTGGGCTACAGCCCAGTTAAAAAGCAGTTAACCGTCAAAAATAGACGTCAAAATGAGTTTGACATTTTATTGTCAAAACTGGCAAGGGGCATGCGAAAGGGTAACGAGTGAATATAATTGATTCTCGAGTAACATTTCAATTGGGCGTAATCCAATTTATTCAGTTAAATAAAAAAAATGATATCGCGATGCTCCGAAAAGCGCATTTGAACAAAATTCTACGTAGTGTTTCATATTCGAAAGGAACAACTGCACCTTAGGAAACGCCGTAATATTATCACCCTATAAAAATCGAGTATACTCTGGCAGTTATAAGCGTGATGCGTTGTTTCCTGTTGAGAGCACCTCGAGTAATTTTGGCAAATGCGTTGATATCTACCGTCAACATCTGTCAAACTGTAAGAATAAAATACGGATCAGTCGTTTCAACAATCCGGGTAAAAAAAATCAAATTGCCACGGATTTGTAATAACGACCACAATGAAAATTTTATAACCGCATCCAATTTTTTTTCAATACGCTTTTTGTTACGTTTATTTAGATTGGAGTTAAACTATTTTACTCTATGCATCGTTCGCTAATTAGGGCACGACCTCGCCCCAGATAGCCAATGTGTTTCGCTAATTGGTGCGTTTTGACAATCGTCAATGTTGTTTATTTCTGCATTAAACGAAGAACTAATTTACGCCCCAATTTCATTGACCCCGCCAAAGTGTAAATGAATCGATGACACATATTTTGTTTTGACATCATATTATGACGTTTGCCTATTTTTTCTTATTAAAATTGACAAAAATAAGACGTGATTTAGCTAGTTGTTTGAATAGAATAACTCATCGCCTGTCAGACCGCATCGTGCTTTCGTGCTGTGCGGTTCTTTCTCTCTTTGCGGAAGGAAGTTTTTAATACTACCCGAAGCTATTTTAATTTCAACGGTGCTTCTTAGCGCTATTTGTACCCACTGATCCCGTTACGATCTTTGCAAGGACCCGTGCCTTCGTTTTACGTTGGACCCGTTTGCGGAAGTAAAATTCCGACAAGCGGTGGTAATCCTGCAGGGACACCGTTCTGGGAAAAAACCTCTTAGAAGGTCACGTCTCCACGCTCAGCCATGAGCATTAATAAAAACAAGAGGAAGGGGAGTCTCTGAATTCTCCACTTCCTTCAAAGAAACAAGGTTTCAAGACCGTCCTGCCCAAGCGCGGAAAAAATAGAAGGAAGCTGGAGAATTCAGATATTCCTTCTAACTCTAATATCGGAAATAATTCTTCTCCAATCGAACTGAGCAATCAGTTCGATTTGATTAATGATGATATTGAGCAAATCGAATCTACCTCTAGCCCAGGTGATTCGATTCATGCGAAAAAGCAAAGGATTCCGCCAATTGTGGTATCTGTTGCCGAGTTTTCTGGCTTCCGGAATGAGATTTTGAGTAACCTTCAGGGGATCAAGGTTTCATTTCAGATTGCTAGGAAAGGTGACTGCCGCGTTTTGCCGGGATCCTTTGACGATCGCAAACGTCTTCTTCACTATTTAACTGACAAGCGCCATAAATTCTTCACATACGACGACAAAACTGAGCGATTGTTCAAAGTCGTCTTGAAAGGTCTCCCCAGTGATGACAAATCACTGGATGAGATTAAAATTGAAATTTCTCAATTACTTGGATTTTCACCAGTCCAAGTAATTAAGATGAAAAAGAAATCTCACTCTGGTACTTCCCAGAGGGGCATTTCTCAAGAATTTTATTTAGTTCATTTTAACAAAAGTGAACAAAATAATATGAAAAGTTTGGAAAAGACCTGTATTATGTCCCATGTCCGTGTTACATGGGAACATTTCCGCAGGCCTGGGGAAATTTCCAAAACCCTACCCAGTGCCGTAAGTGCCAAAAGTGGGGTCACGGAACCAAACATTGTCACATGGATGCTAAATGCATGATTTGTGGTGGAACCTCTCACACCAAGGACGCATGTCCTGTGAGAGAAGATTCCAATAAATTTAAGTGCGCAAACTGTGGGGCAATCACAAATCCAATTTCTGGGAATGCCCTTCACGCAAAAGTTTTGAATTCCCGTGCAAAATTGATGACGGAAATTCCAATCGGATCCCAGATTCGACGGGTAGAAATTTTTCAAACGCTCAAATTTCGAAACCGGTTACCGGTCGAGCAATTCATACCCACCACAATTCACAAACAAATTTTGCCGCTCGTCAACGGGTAGCAAGCACTTCAGTAAATTCCAATTTTTCGAATGTACCCACGTATGCAAACATCGCTGCTGGTAGACAAAATTTCTCTTCTCAAAATGAGGCTTATACCCATGTCCCAACGGAAAATAACGGTCATGTTGCCGATTCAGGTAGCATGACTGCTTCCGATTTTGATTTTTTAACTGAACAATTGCATCACATGATTGATGCAATGTTCAAAGCAAATACCATTCCTGAAGCTGTTCAGGTTGGTATAAAGTACACACAAAAAATTGTTATCGGACTCCGTTTCAATGGATCCAAATAATTGTGTGAAAGTTCTAAATTGGAATGCCCGCTCTCTAAAGGGTAAGGAAGATGAATTATTCAACTTCCTTTCAGTTCATAATGTGCATATTGCCATTATAACTGAAACGTATTTAAAACCAGGACTTTCCATTAAAAGAGATCCAAACTATTTTATCTACAGAAATGATCGTCTTGACAGCGCCTGTGGTGGGGTCGCCATTGTCATTAATAGACGTATCAAACATAAATTATTTTCTTCGTTTGAAACCAAAGTTTTTGAAACCTTGGGAGTTTCTGTTGAAACAAATTTTGGACAATTTTCCTTCATTGCAGCCTACTTGCCTTTTCAATGCAATGGGCAGCAAAAGAATTTGTTGAAAGCTGATCTTCAAATTCTGACTCGCAACAAATCAAAATTCTTCGTAATTGGTGACTTCAATGCCAAACACCGTTCATGGAATAATGCTCAAAGCAATTCCAATGGTAAAATTTTATTTGAAGATTGTTCTGCGGGATATTATACTATTCAATATCCCAATGGACCAACTTGTTTTTCTTCCAGTCGAAATCCTTCTACAATTGATTTAGTTTTAACGGATTCAAGTCAGCTGTGTGGCCAATTGGTAACTCATACTGACTTTGACTCTGATCACCTTCCTGTGACGTTTGAAATCTCACAAGAAGCCATTTATAATCCAATCAGCTCTACTTTTAATTATCATAGAGCTGATTGGGATTTATAAAACATATATCGATAGGAATTTTGATGTTGATATTCCTCTCGATACCAAAAGTGATATTGACAATGCGCTCGAATCTTTGACAAATTTAATTGTCGAAGCCAGAGGCATTGCAATTCCGAAATGTGAAGTTAAATTCAACTCCATTATTATTGACGACGATCTTCAGCTACTGATCCGTCTTAAAAATGTGAGAAGAAGGCAATACCAAAGAACTCGCGATCCCGCGTTGAAAGTTATTTGGCGAGATTTGCAAAATGAAATTAAAAAACCCAGATCAATCCACCTAGCGTTGGTGGTGCCTTTCTCGCGCATTAAAATAATAAGAAAACACATAAGAGAGGTCGAAATAGCACTTTAGGGGGATAGATTTTGCTTTTTCCATCAATTTATATGCATTTGCGGTCATTTGAACGCATTGCTGTAACCTTTGAAAAAAATTTTTTTTTTGTTTTTGAATTTTTTTCCCAAGGGGGGACCCTTGGCAGAAAAACAATGTTTTTTTAATAACTTTGGAACGCAGTGACCGATCGGGCCAATTTCCAATAGGAAACAACTAGACCGCAATCCGCGTCGACTGCAACTTGTTGCGAGCAAATCGAATAATGCTAAGTACCAAAAAGTGTGTCTCACATTTTTGTACACACACACACACACATACATACACACATACAGACATCACCTCAATATTCGTCGAACTGAGTCGATTGGTATATAACACTAGCCTCCGAGCCTTTTATCAAAAGTTTGGCTTTTAGGTGATCCTGCAGCCTTTACTTTGTACTTAGTATACGCGAAAGGCAAAACGTTTCGCTATTCTGAGAAATACCAACTTTGAGAATAATGTCTCGAAGTTGGATCCCAGTTCGAAACCCTTTTGGAAATTAACAAAAATTCTTAAAAAACCTCAAAAGACAATTCCAGCGCTTAAAGAGGGAAATAAAATTTTATTAACAAATGGCGAAAAGGCTCAAAAACTTGCTCAGCAGTTCGAGAGTGCCCATAATTTTAGTCTAGGTCTCACTAGTCCAATTGAGGATCAGGTTACACGGAGCTTCGAAGACATTCTCAATCAAGATAATGTTTTTGATCCTTCGTTGGGAACTAATTTGGATGAAGTGAGATCTATTACTAGAAAATTTAAAAATATGAAAGCCCCTGGGTGATGATGGTATTTTCTACATACTTATCAAAAACTTCCTGAGAGCTCTTTATCCTTTTGGTTAATTTATTTAACAAATGTTTTCAATTGGCATACTTTCCAGATAAATGGAAAAACGCCAAAGTTGTTCCAATTTTGAAGCCGGACAAAAATCCAGCTGAGGCTTCTAGTTATCGCCCAATCAGTTTGCTTTCTTCAATAAGCAAACTGTTTGAAAAGATTATTTTAAATAGAATGATGGTTCATATTAATGTCAATTCTATTTTTGCTGATGAGCAATTTGGTTTTCGCCATGGGCATTCAACCACTCATCAGTTATTAAGAGTTACGAACTTAATTCGGCTCAACAAATCTGAAGGATATTCGACTGGAGTTGCTCTTCTTGATATAGAGAAAGCATTTGACAGTGTTTGGCATGAAGGTTTGATTGTAAAATTGATGAATTTTAATTTTCCTCTGTACATCATTAAACTGATCCAAAATTATTTATCAGATCGCTCGCTGCAGGTAAACTATCAGAATACTAAATCTGATA
This sequence comes from Armigeres subalbatus, assembly GCF_024139115.2. Lineage (NCBI taxonomy): Eukaryota > Metazoa > Arthropoda > Insecta > Diptera > Culicidae > Armigeres > Armigeres subalbatus. Next base: position 129,588,047 of record NC_085141.1, read on the forward strand.
GATTACCTGTAAGGGCTGGTGTCCAGCCCGGCAGCATACTGCGGCCCATTTTGTATCACCTTTTTACTTCCGCCTTACCTGATTTCCCACCAGGGTGTAAAACATCTTTGTTTGCAGATGACACGGGCCTCTAAGCCAAAGGGCGAAGCCTTCGTGTCATTTGTAGTAGATTGCAAAAGTTTGGATATTTTCTCCACTTACTTGCAAAATGGAAAATTTCCCTGAATGCTTCCAAAACTCAGCTTATAATTTTCCCACATAAGCCGAGAGCTTCTTATTTGAAACCTTCTAGCAGACATATTGTCACTATGAATGGGGTTCCAATTAATTGGTCTAGCGAAGCTAAATATTTAGGACTTCTGCTAGATCAAAAATTAACTTTCAAAATCACATTGAAGACAATCAAGCCAAATGTAACAAATATATTAAGTGCCTATATCCACTTATAAACAGAAAATCAGAACTTTGTCTTAATAACAAACTTTTGATTTACAAACAAATGTTTAGACCTGCCATGTTGTATGCTGTGCCAATATGGACTAGTTGCTGCAATACCAGAAAGAAGGCACTCCAGAGGATTCAAAATAAAATTTTGAAAATGATTCTGAAGTTGCCTCCTTGGTATAGTACCAATGAACTTCATAGAATTTCTAATATTGAGACATTGCAACAAATGTCCAACAAAATAATTTCCAATTTTAGACAAAAATCGTTGCAATCTTCTATTGCAACGATTAACTCCTTGTACCCTTAGTATAGAATAGGTTAAGTTTAGTTTAAGTTGAAAACATTGTAATTCCAACATGGTTCAATTCAACCAGAGGAAAAAATTCTAACTGCCAGAGGCAATTGAAATGTATTAATAATAACTAAAAGCGTAACATAGCAAATAAGGTTGATAGTGTTAAGAAAACACGGAACACCTAGTCTAAGAGATGAATGCATGTATTAGATAATTAGCAAATAAAATTAGTTAAAAAAAAAAAAAAAAAAAAAAAAAAAACTCATCGCCTGACAAAAGGAAATTTTAAAGGAACAAAACAAACAAGATATGTGGTCAATTAGTTTGTTGTTTAAATAATTAAGGTATAGTATTTTACAACTTGGATTGCATTTTATTAGATTCGCCCAATTGGCAATTTATTCTTGTTGCATATTTTAATTGTTTTAAAAAAGCAATTCAAAACATTGCATTGATATCACCCTCGGTGTTCATCAGCATTTGACAGGTCAGCCCAGTTAGCGAGCGGCTTTCGCTAACTGGGCTGTGCTCTTAGCCCAGTTATCGAACGGTTACTGTATTACCACAACACCTAGGATGTCCACTGATCGATTAGTATTTTTGCCCAAATTATTAAAATAAAATTATTTATCAGAAAAAGTATGATACGCGGTGAAAATTTCAATAAATCATGAATTTCAGTTCACTGACTACGAAATGCTTTTCCATTTTCAATATGGCCATCATGGAGTTTGATCAGAAAAAAATTGCTTTTATTAAACACCGTCATAAACTCTTCGCAATACAAACTTTCTTATGGTGGTAATTCATTTGACCACATTTGGGCTTATTCTACGAGTCGAGTGACGTGAGGTGAGTTGATTTTAGCAATTCTCACGTGAGGTGACCATGTTATTCAAATGGGGCTATACGACTCTTCTCACGTCGCTCCACCCGTAGAATAAGCCCAATTATGACCAAGAATTGTAGCTTTATTCAAGCGTTGAAAATTGGATTTATTGCGCTCTTCATCACTACCACAGATCTATTCATATGGTCAATAGGCATTTGACGTTTGAAGCTTTTTTCAGCAGATTTTTGAGAGATTTATTGATAGCAATAAGAGCGCCAATAAAACTGAGCAATTAGCTTGGTGATTGCTGTCGTAAGTCCGCAATAAGAATTAGATAAATCTCGCTTAACTTTTCAAAAGGACCTAAGTAACATTTTTTTCATGAATTAATTTGACTACTGCAATCAATAGCTTTTATGTTGTTCTGTTGATTGCGCTATTCAAATTAATTCATGAAAAAAATGTTACTTAGGTCCTTTTGAAAAGTTAAGCGAGAAATCCAAGAAGCATGGAAATAGTTACTTGGGTGGAACTATGCCCTTCATGAACCTTCCAGTATATGGTTCCACCGACCATCCCACGCTGCGCAACACAGTCTACATAAACAGGAATGTGGAACTGTTCTGCACAAAGCATGACATCTTTGTTCTTCATTTCCGGGTGAGATGCCGCGCTTCAAAGATCTGGAGAACTAGGCTGACCATATGTACCGTGTGTGTACATACCCGAGCAAAGCTTGAGAGCAAATCGATAACTAATTTTGTTGTTGTGAAATCGTCTAATTTTGATAACTTAGGTTGATATCCTTTTGGTCGTTTTAACGGTTAAAAGATCAAAATCTACAGCAGAAAAATCTTACTGTGACATCAAATTGAAAACTATTTCTGCTATCGGTGAGAGCAAATCTAAAACTAATTTTGATATTGGTTTCGATAACAAAATAAGTACACAGTTTGATGTCAGATCATACAATTTAGAAATCAACAGCAAAATGAGATCAAAATATGTAATCAGTCATGATGATTCATATTTGAAAACAAATTATGATTTCAATTTGATATATATATATCAAAATATGTTTTCTATATGCTCTCTTTATGTTTTCAGACTTTGCTCGGGTATGCTGTCCCGTCGTAATCTAAAAAATCCTTAATTTGTCCCGTTTTTTCATTGATTCATCCAAAGAGCTCCAAAATATTATTCAAACAAATTTAATGGGAATCAAACAAATTTAACAGCAATCTAAGACCAAATACTCATCAGTTGGCATACAGACACCATTCTAGTCGGACGCGTTTTTCACTTCTTTCGTCACATTTGCAGTCCGTTAAAAATGAGCGGTGTACGTAAAAATACGCTTGTTATAGATTTTAGTGTTCTTCCAATTCGTCCAGATGCTAGCAAAGTGAAGTTGTTTCTGGACAACGAGATAAAACTTCAATATAGTGATGTTAAAAGCATACAGTTGCATAATGCGCGCAACTGTGTGCTGATCGAAATGATTTCTAAAGAAATTGTGTCGCGCTACCAAGCGGATCACAATTGAAGCGAACAATGCTTTGTGATAATTGTGAGTTTCGTATACCCGTATATGTTGATTGCCATGCGGTGACCGTTCGGGTGCATGATCTACCTTCGTCGGTAAATCACTCCACCATTGCCGACTTCATGTTGAAGTTCGGAGAGGTTATTTCGATAAGAGACGAAATGTGGAAACACTACTTTCCTGGAATACCAAACGGCGTACGAGTGTTACGGATGAATCTACTACAGCATATTCCGTCGTTCATCACCATCGAAAATGAAACTACAATGGTGACATACTTGAATCAGCCCAAATCCTGTCGGCAATGTGGCCATCCGGTCCATCGGGGAGAGAAATGTCATGAATCATTCGCCGCAACCGAGAATAAAACACCTTCCATACCATCAACATCGAAACCAAGCGACGAATTGTTCACTCAGGCTGATTTCCCTCCGATCACCAACGAACTGCAAACACCATCAACAATCGAAACGAACGAATCTACTGTTGAAGAACGGAGGCAAGAGAAGGAAGACGAATGGACCGACGTAGACGACAATGTATCGAGCTCATCTGCCGACTACAATGAGGTGACGCACAAGCGGCGACGGGCAAAGCGAAAGGATGAAAGTGAAACCAAAAAAGTTTGTAGTAGCCAGTGTTCCTCAATCACGGTTCAGAATGATAGAATTTCAAATGTGCGAAAAGAAAAAATTACGTTCATGAAAAATAAAAGCGGGACGGGATATACCAGAAAATGGTAAATTTCTCAAGGATTTTGGCTCTGTAAAGCTGGTAACGGCGAGTGAGCCTTTAAATAAACGAACTGAGTAAAAAAAAAAAAAAAAGACCAAATACAAATAAAATGGACAAAACCCATAGGAAAAGTGTGAGATGTTACGTCATTAGTGTTGCTTTTAAAAGATTGCTATCTATGCCGTTATGTATTTTGCATTAATCGACTTTCTTATGGTTTTTTAACAGTTAATGTCAACAGGTGACAACGGGAGATTTTTTCATACAGTTTTTTACTGACTTTTTTCTGCTTATTCCGAAGGCATTAAAATTTGGCCAAATTCACCAGTGGATTGAACGGGGTCGGTAACTTAGCAGGCAAGTATATCCTGAAAATCAGGCCATGTCTCAATGTCAATAAAATGAAGCGCAATAAAGACACTATAAACAGTTTACAGATTGAGTACATTTTCGATTTTATTTCCTTGAGAAAATTTGCTTCACCACATATTTTTCAATCGTTTGATTCTTTTCGAAACATTGAGAAACATTCAAAGTCTTTCTGAATATTCCGAAATCATCCATTGTAAAAAAAAACGACGACATTAAAAAATAATGTGTAAATCAGCTGAACAAAATCGAGGGCGAGGTTTCAAATCAAGGAAAAATTCGTTCGGATTTCGGTCCCCACAAGGCTAGTTCAAAGATTAGCTTGTCTGCAAATTTCGCTTCTCATTTGTGGGCGGGATTTATGGGATTCCGAAAAAAATTAAAACTTTGTCCCGAATTAAAATACAATCCGGCGGGAATCTCCGAGAGTCCGAGCTGTAAACCAGCCTATAAATTGGCCAGGATTTGTTTTACTTTTCACGACACGAGTCCCGCCTTTTTGAAAGCACATGGGAACAAAATCAATGGACAATGTTCCCGAGGTGTAAGGATACTTTTAGAGTCATTTAAACTAATTGCGATCAAAAAGGACAGTGAATCGATTGAATTAAACATTTGGTCACATGCGCCAACCAAACTCATGGAAATAATTAAAACTACATTTTATAAATGTTCTTTCCTTGTTAAGATTCTTATTATTCTTATCCGCAGATTTTCCCTCAATTACATTAATGAAAAACCCTGATTATCCACCTAGCGGTGATGGTGCCTTTTCCGCGCAAATCAAAATTTGTTTTTTGTCCATAACTTCCGAGCAAATGGTCCGATTTTACCAATTTTCAATAGGAAACAATGGGACAGAATCCAGCGTCGAATGCAACTTGGTGCAAGTAAATCGGTTAAAAATAAGTGACGCGATTATTCCGTAAAAAAAAGTATTTTGGCCATAACTTCCGATCCCATAGCCCGATCTGGCCAATTTTCAATAGGAAACAATGGGATAGAAGTCTTCGTCGAATGCAACTTGTTGCGAGCAGTCTTCAAGGTGCAACATGTTTGAGATGTTCACCTAAGTTTGTGCACCCAATCAAACATTGCTTGCTATGTTCGAACTTGCACATAGCAATCTGAACACGAGCCTGAACTCCGATACACCCAGGCGCAATGTACAATGTTCAAACATCGAGTTTAAACTTGGGTTCAAACATGTGCGCTTGCACACGAGAATGCTACGCTTGGGTAAATGAACGGGTTGCTAGGGAAACTATTATTGATTCTTCACGTTTCCCAGCCTTGTTATTCATATCTCGAATATGAGAATTTAACCAAACTTCAATGAAAGTATGATTGAAAAATTGAAACATGTTGTGCACATTTTTCGCACTTGCATAACGAAGCGTTGATAGAGGTGAGGTCTTGACTCAGGCCTTCCATTCATGACGTCTTAGGTTCGAATCTGCTCTGAGCGGAGCTTTTTGTTCCATTTTCGAGGTTCTGAAAGCAATTCTTCTTAGGATTTCAGGATTCTGTAACCACACAAAACTGATTAGTTCATATTTCTAAAATTTTGGGATAATATTTTTCTGACACGTTTATATGAGGATAATTCATTCTACTTACTTTGCGGTAGTACTTAATAAATATACCGAGAATCTGAAGCGAAGTTCTGGGTTGCATAGAGATTTCTTTATTCCAGGGAGAGGGTTTTCGACCTTTTTGAAGAACCTTATGATCAACTTTATTCCAGTTTCGTAATTTATAATCGGCTTTAATTCCAGTTTCGTAATTTTTTATATTGTCATAATTGGAGATTTTATCTTTTATGAGAGCCATGTAGTTTATAAGACTTTTATGTTTAAGGATTTGTGGGCTCATTTCTGACCTGGAGCTCCATCGTTTGTGAATTTTCTTTGTATTGCTTAATGTCATCGGCGTATTATTTATACATAGCAATATAGAACACATTATGAACAGACCCCCTACTATCTTTTTAAATTTCTATCAATTTGAATTTTTGGTTAACAACCTCCCTCCCCCACTAAAAGTGTGTCTTAGAACTTTTTGGAATCAACATCTATCCAGCTTTTCGCGCACGGTAATGGCGGCTCTGTTGATTTAGAAGTGTATGCGTCCCCGTACTTCTTTGACATCTGACTTGGGTTTGACATTTCGATTACCCTCTCCCCTCGTCATGGAACAGGAGGAAAACGGAATGTCAAACCCAAGCCAGATGTCAAAGAAGTACAGGGTCGGATACACTTCTAAATCAACAGAGCCACCATTATACCGTGCGCGAAAAGCTGGATATTTTATTCACGATATGCAAATCCCATCGTATCTAACAAAACAAAACGCATGCTTGCATATGTAACGGATATGAAATAATTAGGGGCTACATTATAGACAGACGAACAGAGACTTATGTGTTTTACTTCATTTAGAACATAAACGCAAGGAAACTTTAAATAATAATTACATTGGAGGCTGCCAGTTGTCTTACCGGGAAAATGCACATAACATACATTTGTTATGAACATAAAGAATAATATCTGAAGATTGTATGCAAAATGTTGAGTAAACAAATTGTTGTGATATTGAGATATCGGACTAAGTGCAAACCACCTGACAAGGGCTGAAAAGTGGCATTTATAAAACTAAAACTATTCATGTGCCATTCCTAAAAATCCAAAACAAGGATTCAAACACTAGTGCCCTGAGTGAACGCCAAACGAGTTACCACTAGGCCATCACCGCTACTCAAGAAGAGAACCCACTTGACCAATATGAACAGATGAACGGCATGCTGTGTGTAAACTGATGTTTAAACTTCCATGTTCAAACCCGTGTGTCTAGTATGCATGTTTGAGTGCGAACTTGCACACGGGATAACTGCACTTGTTTAAACGCGGTTCATGTTTTCGTGCAACTTGCGAGCAGGTTAATGCTAAGAGCTCGAAAAATGAGTGACACTTTTGCTACATTTTGATACGTGGGTGCGCACAGACCCACACATAATCACAGACATCACCTCAATTCGTCGAAATGAGTCGATCGGTATATAACACTATGTGTCTCCGGGTCTTCTAAAAAAGTTTGTTTTTGAAGCGATTATATAGCCTATACGTATACTTAGTATACGAGAAAGGCAAAAAGGTTTCAGCATGGGAAATCAATAAGAACACCCCATGGTTCTTTTCACATTTGTCTGTTGACATTATTTATTCTTAAAATTGAAGATATTCTTGCCTGTCGTAACACTGCTTCCTAGGCGGGCCTTGTGGCGCTTGATTCTACCCACTAGCATATACTTAGCCTTCGAAGCATTCATCGCCAGTCCAATTTCCTTTGTCTGCCACCTTTTCAGATTTTCGGCCGACAAACAAATTGACTGGATCCGTTAAAAATCGTACCCCGGCTGATACACCCGACTCTCCGCTTGACATATTCTAGCGCGATATTGAACAACATGCATGAAAGTTTATCATAGTCGTAGTCCCCGGTGGGATTCGAACGACCTTAAGTGTTCACCTGGAATATTCACAGTTTATTACCCATACACCGTTGCTTTTATCGGTCTTGTAATCACCCCATGAAAGTTATTCTCACCCACGCTGTCTATACCGCTTTGAAATCGACCTGATGTTCACGGCATTTTCGAAAGAATTTACCGTACTTTAAGATTTGTCGATCGGCTGTAATCTGTTTCCTAAGTTCTGACTATCAGGCGGTGCAGACAAGTAGTCAGCTTTAACGGGCACATCTTTGTGAGTTCAGCTTCTGTTTTATTGTTATTTAGCTGTTGCATGTCACTTTCAACTTCCCTCAAGGTAGGGGCTATTTGGTTTCCAACGTCCCCTGAATGGACCTACTAGTATCCTCCGCTGCCTTGACCCTAACACACTAACTCTCAGCGCCTTTTAAGTATTCCTGCTGCTTTCAACATTAGACTACCACTCATTCGTTCGTCAAGATGGTTATCCGTGCACATCTCGGCTCATGGCACAAAGTCATTGCGAGATGAGTTGAGCATTTGATAAAACTTGCGTGTTTCTCGATAACGGCGCAGCTGTTCCATCTCCTCGCATAGCACCACGATACGTCCTGATGTGTATCAGTGCAGAATATTCAACATCACCAGATGTACACCAACAGTTGCCTGCAAATATCGTTCATTCAATGGGAAGACACTTAACTGCTATCAGAAGAAAGTTAAATTCAGACCAATTTAGTCAATAAACTTTATTTATTATACCTCATATAAAAGATAATGTACAAGATCAGAAATGTTAATCTATATTCGCATATTATTAAATTGCACTGTCCTTCTGTTTGACAATTCTTAATAAATATATAATCTTTATAATCTCCTTATAGAACTAAATTACTACAACTGACTGAAATGTGTGCTCATTTGGTGTCTCAAATTAGATCTACAAAGCAAAATTAGTATCAACGTAATTTTATTAATATTTCTCAATTTCATTAGTCACCGCAACTCGCGTTCCTGCCGTGGGCGCACTGTGAACGACAGTGGACGTTGCGGCCGTTGCTGTCAGCGTTGTAGCAGCAGCAGCAGTTGGTCGACTTTCCTCCGATGGTTCACCAGCCAAGCTGCTGCCGATCGGTCGATTTTGTTCCACGAAGTTTTTGATCGCCTGATCTTCCGCATTCTGCTCGGCTTGCATTCGTTTGAATTCTTCAATCTCGAAACTGTACTTGGGGGTGGTGATGCCCAGAAACGATGCCAACCCTTCACCAACGTAGTCGCAGCCGGCCAGAACCGAAGTGCCCAGTTTGCACGTCTTATGCAACATCCAGTCGCTCCAGTTCATTTTGGACTGTGGAAAATGACAATTGAAACATTATTTTTTTAATGAATAAATTTTAATGTCGAAATATTTTACAAAAATAATTTGAAAAATAGGAAACCAATAGGTATTCTTATCAGGCTATTCCGATTCGGACAGTACAATTCTGCTATGTATCTAGTTCAGCCAAGATTTTTTTTAATCTTCACACTAAAAAATTTGACCGAACTCGGTTCCAGTTTCTACCGAAGTCGATCGGTTATCACTAAAGAACCTAGTAAAGAACCGAACAACTCGTTTGAAAATAAGTTCTTAACCGAATGCTTTCAAACTATAAACGCATGATCGGTTTCACCTAAATAAATTTGACAGAAATAAACCGATCTATTCGGTAATACATTTTTATGTACAAGTTCGGTACGAGAAATGAGTACGTTCGGTAACACGAACTGAACAGTCGGTAAATATTTATTTTGACGTACAGAGATACAATCAAAGTTGATAGAACGCTTCATGTGTGCTTCATGGGTGTGTTTTTTATTTAATCACTGGATGCTGATTTACCATTTTTTGTAAGAAAATCTTGGAGCGATTGTTATATGTGAGATGTAAGTTATCTTGAGAATTGGTTATATGTAACGTAATTATCATTATTTCCATTTACAGGTATTATCTTCCAGAAAATTATTGCTGGAAAATTCTGTCTGCCACATATTTGCGCTGACACATTTTCCAGCATTTGGAGCAAGCTATTTACGTGATTTTTACGAACCTATTTAGTTTTCCGAACAGCTAAATGTACGCTTCACAAAATGAGCATAGCAAATAAAATCAAATATAAGTAATAATGCTGATATGGATTTATTTTAATCATTTTTTTTTTCCTGTATAAAACTAACAAAAAGAACCGAACTCCGTTGTTACTGAACAGTAAGCTCGGTTGTTTTGACAGCTTTCGGTTAAATTTGGAAACCGACACTCGGTTAAAGAAAGATGTATGAACCGAGTTAATTCGGTTAATTTGACATTTCAATTTCGACAAAATGATTACCGAGCGATCGGTTACTCTTTGTTGAACCGACCAGACAACCGAGCGTTCAGCAGATAAAAACTCGGTTAAAATATAAACGAGTTCGGTATAATATTCTAAGTGTGTTCGCTTCAAGCTGCACTATTAAATGAACCGCTTGTTTGAGAAACTGCATATGTAACATTTTTGGCCAAAATGAGATTTTTATATATTTTGAATCCTCGTCCAAAAATGCGTATTCTGGCAAAAAAAAACGATTTTTTTTTGTTCAGGAATGTATGAAAAAAATATCGTTTGTTTGAGAAACTACATATGCCCACGCACTTTGAAGAGCAATTGTGAAGTACTGCTTTCAGTTTTTGCACTGGAAGTGCCCCAGGGGGTTGAGTTTTGCCAAAAACTATTGATCTGTATCGAAGAAATCGAAAGATTCGGTGCCAATTTGTCCAAAAACAGTTTTTCGTAGTTTTCTCAAAATAGTGTAAAATGGATTTATGCAGTTTCTCAAACAAATGATTCAAATCTCGAGTAAAAAGAAAGGATAACGGTGAATTTTTAAATTTATTAAATAATTTTGTTGTTAGGCATGACCTATGAATGAGTCATTGCGAGTAGTTCCTCTCTTAACATAAAATAAAATGGAGCAAAACAACCGAGAGTAGGTAGGGGAACGGTTCGACACTTCATCGCATAGCTCCTATTTCCATCCCATCAAAAACAAAGCAATGAAAAGGAATTTGGTTTGTTTCTTATTTTTGTGATTTTTTCCAGCAGTGAGCACGCGTGTTAGCAATGAGATGAATATGTGTTCAGTGAGATGGAAAACGAAGAATTTCCCCTATTTCTATTCAATATTAAAAAAAATTAAAAAAATTTTTTAGTTTAGGTCAAATCTGTACTTGGTGATGGATAAATTAAAGCTTATTCGAATGAGATCTACCGCTGTTACTTTTAAATTTAATCAAATACATGTCATTTTGGGGTAACTAATCTCTTTGGACGGTTTTGAATATAGGAGAGGGCGGGGCAAGATCGCCACCCGGGCAAGAAGAGCACCCCTTAATTTTACAGCTATTATGTCTTTTTCTCTCTAAATAACCCCGCACACTGTTAAATTATTCGCGAAGTCGAAACAAAATTCTTCACACAACCAATGAGTGACAGTTCTTTATGGGTTTTTACAGTAGAGCAGGGGAGGAGATACGGCCATGTATCACTCAAACTCTGACAGATAGCAATGGGGTTTCCCATAGGAGGGAAGAGCAGAATTGGGTTGTTGAGCAGAGAAAAATATGAGTTTTTTTATAGTTTAACATAAAGAGCAAGCTTTTCTGATCTCCAACATATTTTTATTTTGCTTGTAAACCTTTTATTTTCATATTTGTATAGCAAACAATAAGCCATTTTAATCGATAGAATGACACTAACTTTCATAGAATGACAGTTGGCCCATGCAGCATAAGAACAAATTTTTAGTCCCATATAAATTTAAAATCCAAATTAAAAATTGTTCCGGGGCTCCAAAAATTCTGGAAAATTGAGGTTAGGCTCAGTTTTTTATGCAGATTCAGAATATGTAAAAACATATATACCCCTAAACAACCCAATTTGCTTCGACTTCGCGAATAATCCAACAAAAGACTTGACACTAAAAAAATATATTATAAAAAAAAGAAATGAATTTGAAATACAGATAAATTAGCAAAAGTTGGTGAAAACTTGGATTTTATTATGAGAAATCAGCATTAGAAAATAAAGTTTTTAAAAACAAAATCATTTTTTAATGAGAATTCTGACCAAGTACACATCTTATATGTCATCAAAGAATGTTTTAGGGCAAATTGAAATATTCACAGTCAAATGTTTGACCATGCCTAATTAGTTTAGAATAATTTATCTCAAATGGGGCAAGATGCTCATCCTATTTTTGAACAATGCTCACCCTATTTTTGAACATTGAAATAATACACAAAATACTGAAACTCTTTTGCACAACCTACAATTATGATTTACCTGCTGTGCGCTGAATCTGTTGAGTTACGTACATGCGTACATTAGACCGATACAAATATTTAAAAACTATTTTGTCTCCCTCCCCCTCGGATTTTTTTTGCCTAAAAATAATATTTTGAGAGGGCAACAAAATAAAATTCGGATAATTTTGAGGATTTTCAAAACATTCTTTAACAAATCCGAGGAGTTTTTTCGATTTTTTGCATTTCTCGCTTAACTTTTCAAAAGGACCTAAGTAACATTTTTTTCATGAATTAATTTGAATAGCGCAATCAACAGAACAACATGAAAGCTTTTGATTGCAGTACTCAAATTAATTCATGAAAAAAATGTTACTTAGGTCCTTTTGAAAAATTAAGCGAGATTTCAATATTTATTTTTTATTATACCACCCCCCCCCCCCCCCTGACTTTTCGGAGATCAGTAGGACAAAATGTTAATTAAATATTTGTAACAGCTTTATCAAATTTATTGAAACTTTAAACTGATTTTTGCTGTTTAATGTAATTTTGATGGTATCAATAAAAAATAATAACTTATCGATCCCAAAACAGTTTCATTGTTTTTATATGGCCAATGCGCATTAAAAGCTATTATTTTTTGTTAATATTGGCGCTCTAATGCATTTTTTTTAGTCAGAAAAAAATATTTTTAAAAAAGGTGCCCTTCTTTGCCCCGTAGGGATGCTCATCTTGCCCCGTAGTATATTTGAAGTCAAAAACAAAGTTTTAGCTAAGTCACTTTTATCGGGATTATCGTACTTTTTTAAATTCGCTTTCTAGTCTAGATGTTAGAAAAGATGCATCAAACAAGAACTATCGTATTGTAGTATAGAAAAGCATGCTTGCTGAGAAGGTATTAAGTATCAGTCTTAGGGTGCTCATCCTGCCCCTTCCTACCACATTCCCCTCTGATAAAATACCGCCTCGTAGCTTAGTTCTTACTGAGCACTTCCACAGTTGGTCAGTGTTCAGCAAAACCGCACCAAGCGGCTTTTTGACTGTTTTGAGATGCTTTCTCGCTTAACTTTTCAAAAGGACCTAAGTAACATTTATTTTTCATGAATTAATTTGAATACTGCAATCAATAGCTTTCATGTTGTTATGTTGATTGCGCTATTCAAATTAATTCATGAAAAAAATGTTACTTAGGTCCTTTTGAAAAGTTAAGCGAGCTTTGTTCGGAAAAACAACAAAAAGCAATAGGGTAAATGATGCAATAGTGGAGGAACTAAGCGCGTTTCAACACTATTCATTTCCCCAGAAAAATAACAAATCTTATTCCACTTACCTTTGATATGTATCCGAAGGCTCTACGCTTCTATTTCTATAATAAAATGCTTCCCTTTGAAAAGAAACCATAATTTCATCCTTAAATCAATATCTATTCATATTATTATTCGATAAAGAATATCTTTTTGACGTGATGGACCATGATTGGTCCCAGCCGTCTGTCAACAGACATCACAAAGGAAAAAAAGAATATCCTTGATTACTGAGTCGAGAAATATTCAATACGATTTGTTCATAAATTAAACCGCTACACTTTGTTTTGTGCGTAAGATTGATGAGGAACAAAAAAAATTTAAACCTATTTAAACATATATGTTTAAAAAGGTTTAAAATTATTTTTTCTGTTCATCAATTTTACCAAGAATGCGAGAGTAACGCTATATCTCTGATCGTAATATTGTAATATTTAATATTGTAATGAAGAACATGAAAGCATTCCAATAAGAAAAACTTTCTCAAAATAAATGTAAGGATATCTGTTACAATAAAATAACGCCATCTTCACCCGAACACAATTCGCGACTACGAAGGTAAATGCTTCACGCACAGTCTGACAGTTCCTTATGGGATTTTACTGTGGAGGAACAAGAATGGGTGATTGGCGGCCATGTTTCACGCACAGTCTGACAGATAGCAATGAGATTTTGCCATAAGAGTGAGTAGAGGCATTACTTTCGTATTCGCGAATAAGCTTAAATCCATCTATCGACAACTCGTGCAACTTGCAATTGCAAAGAGAAAAACAAATAAACAACCTTGTTGGTTGCTATGAATCATTACTTCTTTTGTAAAACGAGACCATTGACAATGATCCAATTACATCAATAAGCCAACAATTAAGCACTTATTTTCCTACCTCGTCAACATCCATCACAACTACATCTTTTCCGGCTGCATCGACCTGGTCCTGGTCGTCATCGCTAAATTCCTCCAGAGTCCCATCGCTAAAGTGCAACACCCTCTTCGGTGCTCGCACCTGAACTTCTATGTCTTTTTCGTTCTGAATAAAATTGGCCGACGCATCAACCTTGTTCTTCAAGGGTATATCCACTTTGGTCATCTTATATGTATAAATATTCAATTTCCAGGGTTAAAACGTGCGAAACTTTATAGTTTTTACTTAAAATGGATAAGAGGTATTATTATTGAATGTCTCCAAGGACAAGACGCACAATGACCGCATATATTTTTCACTTTCGTTATGAGTTGTTATTGTTTGGAAACTATGGTGCAATTGTGTCCAATGTAATGTCAAAAGTTTGTCAAAATGACATAGGAAGAAAGCGGGTGCATAATTATTTTACCTTTCCAAATTTGTTTCTGGATTTGATAAATAAATAAAGAACTAAGCAATTTTGTTAGCTCAAAAAAATTAATCAATTTACTATACATAAATACCAGGAGTACAATTCAACAAACCAAATTTATAATAATGCATCATTTAACTTTTAATACAAATATACATGGTTTGAAGATTCTTAAGGATTCACTTGTTGCGAAGAAACCCTTTAACATTATTCAACTCATTTCTCAAAACTATCAGTTATTCAAAATACAAATACGATTTTTTTAACTTTCCATTTTATTGACCATTTCTATATACACTTGACCACATTACTTTTTTTAACTATTGCTTCGAAGATGGTTGTGGCAGCCGGAATTTGTTCATTTCTATCTCGGCCTCAAAGTAGCTATTCTTGTCGTAGCAATAATACTCCGGTACTTTGTACTCGCCATCGCGAGAAGCGCCCGGACCAATCGGTCCCGTCTTGCTTTGAACACACTTGCTGCTCAGTCCAGGAACGTCACCGCTCACAGCCTTTGGGGCAGATGCTGTCGCCGCCTTCCCAGCCGTCGGGGGTTGACTGTAGGCACGGGCGGCCACCAAACGGACCAGGATGTCGTTCTTGAGTAGGATTTGGCGGATCATTTTCTTTCAAGCACCGAATTCGCTAAAACGAAAATAAAGCAGTGGTTATTCAATCACCGAGATTGAAGCGACTATCTGTCATTTAGTTAAATATTATGTGCACGGAAGAAAAAAAGTACCGTGGTGCATCGAAACCCGTACATTTAAGCACTTCAGTATATGTATAAGTCTCTAGAAAATACAAATTGAATGCAAATCAAACGTTCGTCATTGATCTAACTGCGCGAGGGCCGCTATTTTTTGTGTGCTCCACTGTATTGAGTTTAAAGTAATGAAAAATATGATAAAACTACTAACAAAATCAACACCTCCTGATTCGAAATCCGTCCACCGTGGACGGACTTCGAATCATAGGATCATAATCCGTACAGCTATTTTCTAACAAAATATTTAAATTAAAGCAGACCAATTGATCAAACTAACACTGTGAATAGCGCAATACGCACCTTGAGAAGCGATCCCTTTGTGATTTATGCTGCTGATCTTGTTCTATTAATTGCAATTTGCAATTTAAACACACTCACTTTTGGTACAATTGTGTCCAACACGCGAACAAAATGGCACCTGAAACTTCGCGTTTGCGGGGTGCCGATTTGTTTTTTAATTATGTTATTTTAATTTCAGAGCCTACTTTCCATTTCAATGGCCAGAAAGCTTTCTGTCAAGCATAAGATCAAGATAAAATAAATGATTCATACATTAATTCCCTCAAACCCCCTTTATTTTATTGATATCTCACGAAGTGGACGGATTTTGGTGCTGTACGGATTTCGGTCCCCCACGGTACCCAAAATTGAGTACTTTTAAACTTACTTTTGAGTTATTTTTTCTCTTCGCTTTCATCCACTCTTTCTTTTGTTGTCAAAAACAAAAGAGCCAAACAATCCAACGACGCCAGTTCAATACGGGAAGCCAATGTTGAGTTTTATTACCTGAGGTCGAAATTGAGTGAATTAAACTTAAATTTGGGTCAATAAATTTTCCGTTGGGTACTTTTTTAACATGGGAGTAAAGGCAAACTACTTCGACCCTACTTACTCAATTTTGGCTTCCCGTACACTCAGAAATAAATGTATACTAAATAGGTTAAAATTCATGCTAACTGGCTATTCGCCTGGTTGACCCCGCATTAGTTTAAATTTGGACAAAACGGAGATAGTATAACTTCAACTTATTAACGCATAATATAACTTCCCAGTATTTGGCAATAGTATAAAGCCGTTTTAATGATTTTAGTTTTGTTTTTTTTCTGTCAGAAACAATAAACACAATAAATTTTTAATTTCTTTCATAACATTTAGGTCGATTTAGGTCTTACTAATTATGTTCCATTGATTTATTTAATAGCAGAAAGTAACTGAGTCATTCTATGACGGAAGTGCAAAGGCAAATTCGATGATAGGTTTACGCTCGGAGGACTAATTCGGCACATAAAATTCGCGAGATCCTGGTCTTCGAATTCTGTCAAGTCAACCAGTGGCATGTCTAATTTTCCGGCGGAATGATGATGACCGTCCAATGCTGAGCCCGTATCGCAACGACGGTATTCACGCCAACAGCAGCAAACAATCCTATACATACGTGCACGAAAATAACATCGTCCATGAACTGTTATTTTCCTCATTTCACTCGGTCAGAGTTTCGTCCTGCATCGCCATTCTTATTGCACGGCATCGACGACACAGACCCACTGACGACACCGTTCCAACACCTCGGTGAATGGCGCCAGATATAACAAGTTTCCCACAGACACCGATGCTCATCAATCTTGTCGAATACCAGGTCCATATGACCGCGATCCATCTCCATCCAGTACAGCGCGTTACCGTTGACATTTTTCCCCA